>NC_143019.1:85155022-85487522 GCF_055824585.1 Amblyomma mixtum | reverse complement strand
ATGTTCAGTCTTTGTGAAAAGTAACCAGACTGCATGGTTTGCTTCTGGCTCATACAGCAGAGCCCTTATAGCTTCCCTGAAGCTGAAATGGTCGTCAAACGTAAGGACTCGGGGTCTTCTTACCTTCCAGCATCTTTTGATCTTTAGAGAAGTAACAAGGGCTCCACTACAGAAGCTAGAAGCAAACCATGCAGCCTGGTTACTTTTAACAAAGACTGTACATATAATGTTTTTACGGAGTATTTTAGGGAGCGCCATTATCGTACGCTTCGTAGAAATTTTAAAGACCCTGAATCAGTGCTCATGTTTTGTCCACTGCGGAATGAAGAATGCCTTAATGTACAAGCCGCTGTATGATTACGTGCTACTAAACTGAAATGGTCGCCTCAAACGCAATTGACATCACATGCACTTGCGGCCCCTAAACAATGCTTATATGAAGGGCTCATAGGAGCTAAATTCCAATATTTAAACTCGAGAGATTTCAGATAAGACCATGCATGTGTGGCAAGTCTACTTCTTTTCTTTGAACTATACAATATGTCACTTTCTGATCACAGGAAAAAAGAAGTGTGGAGTTATTTTTGTGCAAAAAAAAACTTTTCGCAAAGAGCACGGCACCTGGGCTTTCGTAGGTGCTTGCACAGGCGCAGGTGCCTTTGATAAATTTAGTCACAAATAACGAGAAATATCTTCGTGATAAATACCTCAGAATTTAAACAGGATTATTAGCATTTTGCGCTGTTGAGCAGTTCATATTTCTAAATTTTCGCAACCTCATCGGCCGGATAGATTTTAATAATGTTTAAGATACTTCTTTAAAACAAAACAAATGATATAATGGCCAAGATTTCATGATGTATAGCGCAGACCTTCCCACTAACACTTTTAAACCTGTTCGTAGGAAAAGCTCTAAACGACTGCTATAAAATCCCCTACATATCTTTTGAAGGGAAGAAAATAACGGTGCACAAACCCTAAATAATCGGAGGACTAAATAAACTTTCGATGGCAAGAAATTTGTACAATTTGCCGAGATGTTTATTTTTTTATTATTTATTTAAACATACTGTCAATCCCCAGAGGATTGTAACAGGGGTGGGTACAGAAAAACAATTTTACAGTATTATTAACAAAGAATTTTTCTATTCATATAGTGTTGAACACTATATGAATAGCCATAGTCATGTAAAACATGCTGCATAATTTCGCTGGTGTTCCAGATTAAGCACCTCTAAGAAAATCTTTTTTTTTTCGTCATTACTCTGCCCAGTTTCCTTGGAACAGAACGTGGCGAATTTTCTTCCGGAAGACGAGGTGAAGCCATAGTTGTTATGAAATATTCTGAGTCTATAATTGATCATGTATTCGTCACAATTATTCCCTGAAGTTTGTGCTTGCAAAATCCCTCCAAGCATTTCTTTAGAACTGCATATTCTTTGGTGGTAAATGACTCTGCCATTTTTTGCAGTCATTCCATCGTCACGGCAAGCCGGGTTTTTTGAAGCTCACCTAAATGTATGCGCGCATCTTTCTAAACAGCTGTCGTCACTCATTTAGCCGTGCATTGCTGTTAATGTGGTTCCGACAATTTCGGAGAAAGTCTGTAGGCTTGGGATTGGTAAAAAAAAAAATTCGCTACTAACGACTTTAGCTCAATGCTTGAGAAGGACGTCCGCCACATCGCACATTGCCAGAGGCATGGTTCGTTACCATGGACACTTGTTCAGAGCATCAAACGCTCATCGCCTAATTTTTAAATGTGACAAAACAAGCTCTGCAACAAAACTGAGCCCCGTCTGTAGGCGGCCAATGAAATCTTATCCCTAGCCGGTCATGCAGCTGATTATATATTTAGCCTGTCTTTGTAATTCCCAATAGTGGGGCAAAACGACTAAATTGGTCTCTTAAACCGTTGTTACAAAAGTTTACGCCTAAGTATCCTGCACGGAACCAAGCTCCAAATTATGCCGCCGAATTCAAGTGCGTTAGCTTAGTTTTGGGCCACCGACTACTGTGGCTTTCCAACCGCACATTTTACTGAAGAGGTGAATCCGCTGGCTCTTCTTGTCTAATCTCCCTTAGCTGGTCCGTAGGCTTGTGGTTTTGTCAGAACCTGTAAAACTCCTCTTCAAATAGAATAAGGTTTTCAGTGTCATAGCTCTTCTTAGTTCATTTCTCAATAGCAGCAGCTTCGTCGTCAGAGCCGTGCACAGCACAGAGCCGTGCACAGGCTCCCTCCACGAACTTGGCATCCTTCCGACTGCGGCAGTGTGTGTGTTAAGAAAAATAGCGAGCTTCTGAAGAAGGCACGTGGTGCGGAAAGCGGCGCAAGTTTCACTATATGCACTCGACCATGGATGGTGATCCTAGATGTTTAGGACCACAGTGCTACAACAGTTATTTTTCTTAAGCCATCACTAACGCTAACCATTCGCGTTACTGAAATGCAAATGTCATGTGAATTTTTTCGCAGTGCTTAGGATACGAAAATATGCTTCTTAAAACATTTCTAGACTTTGTTTTTTTATTTAAATCTGGGCTCTGTGGGAGCAAACCTTGAATGCAGAAAAATTATGAAATTTGGAGGCACACAGGGAAGTTACACCATTCGTCTATAAAATAAATTCTTATTTGTGTGACTTATTGATATGGGTTGCATTGGGCTCATAAAATTAATTTGTTGCCTTTTTAGATGCTCGCAAATACGCTCACTCGTCCGACCGCCACAGAAAAATGACACCCATCGTTACGAGAGCTCTTGAAAAAAAGGAGACATAAGGTACCTTGAACGTATTGACTACGTATATAAGAGAATTTTATAAAAGTGCAAGAGAAACAACTTTATACTACATTAACCTTTGTTTTCTACAAATGCTGCGCTCGTGCTTTCGTTTTCAATTAAGGTTGATAAATTTTCTATTTCCGGGGTCTCAGGACGATATTGCGCGCACTTCATTCAATACTCGCGTGCTAGTCCTGCAGGTTAGGTTGACATGGGTAGCAGTACTTGACAATTGTAGGCGTCGACTCAAACACAAAACGATCGTGCTGATGCAAAAGTAAGACCAAAGGAGAGACGTTAGCAACAAGTTTCGTCGTAGTACTAAGCCAACCACCGAAACGCCATTACCCGAAGAACCCGTTATGGAGTTCTTCAACCAACACAAGCATGAATCTAAGTGCGCAAAAGACTGCTTCCAGAAGATGTGATGACATGTAATTGAAAAAGGAAGGCCTGAATAATTTGGTCGGTCAGTGGGGGCAGATCTATTGAATTGGGGGAGTCTTGCTCAATTCTAGAACAAATCGCAGTCCAAAACAAAAAATTACTCTCTTCATGGAGCATTAGATAAGAGCATTAAGACGCGCCTTTTCCCTATGTTCTTTCGGCGAATACGACCCTTATATTGGAGAATAAAGCTGCAACTTCGTGAACGACTTGAGCTGGACGTAGCTAGTGAAGAGTGGTTTACTGGCACGTCGTCTAGGAACCAGCGAGGCGAGAGCCCGGCACACAAGCGGCAGTTCTCCAGCACGAGCCTTTCACGGGTGGCGCTAGCGCTTCGTCGTCGTTGGTGGCGATGCTGAATCATCTTCTTCATTCCAACTGCCCCGGCGGAAAGAGGGAGCCATCCGGGCGCCTCAAGGCGAGGAGACGACGAGAGGGCTGTAATAAGGCTTCAAGCGGCTGACATGAACGACGTCGCGACCACGGCGGCGATGGTCCAAAGAAGGTGTCACCGGTTCGATGATATAGTTCACTGGTGATGTACACTCTTAAGATGCGGTAAGGACCAATGTGCTTGGCCGAAAATTTGGACGCAGCCGGAACAGAGAGCCAGACCAATGATCCAGTGGAGAAGTGTGTAGCGGGCGTGTCTTCGTCCGACTCATGTTTTCGGAGCCCTTGACGTTCGGCGGTGAAGGAGCGAGCCAACTGGCGGCACTGCTCAGCATGGCGGGTAATGTCAGAAAGGGAAGTATATTCTGAGCTGTCGGGGTTGTAGGGAAGGATTGTGTCCAGCAGACAGGAAGGCTCGCGCCCAAATAAAAGAATGGGGAAAAGCCGGTGGTTGCCTGGGATGCGGTGTTATATGCATAGGTCACGAACGGAAGGACTTGATCCCAATTAGAGCTGTCGGAGCTAATGTACATGGCGATCATGTCCCCAAGAGTACGGTTGAATCGTTCGGTGAGGCCATTGGTTTGGGGGTGGTAAGCGGTAGTGGTACGGTGGACTGAGTGGCACGCATCGAGAAGCTCGCGAACAACTTCAGACAAGGAAACACGGCCGCGGTCACTGAGAAGTTCTCGCGGAGCGCCGTGACGCAGGACGAAGTGATGAAGAAGGAACAAGGCGACGTCGCGAGCAGTAGCCGCAGGTAGGGCAGCGGTCTCAGCATACCGAGTGAGGTGGTCCACGGCGACTATAATCCATCGATTCCCGGCGGTCGTGAAGGGGAGCGGCCCATATAGGTCGATGCCCACACGATCGAAAGGGCAAGCCGGCCACGGTAATGGCTGTAACGGGGCAGTCGAGGGTCGAGGTGACGACTTCCGCTGCTGACACGCTGTGCAGGAGCGAACGTATCGACGAACAAAGTTGTGCATGCCCCGCCAGTAGTACCTCTGGCGTAGCCGCTCGTAGGTTTTCAGCGATCCAGCGTGAGCGCTTTGAGGGTCGGCGTGGTAGTGCGCACAGATCTCAGACCGAAGATGGCGGGGAATCACGAGGAGCCACTTTCGGCCTTCCGGACGGTAGTTGCGGCGGTACAGGAGATCGTCGCGGATGGCGAAATGGGAAGCTTGGCGACGAAGGGCCCGAGGGAAGGAGGACGTAGAGTGCTCACGAAGGGCATCCACCAAGGAAGAAATCCATGGATCCTGGCGTTGTTGATTGGGCATGTCGATAGCAGTGAGCGCTGCGAGTGGGGAATCAGATACGAGGGAAGAGGGCGCAGGAGAGGGCAGTGGCGAGCGTGACAAGGCGTCGGCGTCGGAGTGCTTGCGGCCCGACCGGTAGACAACGGTAACATCGAATTCCTGAAGACAGAGTGCCCAGCGGCCAAGGCGTCCTGATGGATCTTTGAGGGAGGCCAACCAACACAAGGCGTGGTGATCAGTAACGACGGTGAACGGGCGGCCATATAAGTAAGGGCGGAATTTTGTGAGAGCCCACACTACGGCCAGACACTCCTTTTCAGTCACGCTCTAGTTCGACTCTGCTTTGGTGAGAGCACGGCTGGCGTACGCAACAACGTATTCAGAAAATTTGGGCTTGTGCTGGGCCAGGACAGCACCGAGGCCAATTCCGTTTGCGTCGGTGTGCACCTCAGTAGGAGCACTGGGGTCATAGTGCCGAAGAATAGGGGGTGAAGTAAGACGACGACGGAGCGCAGCAAAAGCTTCATCGCAGGCAGAGTCCGAAGTAGACAGGTCGGCGGGACCATTGAGAAGTTTCGTAAGGGGCACGACGATAGAGGCGAAATTAGGGACAAAGCGCCGAAAATAGGAGCAGAGGCCCACAAATCGGCGCACCTGTTTCGTAGAGGTCGGTTTAGGGAATTCAGCCACAGCCCGGAGTTTGTCAGGATCAGGTAGGACGCCATCTTTGGATACGAGGTGGCCGAGTATTGTCAGTTGCCGGGCGCCAAAGTGACATTTCTTGAGGTTAAGCTGAAGGCCAGCACGGGTGAGGCAGCTCAATATCTGGCGCAAGCGCTGGAGATGCGTCGGAAAATCGGGCGAAAACACAACAACATCATCCAAGTAGCAGAGACAAATGTTCCACTTGAGCCCGCACAATACATTGTCCATCATTCGTTCGAACGTGGCGGGAGCGTTACACAGAGCGAATGGCATTACGGTGAATTCATATAGGCCGTCAGGGGTAACGAATGCCGTTTAGGACGGTCGGACTCAGACATCGGGACTTGCCAATAGCCGGAACGGAGATCCAGAGAGGAGAAGAATTCGGCGCCTTGCAAGCAGTCTAGGGCGTCGACAATACGGGGTAGCGGGTAGACGTCTTTGCGCGTAATTTTGTTGAGCCGGCGATAGTCCACGCAAAATCTTATCGAGCCATCCTTCTTCTTCACCAGCACCACTGGGGATGACCAAGGACTGGCAGATGGCTGAATAATGCCGCGTTGTAGCATGTCGTCCACTTGCTCAGCGATGAGGCGGCGCTCGGGAAGTGACACACGGTAGGGGCGCTGGCGGAGAGGAGTATGGGTACCGGTTTCAATGTGGTGCTCGACATTGGTCGCACGGCCCAAAGAAGAGGACTGGTGGTCAAACGATGAGCGAAACTGGTTGAGCAGGGCAAGAAGCTGCGCGTGTTGAGCTGTGTCGAGGGCGGGGTCAATAGAGCGGTCGAAAATGTCCGAAGGCAGTGGGTGATCGGGAGTAGCGCGACGTGGGGTGAGGGCAGCGATGTCGGGACTGGAAGAGGTCACATCGGTGTCCAAGGAAGTGATCAAGGTAGCGGTTTCAAAATGGCCAAGGCACTCGCCACGGAGCAGGGAGAAGGCAGAGAAGGAGGTGTTAGAGACGAGGATGGCGGCAGTACCGTGTTGAATGTCGATGACGGCGAAGGGAACAGAGAGGCGTCGGCGAGAGGCAAGGATGGGGGAAGGCGTGAAGAGAACGGTGGCGTCAGAAACAGAGGCGGCGCAAACAGGGACAAGCACAGCACTGTCAGGGGGAATGTGAGTGTCCTCGGCGACAACAAACTTAGCATCACGGCGAATGGAAGGCTCGTCGAAGGGCGCATCACAGAGCGTAGAAAAGACGACATGCGCACGGGCGCAGTCAATGACGGCGCTGTGGCGGGATAGAAAATCCCAGCCAAGGATGACGTCATGGGAGCTTGCACGGAGAACTAAAAATTCGACAACATATAAAACATCGGCGATGACTACGCGTGCTCTACAAGCGGCAGACGGATAAACGGGCTCGGCGCTAGCTGTACGGAGGGAAAGTCCAGAAGATGGGGTGGTAACTTTTCGAAACGAACGGCAGAAGTTTTTGTTAATCACAGAAACGGAGGCCCCAGTGTCCACAAGCGCAAGTGTCTTGACGCCGTTTACAAACACGTCAAGAAGATTCGGCGGTGAAAGGCGAGGACTTAAGCAGGGCGATGATAGCGCAGTTCGTGCCCCAGGAACTGCGGCTGCTAGTTTTCCGAATCGGCGGGGACGGGGCGACGCCTCATGGGCGACAAGGAGCGGCGGCGAGGGGAGGGCGAGCGGTGGGAAACGTAGGGCGGGCGACCAAGAGCGCGGTCAGGTGAGGTCCCCTGATGCGGTGGTTCGAAAGGTGCGCGAAAGGTGCGATCTGTATCGCGGTAGTCCGGCAGGGGGTGGAGAGGCGCAGGCAGAGTACGTCGACATAGGCGAGCGACGTGGCCTGGAAAACCGCAGGCGTAGCAGATCGGTCGGTTGTCAGCCGTGCGCCAAGGATTGTAGGCAGCGGGCGCGAAACGCTGTCGGGAAACAACAGGCGCAGGCACCGCAGGAGGAGCATAGGCATAGGCCTGCGGCCGCGGTGGTCTTCTGACAGCCTCGGCATACGTGAGAGGCACGGGTGCGGGCGCAGGCGGCACGCTTACTGGAGGGTCGTAGCTTAACGGGGCGGCAACTGAGGTGGGCTGGATCGGGAGTAGACCGGCCTGGGGAGCCAAAGGTGCCCGTTGCCGAAGACTAGGAAGTGCATCGGCGACCTCCTGCGTGATGGCATTCCGGATCTCAGGACTGAGGACGGGCGGTGACGGGTGGGGGTTAGATATGAGAGATAGCTGCCGGGCGACCACTTCCCGCACGAAGTCTTTGATTGTGGCTAGCAAGTCGTGGTTGATGCCCAGGCCGGAGATGGAGTCGGCAGGCGGGGGAGGGCGACGAGCGCAAAGAGGTTGCTTGCGCAACTCGTCAAAACTTTGGCACAGTGTATAAACCGAGGCGACGGTGGTGGGGCTCTTCGCCAGCAACATCTGAAAAGCATCGTCGTCGATGGCTTTCAGGACGTGCTTAATCTTGTCAGCTTCGGACATAGCCAGATCAACACGCTTGCATAGGTCAACTACATCTTCAATGTAGCTCGTGAAAGTCTCGCCCTTGTGCTGAGCTCGGACACGCAGGCTTTGCTCAGCGCGCAGTTTCCGGACGGCGGGACGGCCGAAAACCTCCGCAAGTGTGCTCTTGAAAACGGTCCAGGTGGGGATGTCAGCCTCGTGGTTTCGGAACCACAGGTTCGCTACGTCGCTCAGGTAGAATATAACGTTGGTCAGTTTGACGCTGTCATCCCAATTGTTATGGCGGCTCACCCGTTCGTATGATTCCAACCAATCTTCTACATCCTGGTCGCTGTGGCCGCTGAAAACAGCGTGGTCGCGCTGCCGGACGGCACCGGGGCAGATGACGGGCTGCGGCGGGGGGGCGGGCTGTTGACTGGTCTTGGACATCGGGATGGTGCGACTGCGAAGGTCCACGGTGATGGGGAATGGTGAACGCAGCAACCTCCACCAAATGAAGAGTGGTTTATTGGCACGTTGAAGCGCCGGCAACGAAGACCCGGGCGCAAGTCGTCTAGGAACCAGCGAGGCGAGAGCCCGGAACACAAGCGGCAGTTCTCCAGCACGAGCCTTTCACGGGCGGCGCTAGCGCTTCGTCGTCGTTGGTGGCGGTGCTGAATCATCTTCTTCATTCCACTAGCATTATTTTCGCGTCGCTATCTGCGCGTACATAAAAACAATGTGGGCCGACAGTCGCTCACGTTGCCCTCTATTTGCGGCCTGCTAAGCCGTGGTGTTCCAGTTTTCTAGCGAGCTCTATGCCGCGATGAACACGCAAGTCTAATTCGATGTTGTCTTCAACTAGACGTATTGGCCCAAACGGCACACCCTTCGACTGCAAGAGTTCATTATACATGTAGCTTATTGCCTCGCTATGTCCGCACATTTTTGTGCATGTGCAGCAGTATAGATATGCTGGGGAAGATACTAACCAGTCCGGATAAAAACTATGTTCTGAATAAAATTCTAGCCCGTGGCATTTCGGCAAGCAGCAGGCATCCAGCATCCTGCCTGCCAAAAACTCAAATAATTAATAGCCAGCCATCATTTCACTTTTGTAAACTACGCTTTCCACTTGGCACGTTAAAGAACCCCAGGTGGTCGAAATTTCCGGAGCCCTCCACTACGGCGTCTCTCATAGCCTTAGTCGCTTTGGGACGTTAAACCCCATCAACCAACCAACTTTCCACTTGGATGGTGGTGAATGCGCAAGGCAACCTTGTTTCCGAGGAAGAACAAGAATCGTCAGAGATTATCACTAGTTTGGTGTTCTCCCTGGAAAACTTACCTGAAGATGGGTCCATAAATCGATGCCCATTCCAATGCCTTCGTGCGGTGAAAATTAGGCTGGTTTATCTCCACATGTCCCAGGAATGATCTTGCCGGTGGCATAGGAGGGAGCTTAGTGCCCGAAGGGAGCTTTCGAATGCGCAGCCATTTCCGCACCAGGAGCAAAGCTAGAAGATAAGTAGCTGAAGCTACCAGAAGTGCACCGAAATCCATGGCTTGGAATGGATGATTTCTTGCCTTCCTCTGAGCTTAAGTGCTGAAAAGCACCTCCTGCAAATATCATTGTGCAGATACTTAGCATGACATGCAGCTGCACCCTAGGCACGCCTAAAAGTTTTGGAAGAAAAGGTACATATTTTCATTCAAAAGAAGTAAGGTGCATTTTAGATGCCTAGAACTGGAAATTTATCATTATCATTTATCATTTATTGTACCCTTAAAGGCCTCTGTTGAGGCATTACATAAGGGGGGGGGGGGGGGGGGACAAAGCAAATGCAACTGAGAATAATACGTTAATACAACAAAACATAATGCAATACAATAAAATGAAAAACGATACATCACAATACAACGTTGGTCAATAATGAAGGGCGCAAGGCTGAATTAGGCGGTAACAACAACAACAACAAGAAAAAGAATAAGTGTAACTGGGTGAAGTTTGTGAAGTGTCTTTTATTCAGTACAGTGATTAATTAATGCCTGTCGAAATTTAGTAGCGTCGCGCTCGTTAACAATGTAGTCTGGTAGCTGGTTCCAATTTTCTATTGCAGTTGGAAGAAAAGATTTATTAAATGCCAAGGTCGATCCATGTATACGTTGAATGCTGAGGAGGTTAAACCTTCGGAACCAAGGCATCACACGCGTAGACAGTAAGCTAAGAACGAAAACGGATTGCATCAACCTTAGTGAATTCCTTTACCCTTTCACTTCCCCCTTTTACCGGCAGAACGAGTTAATTCAACGTTTAAAGAAGAAAAAGTGACAAACTGCTATGTGGAGCACTGCTTTAAGGACATTAAATATTTCAGGTCCCGCCACAGGTACTTTATACGCGACAAGCTCAAAGAGGCACAAAAGAATATATATCAAGCTCACTCTGAGCTCTCTACATTGCAGGCTAGCATGTACGCTAATTTCTCTCGAATACTTTATTCTCTGGCTCAGTCCTCGACCTAACGACAATTTATGAGCTCCACGTCGGTCTCTTTACGTGCGGGAATACGAAAGCTGTGCGCGTTTTGTCATCTGCGCCATCTACTGGGCCAGCACCGTACATTGCGAGGGAGCTTTCCAGTCGCTGCCGCGTGATGACGCTACAACTGCAGGCCAAGCACGGAAAATATTTACCGGAAACAGAGGAAATTTTGCACTCGTTCGATTGATGGCAACATCTGTAATTATCATGCTCATAATCATTCTTGCAGGCGTTAGCACATATATGGAAGATCCTTTTTTAAGAACTGTGCATTTACCAGACGCGCCTTCATGCAGCCTGAAACGCTGGTAAGGAAAAAATGTCCTGGCGGAGTGGGAGGGTCTCCGTCTCTCACGCCGGCGGCCCAGGTTCAATTCCCACCTAGACCGCAATTTTCTTTTCTTATGATCGACAGCTTGAGCGTGCACTTCCGCGGACAGCCTGTCTACAACTCCGGTCCCCGTCACTCATGAGCCGAGAAAGGCTTTCGCTTCCCCATCCAGCCATAAATGCGCAGGAATTGAAGTGAGTGCGAAGAATTTTGCTGTCAGCAAATTGGCATTCACTCTGCTGGAGAGATTTGAGCAGACAAGCATTGGCAAATGGGTGGCTTGTTGTATCTGGCTCAGTCTGAGCTGCAACATGGAAGGTGTGGTAAGATCCAAGTTCTCGAAGTACTGCGAGCCAAGCGTGGTTGGAAATTGAACATCAGTGGTCGATGCATGTGACGACTTACACTGCATGTTTGTGGAGCGCAAGCGGAGCATTGTGTCACGTGGCGCGTTGGCCACGGAGTGACGTATCCTGACTGACGCAATCTCTTTGGCGTGGTTTTACTTACTTGTACTGTAATATCTAGCGCTTAAAGGCTCGACGTCATCAGTACCGAACAACATCAAGGCCATTATCATCAATGTCGAAAGAACAGAAAATGTTTACAACGTTTGTAAATGAGCAAAATGAATTTAGGCATTATCCAAGCAATTTTTCCTGAGCATTTTTCCTTGCTTTCTTCAAAAATCTCACGCTAATATGCCCGTCTGAAAGTGGAATAGACATTGCGCCAATATAGTAATTATTGCTTTTTCTCCCCGCAGTGGTGGCTCAGTGGTTACGGCGCTCGGCTGCTGACCCGAAAGACGCGGGTTCGATCCCGGTCGCGGCGGCTGAATTTCGATGAAGGCGAAATTCTAGAGTCCCGTGTGCTGTGCGATGTCAGTGCACGTTAAAGAACCCCAGGTGGTCGAAATTTCCGGAGCCCTTCACTACGGCGTCTCTCATAGCCTCATTCGCATTGGGACGTTAAACCCCAGTAAATCAAACCAATTATTGCATTTTTCCCCGTAAAAATGCGAAGTATTCTGTACCATTCACTGTTCCGTAATTCTATCCGCTTTTCTTTTTTCGTTTCTTGAATGACATTTTTGTAGTATTGCTTAGTGTACAAAATCGAGGCACTCAACTACTGCATTAAATAAAATATTTCATATTTCAGCTGTTTTCTTTTTAAATAACAACATAGATGTATACATCATGTCCTAAGTTTCGCACGCATTTATGAAACACACCCATCGTTTCTTAATTAGCATGGTGGAATCGAAGCAAAGTAATGTTATACCGCACCATACGGGAGATTCGCCAAGAGCACTGAGCATCATGCTCTGCAGCCTAACATGAGTACCACTTCCGGCGGGGAAGATGTGAACAGCGATATCGTCTTAGCTTCTTGCAGACATTATGAACATGAGAATTGCGCGGCATTGCATAATACAGTTTCATGCCCGAATACGTGGTGTAGACGCTATATTTCATATGATCCCATTATCGGACTTCAGCATTTCAGAATTAAACCTGGAAATATCAACATCTTTGGGCGGATTTTTGAAACTCATGAGTTTTGTTTTCGGTCTTCTATCAATTATTAGCCAAAACGGGGTTCACACGACTCAGGATTACGAAAAACAAGACACTAAAAATATCTATGCTCTGGAGAGTAGCTGAAATGCCATCATAGGAGTGAGCTGCATATATCGATATATGAGGTAAGAGCTTTGTCGCGTAAAGGTAAATCAAAGGTGGCAACTCAGCACTTTTGCAAGTTGTGGAAGTGTATTGGCAGCATATTGTAGATTTTTTCGAACCGATAGCGAATATAATAAAAATAAAAATTATACAGCTGCTTCACGGCATTTGTTTTTTGGATTGACGCATGAACCCGCAAATATTTCGTTTAGCGGCAGGCACGGCAACCTGCGACACCAGTAGAAATGGCTGCCAGTTCGGCCACCGTAGTACGAAATTCAAACTTGCTTGCAATTATCGGAATGCATGACATGATTTTTAGGTAATCCAGTGAGAAAGATGGTCTTTTTTTTAGCATTGCCGATTTCCATCGGGGCAAATATAGATCACAAAATTCTTGCCTCCTTCTCCATTACCCGAAACACAAATGTGTCTAAAAAAATGTCAAAACCGGCTTGGTCATTTTAAGTCGTTTTGAACTGTATGTTTAAATTTGTTCGCCTCACGCAGAGACCGGGTAAAAGATGCGACATCAGTGCAGTAGCGACCTATCGGGATATAACGGGAAAAACAAACCAGAGACAAATACCATTGTGACGTGGTTATTGCCGCTACTAACCATTTCAAAATAGAACATGTAATCTTAAGGAGTTTATGTAGATAATACTGCAGTTAAACCCTCGGGTGAGAGGAGGTGGGCACTCTCGATTTACACCTCCTGTCCGGCCGTGCTGTTAAACGGTGCCTATATACCAAATCTTCAACTTGCCTGTGGTTGGCTTCCAGTCGGCTACTCAGGCTGCAAACAGAGCTTCTTTCCGATCCCGGAGATTGTTTGCAGTGTTAGACGGAAAATTCAACAAGCTGCAATAGCAACTAGTACTCTCTAGTACTGCAACAGCAACTAGTACCCTTTGCGCTATTTTCTCATAGTGGTAGCTGATGCGACAAAACCTTGCGGCATTGCTACGCTTCGCAGGCCAAAAGTGAATAGAGAGACTATTTGCAGCGCAAGTGAGCCATTTTTATGAACAGATATATGTTCCCCTCATTGTAGCGTTTCCAGTGAAGCACTGCGCAGCCTAACAACATCCTGTCGGCGCTGCAGTCCCTTTACTGTTAACCTCAATGTTTGGACCCACACATGCGCATTTGTTGAAAAAAAAAATAAAAAGAAATAAATACGCTCCAACCGCGCAAAATTGTCGAATGCGTGTCCGGGACCACTGACTCTGTCGCCTAGAAGGCCGCGACGGCAGCTGGCGCCTCTCATGTGTTGTGCATTCTCCTGGAGGCCATTTTGTTCCCGCATTAACGCGGTGCTGACGGCACAAGAAACATTACTGCAGCATTTATTTATTTATTTATTGTGAATACCTGCAGCGCCCGTAGTCATTACTGCAGGGGGGGTGGGGTGAGAATACATAACAGAAGAATAGGCCAGAAAAGAAAAGAGAAAAAAAAGCAATACAACAAGGCATGTCACAGCAAGTACAAAATGACTGAAATATGAAACAACAATACATGACGAACAAAGAAAAAAGAAAGGAAAATAAAGAAAGCCAACTGCGCACTCATACATTCGACAGCAACGCAGGAACATAGGTTCGGAACGGCACTCAACAATTTCATGGGGCAGGCGATTCCAGTCATGAATGGTAGCATGCGTATACTGCGCTCTAGAAACATTACGAGGAGCAGAAGCATTACCCCGATGTGCTGCGGCTGCTGACCCAAAAGACGTGGGTTCGACCCCGGCCGCGGCGGCTAGAATTTCTTTGGAGGAGAAATTCTAGAGGCCCGTGTACTGTGCGATGTCAGTGCACGTTAAAGAACCCCAGGTGGTCGAAATTTCCGGAGCCCTCCACTACGGCGTCTCTCATAGCCTTGGTCGCTTTGGGACGTTAAACCTCATAAACTAAACCAAACCGATGTGCTGCACACGTTTAAAACTAACGGCGTTCGGGATGCATGAGCGCAGCTCTGGCTGTATACCCCGCTTGCACCTCCTGTTAAGTTAGTTACGCAAAGTTTTCAGAGCTATGAAGGCGGTCAAGAGAGGTAAAAAGAATTATCGCGCGAGAAATGCATGCGGTAATCATGTTACAAGTGCGAAGCCAATCCTCTTGGGTCGACTGGAAGCACTGTCAGAAAACAAAAGCACTTAGTCCGACACCCACATCGACCAAGTTCACACAGATCATCGGATCACATAGAGGGCGTTGCTATGGCCGCGTACTGCTTTTGTTTGGAGGGAGACGAAAATGTTTGGAGGGAGACGATGCTGTGGACTACATTACGACATTTATAGCTGCGTCTTTTAGCGACGCCAATGGGGTAATCTCCCCAAGTGAGGCGGCAACACAGGACAGCACAAAAGAGAACAGCTTAGAACTGACTAGTCTTAACTGGGAAAAGGCGGAAGCGAATATTCCTAAAACCACATCCGCAGGGATAAACGAAATTCCAATTAAGCTGATTAATGAACTTGGCCCAAGAAGCAAGGACGCGCTGATAAAAGCATTGGAGGCAGTCATAACAAATCAGCAAATTCCGCACAGCTGGAGACAGAGTAAAATGAATTTGATTTATAAAGGGAAAGGAGATAAGATGAACATAAAATCCTTCCGTCCGATTACGATAACATCTGCTATGTACAGGCTGGCAATGCAGGCGGTGAAATTAAAAATGCAGTCATGGGTAGAAGGGAATAGGATACTTGGAGAACTTCAGAATGGGTTCAGAAGGGGTAGGCGGTTAGATGATAGCCTGTTCGTGCTTACCCAATGCATAGAAATAGCTAAGGCGGAAAATAGACCTCTGTTTATAGCCTTTCTAGACATAAGCGGTGCATACGATAACGTGAACAGGGAACTCCTGTGGAGCATATTGAAAGATTTAGGTATTGGTGATGAGGTAATTGATTTTCTACAGGAAATCTACCGAGATAATGAAGTTGAAATTACATGGGAAGGGAAAAAAAGTACCACAACTGTAGGGGTGCACAAAGGATTAAGGCAAGGTTGCCCTCTATCACCGCTGCTGTTCATGCTTTACGTGATAAATATGGAAAGAAGGCTAGAAGAAAGTAATCTGGGTTATAATCTATCTTACAGATTAGGCGGAAATGTAGTTGAGCAGCGACTCCCGGGTTTAATGTATGCGGACGATATTGTACTGTTAGCAGATAGCCAGGAAGATTTACAAACTTTGGTTAATTGCTGTGGAGACGAAGGAGACGCTCTAGGATTCAGTTTTAGCGCAACTAAATCAGGTGTGATGATTTTTAACGATACAACTGATCAGGTGCTTACAATACAAGGCCACGAAATACCCAAAGTGGCCGAATACAAATACCTCGGGATATGGCTAAACGAAGGGCAGATATACACGGAAAAGCATGAACAGGCTCTTAGGGCAAAAGGACGAAGAGACGCCGGGATAATGAAACATAGGGCATTATGGGGGTACAACAAATATGAAGTACTAAGAGGTATTTGGAAAAGAATAATGGTGCCGGAACTTACTTTCGGCAATGCGGTTCTGTGCTTAAGGGCAGAAGTTCAGTCGAGATTAGACGTAAATCAGAGAGCTGTTGGAAGATTAGCACTAGGTGCCCACGGCAAAACCACAAACGAGGCAGTACAAGGGGATATGGGCTGGGCATCGTTCGAGGCACGGGAAGCTAAGAGTAAAATACTATATGAAGAACGCCTGAGGAAATTAGACGATAACAGATGGGCAGCTAAGGTATTTAAATATTTATACAGAAAGAACGTTGACTCACAGTGGCGGAAAAGAACTAGAAAACTAACCAGTAAGTATGCCGGTCATGAGGACGGAGAAAGAAAGAGCATTAAACGACAGGTTAAAAACGCGGAAGTTAAAAATTGGATGAATTCAATGGAAAAGAAACATAGTGTAGAACTATATCGATTCTGGAAAAGGCAGATCAGGAAAGAATTTTTCTATGATAACTCAAGAGGCAGTGCCCTACTTTTTGAAGCTAGATCAGGGTGTCTTAGAACGCGCAGCTACAAAAAGAAATTTAACGAAGAAGATGACACATGTGCAGTGTGTGGTAGATCTGTGGAAACAATTGAACACCTCATAATCAAATGTGATGGTATCCATCCGGATGTCGATGCAGGCACAGTCACTCTTTCTGAGGCCCTAGGGTTTAAAGATAACAATGGTCATGTAAATAAATCTGCAGTGGAAGTCAGCAAAAAGCGATTGGAGGATTGGTGGCTGAAAAGCAGAGATGTGGCATAAGGTTAGAATAGTAGGAAACCGTAGGAGAAGTTGATGGAGAATCTTAATGAGAACTGCCAACACAGTAAACAAAAAAAAATAATAAATAAAGAAAAGTTGAGCATGGTGGCAATTGCCACCACCCCGTTTCAAAGGGGGCGCTCCTATCCATCCATCCATCCATCCATCCATCCATCCACTGCTGTCGCAGATCGAAATTAATCTGAAATCAGGATCAGGTTAATGCGGAAATTTTCGCTTAGAACATGCTGCCAATGCGACGTTCGTGACGGTGCCGCGAATAGTCCTCGCACAACTAATTGTCTAAAGAAGAAATTTCTTGCGCTCCAAAAGAAGGTGAGCGGTAGGGTAACTGCTGTTTAAGACCTTAGAAGAACTGAAAAAATATGATTGAATTCGACGAAAGGCAAAGGACGCAATGCTTGAGCATCTACCCGGGGAAGCTAATCCTGCGAACACCAAGACAAGCCGTTTTGACGATTAGAGCACTACATTGGTAGTTTTAGTAAACAATGCAGATCACCGCTTGCGGCTACACAGCTCTGAACATAAAGAATCCGGAATATCGCGCAGGCAGAGTTGTAAAGTTGATGCACATGTGTAACTTGATAAAGACATCAAATGCAAAATTGTCACGGAACACAGCTGTTGGAACCAGCGAAACTGAAGCAAGATAACATAAACAGGCGCACACATAGCACCACTGGATTTAGTTTTTTTTTGTATTCCGATGAATTCGGTCCCACTTATATATTATCGCTGCTCAAGCGTGCACACTGAACGAGATGAAGCAGCGGCAGGAAGTGTTCTTAGTCAGGAAAAATAAGCAGGCATGTGTAAGCGATCCTACAGACATAGTCACAGAAAAGGGATATCAGTTTTTATCGCCATAAAGTTTCCTTCACTTTGTTCAGTGTGCGCTTGCCGAGGAATTATGTATAAATGTGGCTTTATTCATCTCAATAAATCAGTTGCAAGTTTAGCGGTTTTCTGTGTGTGCCTCTTTGTCTTGTCTTGCATCGGTTTCGCTGATTCCATCATCTCTGCATTATGAACCAACCAGCCGAGCAATTTACTCTGTTGAAATATTCACAGGGAGAAAATGATGAAGGGTCGGGTGTGGAGTCTCAGTCCGTTAGAGAGAGTTTCGAGAAAAAAATTTTCTTCCTTTGGCACCTGAAAGGACGTGTCTTCCTCTGGTCCCAGACATATTCGCAGACGAACCGAGCGGAATGCTATGTATACACTGAGCAAATTGATCAGGGGGTCGAAGCGACAAGACTAGGCAGTATTGATGCAAAACTATCGATAGTACTATCGATACTATCGATAGTTGACTCCCTATCGAACTATCGATCGTAAAAAGACAATCAATAGCGCGCTATCGATTGTACTATCGATAGTACAATCGATAGTACTATCAATAGTTCTGTTGATAGTACTATCGATAGTACTATCGGTAGTACTATCGATAGTTCTATTGATTGTACTATCGATAGGCGTATTGATACTACTTTTTATATATAGTACTATCGATAATATAAAATCAACCACGCGTACCCACTGCATCCTAAACTTGGTTTCCAGAGTGCGTGGTATGGAGGTGATGGTATGAGTAACTTTCAGGACTCGCCCGTTTTCGCACCCTACGCTTCACCGAGCTCTGCAGACGTTCCCTATGTAAAGTTTATGGATAAAATGTCAGCGTGCGAATGTCCTAGTTGCAAAGCATGTGTGCGAAAACCATTTCTGCATCGGTTACATCAGCAAGACGACTTCTGCAGGGCACGATAGTGTCGTGTAAGCCAGCACAACTTCTGCTGTTTGTACTTTCATCGGATGCAGTTCCAGGTATTTTTCCGAACTGTCCCAGTGCGCTTTAAAGAACTACAGCTGGTCGAAATTTACCCGGAGATCTCTACTACGGCATTCCTCACATATTTAGTCTCTTTGGGACATTGAACCTCATAAGACCGTCAAACCAATCAGGTATCGCAAATGTTTTTGGTTATATCGCTCGCCAACAAATGCATAATATCAATATTGTTACTATCAATAGTCTTACCATCGACATTTTCACTATCGATAGTCTTGCTCGCGATAGCGGTACTATCGCTAGTAGTACTATCGATAGCAACAGTATCGATAGTAATACTATCGATAGTAGTATCGTTAGTATTACTATCGTTAGCAGACTGTCGATAGTAGACTATCTAAAATACTATCGACAGTCTATCGATAGTAGCACTATCGATAGTTTTTTTACATTATCGATAGTTTCAAAAAAACTATTGATACTGTCGATAGTCCATTTTCCGATAGTTTCGCGTCTCTACTAGGCAGCCCAGAACTCCCAAAAGAATACAACTCCTTGTAATGCCCGACGAAGACATGCCAGTTTTCCGACACGTTCGCTAGCGAACTGCGGCTTCTTTTCCGGCCCTTGTTTGTTGTGTTTTGTGCCGACGAGCATCGTGTCTTCCTGCCTGCTCTCTATCTCAGGTTCATGCATTTTATTCGAATTAACAATTCAGGCGAGAATAAAGAATACATGGTGCACACATCGATAACAGTTATTGCGTATCTCATGCTTCGAAAGAAGTCGCCTAATTGAAAAATAAAATGTATATGTGGTATATATTGCATAAATTTTATATGTACATGGTATCACAGTTCGAATGTTCATGAACTTTTCAAAATTGCCGCATTGTATAATTCGAGCAGGAGATGAAATAAGGTGAGATGAAGCCGTACACGATGCAAAAAATGAATGCGGTGCCGCTGCGAACATAAAAGAGTGGGTGCTGATAAGGCGATGAAGTCAGATTGTTCAAACAGCGCGAGGACAGCCACACTCCAAGCTGTGCTCTAGACTGTGCTCTGTGGCGTTGAACCATTACCACTCAAGGCTTAGATGGGGCACCGCTAGCTCTAGCACTGGTCTCGCTGCCTCCTTGTACTCCTGCTCGGTGCACATAAGAATAATTGGCTTTTCTGCATCCGCCGTCATTGCCGCTACAGCGCAAGGGGCTTTGTCGCACTTGTGTTCTATCAACCTTTCTCATCCTGCCACACTTTCACTTCTATTTCCATGCGGCATTGTTCGTGAATCGATGGGAACCAGTAGACAGGCCCGCGCACTTTAATTTTTCTTCGAATACCTGCTGAGACAAATACACACACGCATACCCCCAAATACTCATTCGGCAGCCGAGCCTAGGCTACAGCGGAGATTACGACCGTACCTGCGTCTTCAGCCTCAACATCGACGGCTCTGACACCTCTGGCTCCCAGGAAGCACCGACAGCCGGCCGGGCCAGTTGATCAGTCTGACAGTATACTACGAGCAAGGGACAAATACCTTTTTTCGAATTTATGTTTGTATTCATCACGTTGTTTTCTGTTTTATATTGTGTTTTAAACTACAGTTTGTTTCTTGCTGCTATTGTATAAATTTTAATTCTTGTTCGCAACAACTGATCGAGGATCCGGTTTCGATCTCTTACTATGGGACCTTCCTGTGTAATAATATTGTTGGTTGTGTGATGTCGTTACTTCTCGTATTAATAAACTGAAAGTGAATTACCTTGAAGCTATCAGTAGAAGCACCGGCAATGAAATTAATTTGATTTGAATGCTTAATGGAAAATTTATATGTTTGGAGAATTTGGAACATTGAATGAAGCGTTGATGCTTTCTTTACTATCTGCACATGGCCAAGTCCTCTTGCATTGTCTTGTCCGCGCTTGATGTCTTCCTATGTATCCTTTTTTTTGTGGGCTTTGTTTCCTGGTTTCATTCATCAAAAGTGCGATCTTGTCAAGGAACTTTTTGCTCATTCATTTCCGCTGACCAGGCTCAGCTAGAATTTGTGACGTTACCAGAACTTCAGGCCAAGCGCTTATAGTTTTCTTGGATTCGACTGCTAGCTTTGTACTTTAAAAATAACAAGTTGGCGTCACTCATGATGTAAAAAAAAGAGAATAACCGAATGGCTGCATAACAGAAAGTGATAGGCCGCAATGTTTATCGGCACTGCCTGGATACGGTCACGAATTTCTGTAGCGCACGTGCGAAAATTCTATTTTTTCAGGAATCGCGCGGAAGAGCTAAGTGGGCATTAGGCTACGAGAAACAAGTAACCACTATTTCAAGTACCGTGTCTATCGAAAGCGTTGCTTTCAGGGGCTCTAGATTTGCCGTAATCACCTATGCGAATGCGGCAGTTAGGATGCAATGGAAAGCGCTGATGAAAGCTGGTCATGCCGTGGTACACGTTGTATATGCACACAGCAGAGCCAAACCGTGATTTGGTAGCGACTATGACGTCATTTTTTCATCTGTAATAAGGGAGTAATTACTCATTGATATCCACCCGAGCGCAGCCACACGGCTACAGAGCAAAGCTATACAGTTTTCTCAGAAGCTTCGTGGTTATAGAAAACTCGTCCTAGTTCGGGGTTCGAACCCGGGACTATCGCTTCACCGGAGAAGTCGTTTTACCAAATGAACTAACCGGGACGGCGAGCTTACAGTAGGGCGAAAGAGAAGTGATCAATAACTCGAGATGGGAACTGTGTTGGTCAAATGTTTAGGAGAATCCCCCAAGGTGGAGTAGAAGTCCGCTCGAAGATGTGAGGCCTCTCACTCAGGAATGACGTCATTGGTATTACTATGAGTTTCGGCACGTCAAATCCATAATAAATGTTCAGATGCCTTTCGCTCCGCCTTTTCTTGCCCACAAAAAATGTATAGTCAATGATTCTGCTACACTTATTTCGTTTGACGAATCGGCACTATCTAGGCTAGCAAGAAACATTGGTTTAGGAATGAAATTGTTCACTTTTAGGAAACCAGACGGATATACATTGAGTTCAGTTATGGTGGCGTCTGCGGTGCTGTAGAGCAAACTAAAAGCGACTATATGACATGAACCGTACCGACCTGAAAAATGCTTTTTTTCAGTGTACGTAAACATACCTCTTTTCCATAATTCGTAATTTGCTGTTTGCGCTCCTTACCTTCTTGCATAATGAACAGGTACACTGCTTGGACGCATGAACCTGGTTATCATGTGGATGGCCATCCGTCACTGACGCGTCACTACACCTGGGTGTTTGAGACGCCGCACCAGGTTTTTCTGCAGCAGTTTTCTGCACCTGACAGGCGGCATTTGTAGGCGCATGACAGGGGGCGTGTTGGCAGGCAGTAGCAGAGCAAAAGGCAACCTGCCACGCGAACAGCACAGGAATGGACAAAGGAACGAGGATGCCAAGGGAAGACACCGAAAGACAAAACAGGCAATCGGCTTTCGATATAATATTCTGTTCTGCGATGTAAAATATTGTTTCTGCAAATATTGCAGCGTGCAGGTTCATAACTATGGCATGCTTAAATGAAGAAGTTCCGTTTTAACAGCAATTTGTGTTGAAATTAGTCTTCTTGGGACACCCTACTCTCTGTGTACTTAAAGTCCTTCTGTTCCCCTTCCCAGGTGTAGGGTAGCATACTGAGCACCGCCTAAATTACCTCCCTGCTTTTCCGCTCTTATTTCTCTATCTCTCTCTCTCTCTTAAGTAACTTGTTGTTTTCTTCATATTTGATGACGTGCGGCGGCAACGATATTTTGAGAGCACAGGCTGACTGCAACACACCCGTACAGACCGTTTTAGATCAGTTATTTTCCGCCTGGATCAGTCGTGTCACGTGTCAAGTTACGACTGTTTTGCACTCCAGAAAGTGCAAAAAAGCGCGACTTGACGAAGACAGGCGCCGAGATAGGTGCTGCATCATAAGCTATATGTCTACGTTAGTACGTGTCTGCTCTATTAAGCCTCTCTAATGCCCCATGAATGAAAAAAAAAACGCACCTAAGAGCCTGTCGTTGGACAAAAGTCTTGCAAACAATGTGGCCGTTCTTGCTACTCGAGTACCGCCTAAGTGTATAGACGCGGAGCTTTCGATAATAGGCTTAGGTTTTATGGGGATTTAACGTCCCAGAGAGACTGAGGCTATGAGGGACACTGTAGTTTTCAACGTTCTCTGATTTTCTCTAATACGAGACAAGGAAGAGCGCCTATTGAGTGTCGCCCGATGATACAAGCAGCCGTATGAGAGGCACTTGATTACAATTCCCTTAGAATAATATTACCGACCACGTATTGAGAAGAGCGTTTGGTCATGGTTACATTCGGTGCCGCTTGTGGGTGCTGACGATCTCTCCATGGTGAACACAATGAACACTCTGGTGTGCACTAAGCTTTCGCCCACACTATCTTTCCACCTTAACACAACCGGTTTGAGCTTACACGATATCGCGCGTAAACATCATG
This sequence comes from Amblyomma mixtum, assembly GCF_055824585.1. Taxonomy (NCBI): domain Eukaryota; kingdom Metazoa; phylum Arthropoda; class Arachnida; order Ixodida; family Ixodidae; genus Amblyomma; species Amblyomma mixtum. The sequence goes on along the minus strand of NC_143019.1, from coordinate 85,464,334 downwards.
GACTTCAGCAAAGCAAGCTTGGTTTTGTTTTAACCGCAAGTAAAAAGCGGAAATCGAACCACTTCAGAACGGCTCGGCTTGACGAGGCCGACCGCGTGACATAGCCATCACACTTGATTTTTTAAGGTTTCAAGTTTCTTTTATTTAAGGCATGTTTATCACATGACTGAGGAGGGGAAAAAAAGCCGCAGTGCAGCGGCTTTACACTGCTCTCTTCCCGTGAGCTACATCGGTGGCAGAGATAGCAAAGAGCTTTATAGCTTCAAAATAATAACAATTCACCTATCACCATTAGAACAAAAAGAAATGAATAATAACTATCTATAGCTATGTGTAACAAAAGAAAGAATATTTTGTATATCATTATGTGGCAAAAAGTCACAGCATAACAACGGCAAGAGCAGCAAGAAGATCATTATATAAGGAAGAGACGAGATACACCGTCATAGAAACATGTAAATTAAAAACACCGTCATACATTATCATTCAAACATTAAATACAATGTCATAGCCACTCACAAAAAAACAAAGCTTGTGTTTGTTCTGTGAGGGTAAACGATAGGATGAATTGGGTAGGCGAAACTGGTTAATCTGGTTGGGCAAAGCATAATCTGATGTTTTAAATCCGTAGTTGGCGCGAGGACGTGGCACACACCATAGTTCATGATGACGAGTCAAGTGGCAAAGTGCGTTTTACGCAAGTCAATGGTTTCTTCTAGGAATTGTACTCGACGTTCAGAAAAAGATTTCCCCAGTTTGTGCGGATTGTAATAGAGGAATAAACGACTTCTCTTCGCTTAACCGCTGCGGACGCAATTCAAAACCGCCGGACCCCACACCGCGATCGCGTACGCTACAGGGCGCACACCGCCCACAGCGGGCCTTGCTGCGCGGGGATCAAGGGAGCAACACTCTAGCTGAGACAAACAAGCACTTATTGCTAGAGCAACAATAACGCAAGCTAGAAACAATTTACTCTAAGGAATTGAGGTAGTCTGCGCACCAGCATGCATGGTTACGCCCGAACGGTCACCTATGCTAGGGCAAGGCAGAAACTTGGCGGCCAGACGGGACGAGCCTCGGCGGAGAGCGGACCGCCAGGCCTGAATGTCAAGGCGCGTCGAATTCCTGAGACGAAGAGAAAGTCGTCCCCCCCCCCCCCCCCCCCCCACCGCGCGTGCGCAGAAATCACGCTGCCCGTGGCAGAGGCGCCCTCTCTTCTTAGTTACGGTAACTAACTAGGGAGACTGCATCAAGGGAAAACAAACAAAATGAGATGAGTAGGGCTCGTCTCCACATCCCCCAACCTGCAATACACCCCCGCAGCTGAAAGTGCATGCTATGGAGGAGTCCCCTGGTCTTCATACACATATGGCGGTTCTTGCATCGGAGGGCACGCCGACAGTGTTTATGCAGACTTCCGCAGTGCTCCAAAGGTGGCGTGAAGGTCGCCGCTGAGATGACTCACATGGCCGTGAACTGCGTGTCCGCAGGCCCGCAAAAAGATGGCTGGTTGAAATCTGCAGGCCAGGATTGTGCAGCAGTCGCCAGGGTAACAGCAGCTGGAGGTTATTGCTGACTTGTTTCGCCACGGCTGCCCCGGACGGATGTACCGAACAGGATAGAGGCCGCTCTGTCGAAGCAGGTGGCAGCGAGATGATGCGCACAAAACCGCAAGCCTCGTGGCGCACTGCTCAACTAGCTTGCAAGGCGTGTCGGGCGGCTGTGCAAATGCGAAGTTACAGTGAACAAAGCTTTCTTGAGTTGAAAGGATTTCTCAGTTCGTGCGTGGTTACAAAATAGGTTGATAGCAATTTGCGCCCCCTCGTAACACCATGGACCGGTGGTCGTATCTCCTCGGATTTGCTGCAGACAACTACGAAAAGCCTCATATCTAACTGTCACGCTGACAACGACCATGAACAGAAGGAGGACCAGAAACCAGTAATGTGCCCGCAGCCGCGAGGAGACATCAGCTCTGTGATGTCCTACCCCGCTCATTGCATGAAGCAGCTTCTGAGCGGTCGGCGGCCACTGTATCGGACGGTGTGAGAGCGCCCGGTGCAGAGCTGAAATAGCAGCCGGCTGGTTGCGCCACCCGTTGCCCCTGGCCAGCCAGCTCCCGGAGCTGCGACTCCCGGATTCAAAAAAAGAACAGAGAAAAACATGTAAAGAAAACTCCGACCACCCCCGCGACTTCCGTACTCGCTTCGGGCTCGGCAACTGCGCGGGCGCTAGGCCTCGAGATCCCTCGATGCGGACCAAGTGGTTCTCGTAATGAAGATACTCCAGCGAAAACTTGACGAAAAATGTGTTGAGCACACCGAAAAGTTCGAACATGCTGAAGCGCAATACACTTCGCGCTCAAGAAAGCAAGCCGCAGTTCCTAGCGATCACAGTTCACGCTAGGCCTACCACTTGACAAGTCCGGACAAAGAGCTTTCCTCGAACCGTACAGACAGATTTCCAATGTTTCATGAGCAAGCACCACATTGGGCGCCAGATGTGGGGTAGTAATTGGGGGATGAACACGTTACTCACTTTTAAGCGCGGCCGAGAGAATTAAAAACTGCCGGACCCCACCCTGTGATCGCGTGCGCTGTGGAGCGCGCCTCGTCCATGTAGGGCGAGAATACCGCGCTCGGCACTGCCAGGACTGAAAGAATGTTCTGTGTTTTTAGACGCCGCTTCTGTCACTCCTGAACATTTTCCAAGGTGAAAAAACGAGGAAGAACTTCTCGAGAACTGCATAAAGCGAGCTTGAGCTTAGAGCATTTTGTTGAGCATGCTGCATACATATCTTTAGAGACATTCATAGGTGCAGAAAAGAGTGCCTGTAATATGTCGTACAGCGCAAAGTACACTGAGTGCTGCACGCTCGGCAGCGGCGGAAGAAGAATAGAATCCAACGCTTAGTGAAACAAAAATCAACACAGACGTGTAGTAGATGATACAACCGTCTTTAGAACACCTCTCCGTGCTACCGCCGCTCCCGATGTGAGTAGGGTGAGCTTGTCGGCCACGACACGGTAACTTGCAGTTTTCACTGCACCAGCTGTGAATAGGGGGGTTTATTTTATTCCTCATACATTTTAAAGACGTCAAAAGACTGTTCAGAATAGTTCGGCTGCTTGCCTGTACTAAGTCACACGTGGGTGCACTCAAGCATTTGTATAGCTGTAACGGAACAAAACCAAAATGAAAGGACGTAAAATTAACAATAAATAGAACATAACCAACGCATACCTCAAACAAGAGAACGCACACGGCCAGCCCGTGTATCTCGTAGTCGTCGAAAGTTCCTCGTGCAGGCCACCTCACAAGGAGGAGTGTGCAAACCACCCCCTCCTCCCCACAGGACACTCTCATCTGATCATACACAAATCATATTAAGACTAAAAGTAAAACAATCAAGAATACGTGTCCTAGCCCCCACCACGTGACCGTACAGTACATGCGGTTCGCGGCTAATGCAAATTTTCCCAAAGCAAACGCAGCGAAGTTTCGCGTTAAAGGAATATTCATAGCCATTTCCCGCCAGCGCAGCCAAGAGCAGCGGGGGAAGAGGGACACCCGACAGGGACGCCGCATGCTAGTCAGAGAGAGAGCGACTTTAATGAATAATGGAGAGGTCTGCCTGATTATGGGCCTGGCATGCTACTTCAGATGAGGGTGAAAGAAGAGGGTTAAAACAAGAGAAAAAAAAGTGGGATCCAACATACTGAACACTCAAGAACTCACAAACACACATGATTTCAAAGAATGTCCAGTAAAACCGTATTCCTTAGATGACTATCAAAGTATGTCCACTAAACCCGTGTCCCTTAGAAAAACTAACAATGCTTTTCTCCTTCGCGCAGCCGAAATCGCATCAGTTTAGGGTCCAAGGACATGCTCCAGGTACACGGGGCCGTCCTGACGAAGTCCTAAAGCACTTAACACTGCTTTGCGATGGGTATTAAGGATTTGGCAGTGACAAAACAAGTGTTGAAGATCCTCGCGCACACCACATATCGGGCACAGAGAGCTACTTGATACACGAATTTTATAAAGATAGAATTTAGTAAAGGGAACGTCCAGGCGAATTGGGTGCAGGCAATTACAGTCACGTCTATCTGAATAGCGTGGCAGGCGGAATTCACAAGCGGTGTAGATGCGAAGGAGGGTTCTGTATTGACGCCGAGGATCACACCACAAAGAGTGTTGCATCTGTCAGGATTTAGTAGCGCGAAGTCTCGCGCCATCACTACGAGAAAAAGGTATGGGCAGGAACAAGGAGGTTGGCCATGCACCGACCTTGCTGCACTCTAAGCACGATCGTTGCTTGCGAGGCCGCAGTGATCGGGTAACCACTGAAGCACAACACGGTGACGTAGCTCACCGGCCTCGGTGTGTAACTTGTTCAAGTCAGCGACGATCTGCTCCTGAAGGCTTCCTGATCAATTTATCGATTGTAGCGCAGCGCGAGAGTCACTGAGGATAATCCACGCTCTTGGCGGTTGTTGCAGAATGTAAGTAAATGCAGCACGCAGAGCAGCCAGTTCAGTAGCAGTAGTCGCGGTGCGGTGACTGAGTGTCGCTAAAATTGTGGTGCACGTTGATGGAATCCAGACGCCAATCGCCGATGATAAGGACGCGACAGAGCCATCAGTGTAGATGTGGCGGTACGCACTGTAGCTACCATGAATGTGCTCAAGCGCAAAGTATATAAGTGCAGGATTAGGGGTGTCTGCTTTTCTTTTGATGCCAGGGATTGGGATCTTGATTTCTCATGCTGCGTACCTCCAAGGTGTGGTGGAGGTTGTGACAGGGCGTTGGTACTGTGATGGGAGAATGTCAGAAACTTCCTCCATCGAACACTGATGCCGATAGACGTCTGCTCTCAGCTAGAGTAACCACTGTGGACGTGTTTTGGAAAGCCCGAGACAGATTCGCTAGGCTTTAGCTTACATAGCTTCAAGGATTTTAATATTTGTTTGTGAAATACCCTCAAGAGCTGGGAGATTGTAGCGCAGAAGGCCTCCACAGAGCGCTTCATACAGTCCTAGTAATGAAGATGTATAACAGCCTCTTCTGCTGGTGGAGAGCACACAAAAAATAGAGGCGTAAGAGCTGAGCTTGATTTTCAGCTGTTGCACAGGTGGGGACCATGGCAGTGACCTGTCAAACGTTACCCCACACGCTAGTCAGGCACTGGTGTGCAGCTTTTTGGAATAAATGATTGTCGCGTGCCAGTAAGCACTCATATGCACCATTTTCAGTTGCGTTGTTTTCCGTGGCATATTCATATTACACGCTTATGGGATGTTTATTCGTGGCGTTTCAACACGAGAGGTTCAGTTCGTAACCGTATTCTGGGTAAAAGAAAAAAAAAGTGCCCCATTCCAACATCCTATCCAGATGCAGATTTTCGTCTGGGCGAGTAATGGCAAACGTCCTGTATACCGGTCGGATGATATATTTTTTTCTTCTTATCAAAACACGGCACATATGCTCGCTGTCACTTAACATATCCGACTACAGCAGCGCGCTTTTGCCCCTACAGCTGTGCTTTGTGCCGCCTGGGCATTTGTCAGCCATACAACCATATTTTCTCTGATATGCATTCGAAGATATAGCCTTCTGTGAGGATTTCCACGAACCAAATCACAACATGTTCCAACGCCGCCCGTTCCTATCCTGTTCACAAGGTCTAGCGTGTAAGCGAGCGCCCCAAAAAGGAGTTGGCACAAGCAAACCAATGTTGGGTTTGGACAGGCTACCCGCCGAAGCGCAAGCTACCCGTCGACGACGACGAGACAGCCAGGCGGGTACCACCATAGCAGCACAGTGAAGGTCGGTAGAAATCGGTGAGTTGGTAACATGAATTTTGCTATGCCCTTTACTCAGTACTAGAGTTTCACCGGCCATACATGATTTACTCTGGAATTAAAGGATTTGGTTAATTGATTGATTGATTGATTGATTGATTGATTGATTGATTGATTGATTGATTGATTGATTGATTGATTGATTGATTGATTGATTGATTGATTGATTGATTGATTGATTGATTGATTGCATATAAGGTACAAAACTAGCGAGTCTAATAAGAGCAAAGTTGGTATAGAAGAATACCCGGAACAGCAGACCGTCAGCATAACAGTAACTGATGGCATAGCAGTCGAGGGCTTTCAGCAGTCAGGTGATCCCAAAGTTTAGTAGATAAAAGGGCCAGAAGTGGGCTTATACCGCACGGGGCGCATTTAAGGTTGTTTCACGGCGGAATGAATCACTGGCCCGTCAAAGCAACGGTTTGGTTAAAGACCCTTTTGTCAATCATTTCATGCCAGAAAAGCCGAGAACCTGGCCGAGCGAAATCTAGTACTCATTACAGAACCGATGGTACCCGGCGGCACCTCGGATCGAACCCAGCACCTCCCGAATACGAGGCGAACGTTCTACTACAAGGTCACCACTTCGGTGGCCAGCGCCGGCCTCCAGGACAACTCCGCTAGCCGTCGATCGCTGAGACCGAGTCGGAAAAATTAACACCAGCGACCTGTGGATGCTAGGTCGTGACGTCGGCACGTATCAACTCTCTCCATAACGAAGTCCCCCGCCGACGATACCTGTACAGAAGCAGGCGACAGATCCGATACGCTGCATTCGATTTCCGTGTAACTACTGACGGCGCTTAGGTTACATAACTGCTTGATACAGCTGCTGATTATTCTGCAATGAGCAGTGCCTTTGCTTAAGAACTTAACGTTTTCACACAGTGGGCGAGGCCGCACGGCCGCACCGCTGCCAGCCACGTGACCGCTGGTGAACACGTGCATGGCCAGAGTTGGCATTCATGGTTTCACATAATTCGGTGAATTTGTCGTACTTTACGAGTGTTCCAGTGACTTGATCCTCGGCATCGGCTTCCTGCAGGCGAATGGCGCTATGATCCACTTTCCAGGACTAAAGCGTCACGTTTTCGACCAAACGGGTCGTGGCCCTCTTTGACTCTCCAGATCCTTTAAGCAACGCTATGCGCTTCGTCGAGAACGAAGTCACGGTGCCACTATCGTGCAATGGTCTGGTACTCGTGTGGGCCCGCCTATTTCAACACTACGAGGGACTGTATGGCCATACTCAGCTTATGTTTTAGGGAGAGTGGCCGCTGCCAGAAGTCTGGCGCAACTACGAGACGGGTGTACCCAAGTCGTCCTGACCAAAAATGCAAATGAATTTCAGCACCTCGTCAAAGGCAAGGCTGCCGCCTTCCACCTAGACGTTGCTGAGGTCACAGGTCTGTGCGCCATGGGAGGACACTATTCAGACAGTGCAGGCCCATGCCATGTTCTTCAGTGTGACAAAACAATCCGGCTTTATCATCGGCTAATAAATATCTCCTGTCAGACCTATTAGCAGTTGCGAAGCACTGTATTATAACTGATGAGACTACTCGACCCGTCTGCGAGCGCCCGTACCGTGTGTTTCCTTCTTCTCCTTCGCCCACGCCCGTCGTTTTACCTAGGGCGCTCTGTCAGCCGGACCCTGCTATATTTAGCGGGTCCGATGATCACGACGTAGACGATTGTCTTGTCTCCTACGAGTGGGTAAGCGGTCACAACCGATCCGATGGCGCCATGAAGCTAAACAACGTGGTGTTTTATGTCAGACGGGGCTAGCCTATGGTACATAAACCACGAAGCAGACTTCACTACTTGGTCGGCCTTTAAACGCGCCTTTTCCGATATCTACGCTAGCCCTAAAGTCCGCAAGCTGCGCGCCAAAACGCGCCTGTGAGTGAGAGCCCAGCTGCAGTGTAAATTGTTGACCGGCTAAAACGAGGGTGTAATGAACATGCGTACACAAGCGGATTATGTCTGAGGCGGACAGTTTCAAGCACGCTCGGAAAGGCACCGAAGCGGACGCATTTCAGATGCTTATTGCCCAGAACTCCACTACCATTGTCGACATATACTTCTAGTAGCACAACTGCGATGAGCAGCGCAAGGAGCGCATTTTGTTGTTATCACCCATTTTACAGGCTGGCTCACTTCGCAGTCTCGCTGTGCCGGCCTGTAACAGATCTCTGCTACACCAGATTAAAGTGTTGGTGCGTGAGGAGGAGCCGCGGCAGCACCCACTTCAGTGAGAGAGAGAGAGACTCTTTAATGAAGAGCAGAGAATTTAGCCGGCGTTTAAAAATCGCTGGCATGCTACTCTGCGTAGGGAGGGGAATTTGGGAGATAAAGACAGAAGGAGAGCAGAGTGGAAGAGGTAAAAAAAAAAACGAAGATAAAATGCGGCCCTGAAATGGGTACTAAGGATGCAATGGCGAGTTTTGATGTAACCTATGGAGTGATGGAGTGCATAGTCCGTCAAATGGGCTGACGAAGTTCACTGCATGAAGAATGCATGAAGGTGACGTGCTAGTGAATTTAAAGCTTATCGAGATGTCCAATGTCTTTTAAATATGTGAATAGAAAAGTCATTGTAAGTATCTGTTGCCTAAGGCAGGCTAAGGGACCTAAAACTTTGTCCATTGTAAGGGGCACTGAGCAGAGCTTCTGCATGCAATGTTCATAGTAGGCACGCTCGTTAGCATATGCAGGGCACTCAAGCAAGATATGCTCCACAGTTTCTATCGCGGCACAGTTGTCACAGTGCGGACTGTCCATTTGTCTAAAACGGTATCGTAAGCCGTTTGTATATGCAGCATTAAGACGAAGTCGATGATAAAGTGTTTCCAGATGTCGAGGAATTCTGGGTGAGAGTCTTGATCTAAGATGTGGGTCAATTGAGTGAAGAAATTGGTACTGATATGTCGGCAAACTCCAAAGCCGATACATTTCTTCGGAAGCAAAACTTTTGGCCACCTGGGACGCATCAGATTTCGTAAAAAAAGTTCTAATGTATCTCCGATGTTGATGGCCCTTACGGGCCGCTTCATCTGCTTTTTCGTTAGCCTGAATGCCACAGTGAGCAGGTACCCACTGAAATGTTATGCAGTGGCCTGCGGCAATAGCTAAATGATGTAGATATCCGATGTCCAGGGAAACTGGCTGGTGATTCGTTTTCTTCAGCAGGTTGGCCAGGATCTGGAGAGATGCTTTCGAATCAGTGAAGATAACCCAACGGTCGGCGGTTCGGCGCAGGATGTAAGAAACAGCTTCCTTAATGCCGTGAAGCTCAGCTGTCGTAGAGGATGTCCTCCGCTGCAGCCGGTAAGAAAGGGCATGGCCTGTTGAGGGCACATAAAGGCCACATGAAGAGGTTTCTTTAGTAGTTGAACCATCGGTGAAGATATGGGTGTGCTGCCTGTATTCCTCCGTTAAGTAGGCGACAGTAGTTTGCCGAAGCGCTGCCTGTGGCATGCGGCTCTTTGCATTCACACCTGGAACAAACTTTTTCACCTTTAGAGGAGAGAGTGTCCATGGAGGAAAGGCCAGAGGTAGTAGCTTCTGTGGCTGATTAATAGTAGGGATGGGCAGGAGCTGCACTGCCTGGCCAAAGCTAGAGTTGCTGTGAGTTAGGTGGACACGGTGCAGGAAGTGCTTCTTCCCTTGAAGAACGTGTCGGAGATGGGTACGCATAGTTTCCTGGGCGGCAATCACCTCTAGTGGGAGACATCCTGCCTCCGCTACTGTTCCTGATGCAGAGGAACCCTTTGGGAGGCCAAGGCATATTCGCAGGCAGTTGTTCCGTGCGGCAACGAGAGACTTATTGCTTGATGTAGATAATCTTTGAAACACTGGTAGACAGTAGCGCAAGGTTCCTTCAACGTAGGCTTTTTTAAGCAGAAGCATTGATCGGCAGTTGCTACCCCACCTTGTCCCCGCCATGAACCTAAGCACTTGCGATGCTGCAGCGATCCTCTCGCGGAGTTTTTTGATGTGAGGTGTTCATGACAGATTATAGTCGATTACAACACCCAGGAATCGCTGAGATCGTACATATGGTAGCGATCGTCCGCCTAGGAGCAGCGGATATCGGGTCATCTTTTTTCTTGTAAACGCCATTGCAACACTCTTTTCTGGCGAGAGACGAAGACCTCTGGAAGCCAGGTACATCGAAATGTGCAATAGCGCTCTCTGTAGACGTTGCTGGGTGATATAGCGCGAGCGTGATGCGGTCCAGATGCAGATATCATCAGCATAAATTGTTATACGGACTCCTCGCGGAAGGTTTCTTCTTATGTGTATAAGCGCAATATTGAACACGAGAGGGCTGAGCACCGCTCCCTGTGGTACGCCCCTCTCTACTGCGTGAAAGCGTGTTGGACCGTTTGGAGTGGTCATAAAAATTTGCCGTTCTTTCAAATAATGCCCAATCCATTTGTATAGCTTTCCTCCAAGGCCAAGACTGGCAAAGGCGGCGAGAATTGCATGGTGAAAGACAGAGTCAAAGGTGGCCTTGATGTCTAGGAATACGGCTGTCGGGATGTACCCAGCATGAAGGTACTCCTCAATTGATGAGACGAGGGAGATGATATTGTCAGTCGCAGACCTGTTTTGACGGAACCCGTTCATTTCTTGGGGGAACTCATTTCGGCTTTCTAGGAACCAAGTTATGCGTTTGCAGATCATGCGCTCCATGAGCTTACCTACGCAGCTCAGTAGGGCAATGGGCCGGAATGATGCGTAGCTTGTTGGCTGCTTACAGGGTTTCAAAACAGGCACAATTTTCGTCAGCTTCCATTCCGTGGGGACCTCACCAGTCATCCAGGAAGAATTGTCATACTCCAGGAGTCGAAGACGGGAGGTGTGGGGTAGCTTTGCAATGGCTTCATAGGTCACCTCATCATGACCCGGAGACGTGTGTCTATTTGTCTCCGCGATAGCTGTGGATAGTTCTTCCATTGTGAAAGGCAGGTCTAACGCTGGCACTGCCGCCTTTGGGATGCCTGATTGACCATTTGCGGAGAGTGTCGAATGCCCTGACCCTGCCGACAGTAGCCTGCAATATTCTTCTGAGACTTCTTTTATAGATTTTTCTTCGTGAAGGGAGAGTGCAGCGAAGGGGTGGAGTTGTTGAGGTGGCGTGCGCATACCTCTAACTATCCGCCAAATTTTGGTTACTGGTTGGCGCACATCCAGCGTAGAACAAAAGTCACGCCACTTTTGCCGACTGAGTTTATCCATATAGCGTCGAATTTGACGTTGTGCCCGTCGGCATGCACGTAGGTCATCGAGGCTTTTTGTGCGCAGAGCTTTCCTTTCAGCTCGCCTGCGTATAGCGCAGAGCCTTTGAAATGTGTCATCATTTGAAGGTAGGCTGTCATTTTTAGTTGTAATTTGTGTACTCGCTCTCAGGCAATACGCCATTGTTGATGCTAATTCCTCATTGCGAGTTGCCGCAGTAATTCCTCTGCATACAGCGCCCTTGTATGCGTCCCAGTCTGTAGATTTTGTAAGGAATTTCTTTGGGTTCCTCTGCGCATGGAAAGCCGATATGAGGATTGGGTAATGGTCGCTTCCGCGTGTCTCCAAATCAGTGCACCAGCCAAAGTTGTGGGCGAATGAACTTGTGACAAATGTCACGTCGATGCTGCTGGTAGTCGTCGGGCCTCGGAGGTAGGTGATGCTGCCATCATTTAATGGCTGAACTGAATGCTTGGAGAGAAGTTTTGCAAGCTTGGCATCTCGGGCACATGTATGTGAGCTGCCCCAAATTTCGTTATGAGCATTGAAGTCTCCGCAAATAATATGCGGTGAGGGCGTCGTTGCTATGAAGTTATCAAGTCTCATAGCATCAAATGGCGTGCCTGGCTCAAGATATACTCTACCACTTCAGTGCGTTCAGGGACCTCCCTCTAAGCTGGTGCGCTGTGATTAGTGACAATGTCTCCATGAGCAAGTCTACACGCAACCGCCTGCCTTTCCCACCCGGCCGGCCCCTGCTCGTGTGAACCCTAGGCACATCCGTGACAATCTTCCGATTTATCATGCATCTGGTATCCCTGGTCACGTTGCGCGGATATGTCGGCGCCGTGCGCTCCCACCCCGAGATTACACACGAGCTTACGTAGCGATGATAGCTCGTTACTGCGCTAAAAACAGGAAGAACCTTACTGCGCTAAAAAGAACAAAGCACGTAAATGACAAGACATGCCTTTACCGCTGACACCGGGTGGCTGGCTGATAAACTTTATGTAAAAAATATGTACTGGGAGCGAGTGGAGCGGTCCTTAAGGGACCGTTCCTTACAAACTCTAGGTAGGCTGCTCATTACAGGAGCCCATTGGACGTAACTGCTGCGCACGCCGGACCAGAGCCTTTTAGCTCGCCAGGTCACAGGAGCCGAGCAGGGCCGCCTCCCAGTTCTCCCGGGTAGGGTTCGGGATAGGGGGAAGGTGCGGGGTTGATTGGCATGCGCACACCGTGTGCTAAAGGTCCAAACACTTTTCCCTGCAGTCCGGGCGCTCCCCTGCGCACGCAGGGTCGAGATGTTTGATGACTGCTGGGCACTGCAGTGTTTCAGTATCAAGGCGAAAGAGTAAGCGTTCCTCCACCTTCGTGAGACCCTTGCACGGCTTAGAAAAGATTGCATTGCCGAATTGGTAATATTGGATGATTTCCTTGAAGGTAAAAGCTGGATTAAGGTCGGTGTCCGCATCGGGGGGAGGCGAGGGCGATGCGCGGAGAGTGAGCGCGCGGGCAGCGGCGTGGCCGCTTCGTTGCCCTCGAGACCCGTGTGTGCGGGAGTCCATACTAGTGTGCGGGACGCGGGAGCCCCGAGATAATTGCTATAGCGAAGTATTGAGCATGCCAAACAGGCAATAAAGCCCCTTTCAATGTTCCTGCAGGCCCCTCGCGAGTCGGTAATGATGACCCGCGAGTCCAGATCGGCAGCGGCGTTCGCAATTGCCACCTCTTCCTAAGGAATAATGTTTTGTGCTTTGAATGTAAGGCAGTTAACTGTGGTTTTTTGATGGACGACGGCTGCGTTGTGCCAACCTTCAGTTTGTAGGCCGGTGGCGTCCGCGTAAGATACTGCGTGTTTGGTGCCATAGTATCGTGCCAATGCTTACGCGCTCGCGAGGCGCCGGCCACTACGGTCGTCTCGTGTCATGTCGCCATGAAGAGGGAGTACGTGAAGGGCGTATTTCGAGATTTCGGGGATGCGTACGCGCTCTTCCGTCAGTGTTAGATGGTAGATGTGAAGCCGGGCGAGCAGGGGGCGGCCCGACGGCGTCTTTGATAGTCTTGTGTAGTGGTTTGCCGAGTGTGCTTCTCAGAGCTCCAAGAAGGTGTTCACCGTCCCCAGACCCAGGAGGCTCTGGTTGGACGTGCTGACCATGAGGTCGAGAGCAATCTTGGAAATCTTCCGGAGAACCACCTCAAGGGCTTTCCGTCGCATTTGCCAAGGTGGAGATAAAGAGTCGTGTACAGAACTCGACTGGTTACAAATGCGTGCGCGAGCCGCAAGGAACATTTGCACCGTAACCACCTGCGATTATTGGAATCCCGATGGATCATGCTGTCCACCTTGTCCCCCACCTGCCGCAATTTCGCAAGTCTTGTGTCGACACGGCGGTGTTTATTACCCATTACTCAGATCTCAGCCTGTTCGGGGATGGGTCCACTCGCTAGGGACAGTTCGATTTTGGTAGTGCACTTCGGTGAGGGTCGCACGTGCACAAATTCAGATTTGGCGGGCGGAAGCCGAGCATGGTGTCTGCGAATACATTTTGCTTTTCCAAAAACTTTGACAGCCCGTCTCGCACCTTAGTCTCCATCAACTTTCCCTCAGAAGACGTGAGTGAGATTGGGCGGAGTTTGTCCATGTTTATGGTTTTGCCGGCTTTAGGAATGAAGGTGACCAGGGCGGTCTTCCCTTCGATTGGGAGGGGTGCCTCACCTAGCCAGATTGTGTTTATGTATACGAGGAGCGCCTCGTAGGCTGCGTCGGGTAGGTTGGCAAGTAATTTCGCAGTTATTTTTCTCTTCCCGCCGCGGTTCCTCGTTTCATTTTACTTTTTTTAATTAAGTGTGTCTGCGGGCGAGTTGGAGCTAGCCTTTTTAACTTCTTTCGTACTCCGCCGCCAGGGTGTCAGATGGTTGTTGTAAAATCCGTTCTTTGCCATTGTTAAAAGACCTCCACCTCAGCCGTCTGGGGAAGAAATTCAAAGATGAGTCAAATCTGCACCTTTTCAATTCAGCAAAAACACGTAAACCGAATCTGCCGTTCCGCTTTATAGTACCTGAAAGAGTTACATGGTATTTTATTGTTTCATGCTTTCTTTAGGAACACCTGTTGAATCTCGGACGTAATCACGCATGACTCGTATCTAATTCTGCAGCTTTTCTTCAGTTTTTGCAGAGCAATAAGGGAGGCTGCTGAGCGTGTAGTGTTGATGTAGAAGAGTTTCTACGCTCTGCCTCAACGTGAGCTTATGAGTGCCGGTTGAGAATGTATTGATACCTCAAACCCTAATGCAAAATTGCAGTAAAGCATGGTGTTAATGAGGAAGCCTTTCTTGATCTTTTGACGATGTACCTCTCATATACACATGTGTCATCGCATGGTGAAACTTTCATTCTCTAATAAGAACTTTGCATTGGATGTCAGGCTGCACTAGTACTTAGTAATATGTTTCTTTCTAAAAGAAATAGGGCCATTAACAACAAACTGTCTGGTCCCGCTACCAGCGCCTTTCACTTTGTCGGTGACTACCTGGTATATGTGGAGGTTGGCAACCCTGATGCCTTTGCAAGTGATGTTCTGAATGTCTTCTAAGCAATGTGGTTCAGGCCTCTACTTCATGTTTCATCCTACTATGAATACTGCGCAGCAGTTTGAGTGCGATAGGATTTCTAGGTGCATTTTCTGATTTTGGTCATACGCACAGGTGCTCACAAAAGTTTCCAGAACAAGAAAATTGCAACAAAGCCTAATTACTGGGCAGCCAAAGCAAGCAGCCATGAAGTGAAGTGTATGCTTTCTAGTTCCAAGCGCCACCTTCACAGTGCACATTTTAGTGCTTAGTTGCGCATCTAGACCGTGAGGAAATCGATGTTTTTCGCGATTTCAGCGTTCCGGAAAATTTTGTGCGCACCTGTACTACCTTGTCACGATGGAAATAATTGCGAGCAGAGTGGAACCTGGGTGGTCCGTTGTTCGCATTTCTGTTAATCAGGCTTTTTCTTCGGTGAGAGCAAAAAGATGCTAGAGTTGTCCGTGATGCATTCTAGAACGACTCTAGCATCAATGTTTTACCACCCACGTAAAAGCGCTATCAAAATAAATTCGAACACTGGAGCGGCTAGGCGCCGCGTTCGTGTTTCTCTACATCGTGATAGTACTTACCCCATTTGCCAAAAGTAACCGAGCAACAGGTTCTTGCTTCTCAGTCGTATAACGGAGCCTTTACGGTGCCCCAAAAGACTAAAGGTGTGAGAACGTCAGGACAAGGGTTTAACTTGCTTTACACACATTCTAAGCATAAGGGCTACTTTAAGTGCTTCGCTGCGAGGCTAAGAAATAAACCATGGTTGTCCGGTTATTTTGGCAATGACGGTACGTAAAAATTCAGGGGGCACTTTGGCTCTCTAAAGTGCTGCAAGGCGAAAGCATTTAGTGGCGCACTGTTTATTTCTATTTAGTTTCTTATTTTCATGTTTTTTTTTCCTGTTTTTCTGATTTTTCTTGTCCTTTATTTTCATTTTCATATCTTATTTTTATTTTGTTCTTATTTGTGTTTATTTTCTTATTTTTATTTTCTATTTTCCATTTTCTTGACTTTATTCCTTTTACTTTATTTATGAAACCCATGCATTCACTAGATGCGCCTTTGTTCATGCTCGAACCTTGAGCCTTCGTGGCGGAGTGGTAGCGTCTCCGCTTCAAATGCCAAAGGCCCTGGTTCGATTCCCACCCTCGGCGCAGTTTCTTTTTAAGCAGTGACTCCGAAAGGCGGAAAAAACTGCCCACACGGCTGCCTACGCGTCTGCTAACGACAGTATGAGGCATTAAAGGCTTTCGCCTTAATGCGTCTCTCAAGCATGCGCTGCGGCAGGCTCCCCACCTGCCCTCCTGGTTGTACCAACCTGCCAGCATTGTACACCTGGCAGGCCTTTTTAAGCCTTTACCCGGGTCTTTACCCAAACGCCTTTGCGGTTAAGACCATAGGGCAAAGGCTTTTAGAGGAAGGCCTTCAAGGTAAACGTCTTTGGGGTGAATACTTTAGGGTAGAAGCCCATTAGGCCAAAAATGTTTAAAGTAAAGGCCTCTAGGCCAAATGACTTTGTCACGAATGATACCTTAAATGCTCATCCTAGCTATGGACACTGCACTGTATTCCGCACTTAGCCATACTAAACCGCATAGTATTTTTTTAGACATCAAAGATTATTTTGAAAGTTCGCGTACTTGCTGGCACTTCCAAGCAAGATCAAAAGAAACTCGGTTCCTTTATTATTCGGGGAAAGTAAAAAATAATGAGAAATGCAATATTTAGCAAGCGCAGCCTTGCTAAAATGCCGCTTCCACGTAGATGAACACAGTGTCGCGTCGACGCGGTGGCTGAGTACTTATGACACTCGGCTACTCGCCGGAAAGGCGCAGGTTCGATCCCGGCCGTGGCAGTTTGATTTCCATGGGGCGAAATGCTATGAATGTCCGTCTGAAAGAGCATTCAGTGCCCCTATCATATGCACCACTTTATTTCTTCCATCTCCTTTCAAACACATTTCTTTTCTTGAGTAAAACTTTGAGTCCAGGATTGATTGCCATACGTTTGGTGGCGTTTGGCCCTCATAGTTACGAATAGAAACGAAGGAACCCAGCTACCCCTCTTGTTTTTTGAAAGTGAGGGGCTTCCGGCTGCTACTCTTCATGTGCTCTCTCTTGTAGCCGGCGTTGGATAAACATTCGAATTTTCATTCGTCTCAAGAACTGCTTATTGTGACTGGGACGATTAAAGGGACCGGCCAAATCGGACAATGATGTACGTGCACATTTAAGGGAAATTTTCTTAACCCTGCCGCATTCATCGTAAAACCGAGAAGTATTTGCCGCCTTTAGACGTGCTTCACGAAAGGCCTGTTTTCTCGCTGTTATTTATTTTATTTTTTATCATTATCTCAGCTGTCGAAGCCGGAAACTTCTTTCTGTGAAAACATTGCGGCGCGTGCTGTATTGCTGTAGCATATGTCCTCACATGGCGTGACGTTGTATTCAAATCGATGCTGCGCCTTCCACCTTTGGACCCGATAAGGACTGTTGACAGTGTGCTGGGGGCACTCGGTATTTTCAAAACTGCGGTTGCCCCACATATTCGGCACCTTTTGTTTTATATTTCCGCAATACATTTCTTTGTTTTTACTTACGAATACTAATACTTATCTTCTCGGAGATACTGGCCGGTTGTTTTAGTATTTAGCTTCTTCAAGCGTGGATGTAGCTCTTACGTAAATGAGGCAACCACAACTTGTTGAGTGCTTTATCATGGAAAAACTTTTAGAAATATCGGGCAGCTTCAAGGCAGCGCAAATATATCGTGGGACTGAAACCAGCGCAGCGGAAAGGTCTTTCAGGTCAATATATTTTTTTATTATTATTTTAAGCGATCAGTTCGCTTGCAGTAGTGTATCGCGCTTCATCTTCCAAACCATCTCCCATTCAACATTTCTTTTTTGAGGTTTTTCTTTTTTAATTGGTATTCTGCGCCTAATTTAACAAGACCGCAAAGCTTAAAGGTGCACAATTTGAAGACTGCTTATGAAGGCATCCCTGGACACTTAACCATAGAAAAAAAGCGCTTCCGAACACCTTCTTTCACCCGTATGGTCACAAAGTGTGATGTGGTCAAATGTTAAAGGATGTATTTATAGGCTGAAGGGTAGGTTGATCAAGAATAAGTTCATAAGTCGAAGGATAAGCCACAAACCTTCACATCGCGTTTCACTTCGCATGCATTTGGAATACTTCGGCCATTACGTGCTTAAAGTAAAATTAGCAATGTCATTTATGCTCTGAGAGCTTGTCTCGCTAAGGCAATGAACAGTTTGGAACGAGTTATTACGTTTTATTCGGATCGCTGCAGCAGCATTTCGGTTCAACCGAAACGTCGTCCACGACATTTATGCGGGGTGTACACCATGCAGCTATCAATATCAGCTCTTTTACAGAACACAGGCGAGAAGGGTCCATACTTGTGTCTAGGGTGCGAATTACACTCTAGCAGTCCAGTGCCCACGCTGAGCTCATTCGACGGCGCACGCATTCGCAGGTAGGCCTGAAACCTAACCACAAATTACCGCTATTCAACAACAAACTTCAATGTGCATGTCTACTGCACGTGAATCACCGAGAACCGATGATGTCACCGCTCTAAAACTGCAATGAAATATCTCTTAATCTTTGGGTCGAATCGCTGAGAGAAATCCCGTTCGATATATTCGTGCATAGACAAAGTGCTCGGCAAACTCATCCCTTCTCACTTTCTGCACTCGAGCCTGCTTTGTTTGCCTGCAAAAGAACCGCTGTTTTGTTTCGTGACTCAGCGCAGTTTCGTCTTTTTTTTTTGCACTTCTCGCTTTTCTGCTTTGTCTTTCCTACACGAATACATAAGTGAGGCCGTTTTAGTGCGTACCATTCCTAAGGCCTCTCAACGACTGTTCGCTGGCTCTCCGTGAACAGGCACGCATCCGATACTAGCGGCATTTCAATACCCTTATATTTCCCCTAAAAAGTATTTAGTGCCATTTTTCTATTTTCAGCCGAAATAAGCACCATTAGAATCCGTTGCCGGAACTCGTCAGCCAACTGCAATACCTTTTTTAAGTGAGTTCCCAATCACGAACATTCTGCCCAAGCACTCTCAGTGCACACCGTGTGCCGTATCCTAACTAAGCCGGGTGATAGATTTCACTTTCTACGATGCAACAAGGCAGCATTCTTTTTCATTCACGACTCTCATTCCCTTTATCGCTTTTCACCTGCTTCTTCCTTGCAACGTCCGGTTCGCCTCACATCTCCATCCTTCCAATCCTTCAAGCTACAAAATGCATCCCTGCCCGTCCAGTAGTTTTCTATCCCCTCAGCCAGAGTGCAGCTGTCCGAAAACTTGTCCAAAAAATCCCCCTTCCCATCAAGCTATTGCCTGAAACCACCGACCATTTCATATGCGAACTGAGAATTCTCTCTAAACGAGACCCTTCCTATTGCGGTGTAAGCAGAGATGATGTGTTCAGGTTCTTCTTTGAGCACAGGTATTTGTTTGTTGATTGGCTAGCAAGCTCACCTTACACAGCACGTACCAGCAATGCTTTATCATTTCTCGACGCTTTACCATCCACATTTGTGGTACCATCGGAAGACCATCAAAAAACTGCTGAACACTTTCATAACAAACTTTGTAATCTGGTCATAGTGACTCCTAATCATGTCAGTGTCTCTAAAGACTATTACAAAAAATGCGAAATTCGCGTGCAAATTTCCCCTAGTCAGCTGTGTTTCCGTCACAACGATAACAGTTTTCCCCGAGGAGGTGAATACTTCGCTCAGGTGGGTTGGTATGGCGAATCCAGGGCTGATATTACCACTATGACAGACATAGTGGCTGTACTAGACGCCTACAGGGCCCTGAACAACACAGTACATTTAATCGAAGGCAAGACCGGGGCAGCTTTCCTCAGAAGAGTTGTTGACTTCGTGCTCTTCCCCATGGTCAATTCTTTCTTAGAGGCTGATTTTTTTCTTTCGAGACGCTCAGTACCCACCAGCCCCTCTGTGTTTCTTCAGTCGCCGTGTTCTTTCAGCTGAAATTTCCTTCATTGATTCGTGGTTTTCGTTTCTGTGGCTCCTGTTGTCTGTGACATCTTTGGGAGGATTAGTCGTTCTTGTTTCATGGTTACGCCTCAGGTTTTTGGATTTGCAACAGCGCACTTCATGGTCAGCCGCGCTTCTTTTTCTTTTCGGCGTGCTCTTTGGCAGGAGCCCCCCAGAAACTTCGAGTTCCCGCAGTTTCGTCACCGCTTGCTGGGCGTTTGGCATGTTTTTTCTCGGCAACTACGTACAGAGTACAACAACAGCCATTCGCAGCTTACCACGCGCCTCAAGAAGTATAAATAATATAAATGAATTGACATTGCACCTTGATAACGGTTTCCTCAAACCATGCATGAGCAACCACTGGTCAGGAATACTGGAACGTTATCTGATGCAAAAGCTAGAGTGGCCTGAGCTTTCCAGCATCCTGAGGGCGGCCAAAAGATGCGGAGACGACTGCCTCCTTCACCAGAAAGTATCGGAATGCTATAAGAAGGCACAGGAGGGCACTGACGTTGCGTTATCTGTATGTACCGACGAAGAAGTGTTCATCGCCTCACAGTATAACCTATTGCCCGGAGACCATGTGTTGCTGCTGCCGCAAGCTTCAGCCACTCATGAACGGAACCCATTGAGGTACGCAAAGTAGTTATTTTTTTCCTCCATGATTAATATTTTCTTTCTTAAAAATTGATATGTCCAGGACCTGCAATAAATACCGGCAATATTTCTTGCATACATGCATTTTAGCAGAGAAAGTGTGCATCTCTCAACTTCCTCTTAACATTCCTAGCTTCCAGGAGAACACTTCTTTCTTCACTTTCGCATAAAAGAGTCAAAACAAGTCCCACGCATAACTGCTCTCTGTTCTTATTAGAGATGCAGGCACAGCAGTGTTTCTTTTGTACTTGTCAGGAGAAAAATGGATGCCATTTTACTTCAATAGCAGCATAGGAAAGAAAGGTGTCAATGCGGTATGCACTGCTGTTGAAATTAAACTTTAAATGCCAAGAAATCAAAAACATTCCTTCAAAAAAGCAACATTAAGAAGACAAATGCCGGACAGAGTTTGACCAGCCGTGTCTTCGGTAATATCTCTCGATAAATTTTTTTTTGTGCATGTGGTGTTTATGGGGTATTTATAGCGAATAAATATTGGAGTATAGGCATCTATAATATATATTTAGGGTATCGGGTATCTTAACGATACTACTAGATTTATAAAATAGAAGTCTGCCGCAGATTTTGGGGCTGCTGTGAGCCTGACTTTGGGCCGGTGATGTTCGCTCAGTCGGTAGCGCAATAGAACAAGAGAAGAATGGTTAAAACACAGTGTCATGCCATAGACCTGGTCAGCCATCTTTCTTCCCTGCGTTCGCTGTCTTGCAGCCAGATTTCACATATGTTGCGCTTCAGCACACTCGGTGACAGAAGGAACAGAGACAAGTTCAGCGTTACGGTAGAAATAACACCCTTCACGGATATTTCAAAGTTGCTGTTGCTGCTGGCAGAAATGGAAGACTTCGGAATGGAGTGACTGAGGAGCTTACTGAGCATTGTTGTTTACGCTGACAGCAGAATCAAGGTCACGCTATCTTCCATATGTAGGTCAATGGGGTCCTCAGTGCCGGGATAGTTAAGTGCTTCACCACACGCATTTTTTCCGTT
Organism: Amblyomma mixtum; assembly: GCF_055824585.1. Lineage (NCBI taxonomy): Eukaryota > Metazoa > Arthropoda > Arachnida > Ixodida > Ixodidae > Amblyomma > Amblyomma mixtum. The sequence continues at coordinate 85,442,914 of NC_143019.1, read as the reverse complement.
TGGAGGAGCAACGCTACAAGACACCGTAGCTCAAAAGACCCGTTAGTGAAGCTTGACTTGCTGAACTATGCCTTAAAGTATCCTCTAGTCGACGTGGCTATTCTTCTGTCCTATACGTTGATGAAAATTCCGAGGACTCTGAACTTACTTCCGCCTTAAAGGACTACTTTACTGCTGCCGAGTCTTCGCGGCAGCAGATACACTCGGCGCACGACGGCATTATTGCGCATCGCGTAGAACTGCACAAGCAATAAACTCGTGCATGTTGATTCCCTTTCAGACAAAGCAGACCTCTCCTTAGACCTCTGCCTGTTGTAAACAAGGTGACGTAAAAAGGGCGTGTTCAGATGAGCAAAGCCGTGCACTTTACCTTCATAACTCGCTAAGCTAGCTTGTGACCAGCGCTCCCCAATAGTCTTTATACTTCCGATTACAGACGCCTCGCAGCCTTTGTTCTCCCAGTTACAGCCCCGTCGGTACGTAGCATGCTTCGCCGATCCTAACATAAACACGTACGTGCTCTGATGATTTAAACCGCAAGAGATCTATTGACAAAGCCCTGCCCACAAAACGGGTTAGCTTGAGGGAGAAGCGTCAGGCGCCGCCATTGTTATCTTTTTCGAAAAAAAGTGTGGAATTCATGTTAAAACCTGTACTCCAGACAGCTGACACCAGCTTTCGAGATCAGGTGTAAAGGGCAGTAGCCGAGAGGGTACAATGGTGCTTTCCACATTCCTCGAATTCCTTTCTGCACCCAGGTACTACAACGTTGCCCACGCACTGCGTCGACATGATGTCAGCAGTTAATTTTTCTCGGATATGATCAAGCTTCGCTGCGAAAACATCCAGAAATACGCCATAAAAAGGGCCTACCAGGGGAGCTCACTGCCATCGCAGGGCAGTGGCGCATTGCTTAATCGCTGCACCACTGCACCAGGAATGGTACAAAGACTGCTATAGATGTGTGAACATTAAATACAGGTTCCCCAATTCTGCTTAGATGGGCACTAACCCGTTAGCTATCGCGCAACAACCTTAAGGCGGAGCTCAGTGTCCCCTCCAATTTTTATTTTCAGCGCAATTCCTTTCTCTCTTCTCAGACACTTCGTAATGGTGGTGGATGACGTCACAGCCCTGTACACCAATGAGAAATTATGTACTAACGCAATGGTTGTTTCATTGTGTCATCGTTGTTGGGTGTTTTGATTACTTCTGTTACTTCAATACGATTACGTTCAAGGAAAATGACAACCTCTTGGCCCCTGTGTCACAGGTACAAGCACCGTCGGCTTCTTCGCGCTGTCTCGGAAGGTGGACTAGCCGTTCCACACCGGAAACACACATCGCCGCCAACCGAAGAACGGCGGCCATCTGAGCCTTTCCACCTTTACTTTGTTGTTTGGGCTATGGGCTGTGCCACCTCGACCTTAGCTCTTATAACAGAGTGTACATTTCAAACTTGTGGGAAAAAGGTTTTTCTTGAAGTTATTTTACCAGCTCGCAGAAGATGGCATTCAGTTGTCAACGGGAGCCCCTAGGCTTTGCCATACACACCTGTGCACTCGAATACCAGCACTGCACTGTATGAATAGAACAGGTTAGTCGCCTACATAGCATGGACACAGTGCCGCACAGTGAAGTGCAGTACGTAGCACATAACACGTGTTTTATTGTATGCTGCTACTGTGAACTATTAAAACACTCTTATGTCTTAAAGCACTTCTTTACTCGATAAAGTTAGTTTTCTAGATATTGGTATTAGGAAACGCCTTTTTTCTGAGAACAACTATTTCATTATCCTTCTATTAATCTCTCGATTTGGTCCAAAACAACTGAATGGTGCATACCATTTATGCTAATATCTTATACGAAGCTAGAATTTTTTTGGAAATTTCTGTTGTTACAATGGATGCAAATTTCCATTTCTTTCGTTGATTCCGGAACTGCCAACAGTGTGGTTCACGTGGGTCGCGTAAGCTCCTTGTAAATTGGGTGCCGTTGTACGGCCGTGGGTAGAACTGGTGTCGCGGGTAATTTTAGCCAAATAATAAAAGTATTCTTGAGCACAATACATGGAGACAACATCTAACATGCTAACCACTGTATGTAGTCAGTGAGAGTAGTTTTTATTTGGCCACTTGATTAAGTAAGTAAACAGAAAAAAAAATTCTTTTAGGCAATAAGAATTCGGACGATATGGAATTGTAGACTGCGCCAAAAAACGTGTAATTTTTAATTTTCTATATATGTGCACTTTAGATTAGTTTTTTCCAAGTTGCAAAAGTAAGCCAGCGAACAGTGAAAAACAAAAATTGCACTTCAGCCCATGCTCACTTCCCGCAAGAGCAGAGCTCTCAAACGTAACTGGTGAGCACAACCGCGCTCGATGGTGTCGCGACTGTGACTGTGACATAGTAAAATAAATAAAGTTGGCCTGGCGGCTGAATTTAAGGTAAAACCTGTGACCTGGCCACGTTCAGTGCGGACAGCAGTGGGCAGCCTGGTTCCCGATAGAGATACGCACGTCGAAACACTAAGCACCGTTCCTAGTCGCTGGACCGCGTTGCATGCCTCGCGCCTCGCCTGTGGTGTTTTTGATTTCCCTACTCATTGCTTTCTTTCTGATACCGTAGGTTTTTCTCCGTCCTGACATGACAAAAGGCCCGACCGAAAACTAGTAATGCTGTATAGCGCTTCTGTCTATCTAACCGTTAACTTGAACGCCTGCTGTTTTCCAGAACGAACATAGCCAGGCCGCAGGTGTTACTTCTAATTTCACAGCCAGAGAACGCTATATTATTTTATAATTTTCTCTGAGTCTAATTTCCGACAACCCAGCAAAGCAAAACCATTAGCCAAACAGGCATGCTCTGTCTCACATACTTGGTTTAACCGCGTAAATATTGCGCCTTATTTTTCGACGTTCCGCAGTGTGGATACGGGAGATTCGCATAATACATCATAGCACAAATGTTCAATATTTGAATTTCTTCTTTCATTCGGCTGAACGAGCTAAAAAAAATTATTTGACACTACATATCCTTTTGCATCATATGGTAGACGGTGTGTGCATTCTCTGAGCTCCGGTATGTTTTAATCATCGGTTAAAGTTAGCTGGGCACCTGGTAGAGATTTTGAACGGCCATGCTTCATTTCTGCGCAAGGCTTAGCAACACTGTCTGTGCTAAATATTATACCTGGCACGCGTGAAATAAAGGTTCTTTAATGAGTGAAAACCTTTGTCTTTATTTCTAGCTCACGAAAATAATACTACTAATAAAACAATCACGCTGGATGTCCCTCTTTGGCTACTTCCGCGGGTCGTACCCATTGCAATTTCGTCTAAGTCTAATGCCATTTCTCCCCTTATTATTCACAGGCGTGCTCACCAGCTTAACAACGTTATGCGCACAGCACAAAGTAATCTGCCTTTAGCAAGCTACACTCTCGCCCCAATAATAATAAACTTACTAGGTTAAACTTGGTTGGGGTAAAAAAAAGCGGCATTTAAGGTCACTCGGCTTAAAAGGCGAAAAAAAAATTGGAAGGGGCACTTAAGCTCCGCCTGAAGAGATTTATGCGATAGCGATAACGGCCTAATGCTCACATACGCGGTAGTGGCAATTCTCGACTCTACATTCATAGGTCCCTGTGAGTCCTCGTACTACTTCTGACGCAGTGGCGCAATAGTTAAGCTATGCGCTACACCTCTGCAATGGCAGGTGCTGCCACCGGTGGGGGCTTGTGCAAGCAAAGTTGCCCTTCCCAAGCAACCTCTCTAGACCGATCATTAATTTAACACTCAACTGCCCCGTTCCTCATTTTGCTCACAAGCTGGTAGCCAGCTAGTGATGGCACGAAAAGGTGACGTAACCTAGGTTGCCAACTGAGGTTGTATCTCCGGGTACTTTCGCTCACAATGCGGACGACGCGGAAAGCGCCTGATTTTCTTCGAACCGAGAGCCTCAACTCTATCGCGGTAAAATTTCTCCCGCTTTTCAGCTCGCTCAAGTGTTCTTCTCATGCCTTCGTTGAAAGTCAGGGAGAAATCCCTTAATGAATATAAAAAGTCCCTGATATGTTAATGTGCGCGGAGAAGAAAATTGCAAGAGAAATGCGGGAGGAGAGAGGTGCAGAAAATGATGACGTTGAAGTCTTTAAAAAATTTCAAATCGGAGAAGCCACTTCCGCTTCGTTTTAAAGGTACGACACAATAGCGTCAATGTCGAGATACGTATAATTGGTCATTATTGATTTTACAATCATAGATCACTGGGAATCCTCATACCAGTCGTGTTGCACTTGTGCAGCGGTGAAGCCGTGTGCCCTGCGACGGCAGCTGCTACCACCGACGGGGTTTGAGCGGTCCAGGTTATGCCTCCGGAATAACCTCGCGTGACCAATCATTAATTTAACTGACACCCCCGCGGTGGTCGGCTTTGCTGTCAACCCGGCGGGCATTTTGCGATGACAACACAAGGTCACGTCACCGAAGCAGTTCATGTATACAGGTTAGGTTGCTTCACCAGGAATGTTTCGCCTACAACGCTGAAGATGCCAGTTGAGTTTCCCCTTCACGTGGCGACGTAACCAAACACTTGTTGATTCTGGAATCGGGTTTCTTGATGGATTGATGGTCTGGACTCGCAAACATTCAGACCACTCGAAAAGAAGACAGGAAAAGAAGGTTGAGTTTTTATTTACACATAAAAAACAAGAAAAAACTATTTACAACATGACTGAACTATTGATTACACATCAGACCCGGCTTAACCCTGATCACTCAGATTTAAGCGCTGTGTCTCCGCCCTTGCCTGGGAAGCAACCAACAATCAATCAGGCAACACTCATCACCAATCGATGGTTAGAGAAAGGAAAATAAAGTTTCCATCAGCTAATCAAATACTGGGGAAAGGATATCGGCTAAGTACTGGGGAAAGCAAGAGTTCCGAGCACACATACAAACAGCACTGAATTCACTGCATTCCGAACCTCCGCCTTCCTCTACGTTTTCTTTCCGCACACGTGCATGCGGGACACACGACAACAATCACTCAAGGTTGTTTATAAAAAAGAAGACAGCTGTTGTTGAGGGGTCAAGCACCCAGTGGCAACTACGGCCTAACCAGGGCCCTCTTCTGAGCATACAAAGCTTAAACGACCCATTGGCGCCGCATCGCGTACCGATCAGCCACCGTACACCTGCGCCCTCACAGTAAGCAATGTATATGAGTAGAGCGAATGCCTCAAACGCAGGGAAACGAGAGGGCTGAAAAAAACGTCCACTGGCCACAAAATGACGACTGCAGGCATTCAAACACAGAACGCTGCACAAAGCTCCGCGCTGGGAGGATATCTGCGGTAGGAAGTCAAGACGGAGACGGAACGAGCGCTCTGGTGGTGGTGGTGAAAACTTTTAATTACTGAAATAGAGTTTGGGAGCCACAGAGTGGCCCCGCTACATGGTCGGCGTCCCTAGTCCGGGACACCGCATGACAATGCCCCGTCTCTAGCCCGTTTCACCAGAGCCCTTTGGGACTCAAGCGAGGAGCAGTTGAGAAGGGCAGTCTCCCATGCCTCTCTGGAAGGGGTAGGGGAAGGGGGGAGGTGGGGATTTTGAGTACATGCCCACACCATGTGGAAGATATCACAGGTCTCCCCACAGTGTGGGCATCGCCCATCCGTGTTAGGATCGTAATGCTTTAAGATTGCAGGACAGAGTAGAGTACCTGTCTGCAGGCGCCTTAAAGTTCGCTCCTCCGTCTTACTCAGCCCCTTTGCAGGGGCCGGGAAAAGGCGGTGGATGTCGCTATAATGCGTTATAATTTCCTTGAATCGCAGCAGCGGCTGGTTAGTCTCCGAGCCAGAAGAGCTGGGATGAGGAGCCCGGTGAGTAAGCGCTCGGGCAGCCGCGTCAGCGGCCTCATTACCTCGTAAGCCCTGGTGGCCAGGAGCCCAAATGATTCTTTTGGGTGTTGGATCAGTGGCAGTCCGTCTTAGAATACAAGCAGCTAAGGGGGAGATCTCCCCTGCCAAGTAATGATCACATGCTTTTCGGGAGTCCGTAATGATGATTCTCGAATTGGCGTGGGCGGCAGCAAGCGCTATCGCTACTTCCTCGGCTCGCATTGAATTCGGGGCTCGAAAAGAGAGAAAAAGGCAACAATACAGCGGCCACTGAGCCTCCGTCGTGCATCCGCGGTTCCACGAATTTGGTAACAATTCGACCGGGGACGGGTGCACATCTCAAAGTAGCTACCGCGCGCCGTACACTCTGTGCGCATCAGAAGGCTCAGCGAACTTCACAACGACGACAACGGATTTTCGGCACAACAGGAGCCTTAAGACTACGACGTTTGAAAACGGCCAGTGAATTTGGGATAAGGTGCATCAGCGAGCAACGAACGTTAGGAGGCATTAAATGTTAAAATAGTGGCATGTCCCTAAAGGGGGCTGACAAAGTTTGCTTCATTAAGATTTCGTAACGGTGAGCTAGAAGGAGGTTTTAGGGATGGTCTCATTCAGTATAAAGATAGCAGCAAAAGTGCGCAAGCACCTGGTCAAGCATGAATCCCGAGTACCAAGAACGAAACTGTCGAACCTTGTAACCGACCTCACGAATTCCATCAGGATAACGCCTGGTGTGTTAAACGTGCTTGTGACATCTTTTATTAATTTCTTTTCTTTCTTCAGTACTTCTTCCTTCTGCACCGCCCCTTTTATTTCGTTTTAGAAGCTAACTTCAGTTTAAAGGGTTTTTATGTTCTCTATTCTGTGTGAGCGTTCTTGTGCAGCTCTTCTTAAAATCGCTTACAAAATATTCGCTCGTAATTTTAAGAAACCTTACATGGTATAGACCTAAACCAGTGCAATTCTCGATGCAACACTTGATTAACAGGACATCATTACACTTTCTTTATTCTTGCGTCGCAAGTAACATTTTGCAAAATTCCCTGAGTTCTTGAAACAAACAAGTTGTTATGTTCTGTGTGTGCCCATGCCCACAGTCGTGCGTATATGTTTTCCGATGCTGGTTTAGCTCCTGGGCAGACTTAGACTACGGTCACTTCGAAATATCATCCTTAATACCGATTCATCTGAAATGTTTTTTTTATTTTACCTCTTAATAATCATCAAGATTTCTTCCTCATCCTTCCAGTAATTACAAAGAGGAGCCTTGAGGCATATTAAGTGTCTGTTTTAAAGCACAAATTCTATGCATGTCTGTGGCGAAGTCATCCAACTGTGTAATAAGCATGGATCCAGCTCTCACAAAACACAGCGCTGTACAATGGATTAACCGGGCTGCACGATTGCTCCCACAGTCCAAAAGCAAAACGTGTCCCTAGAACGGACGCTAAACGCCGGCGCCAATAACATCTTTTAAAACCCGTTGATGCCGAAGATCAGTGAAAGCCGTTTCTGGATATGGAATTTGTAATAGAGGCGGCTCACCGGGCTCACCGCAATATATGCGCTCGAACGGCCGGATCTGCACCTCACCGACGTTAATACTGCGATCTAGCTGTGCGTTGTGCAGCCGCTGGGGCAGCACTAGAAATTCCGCCGTTATCAATAACGCAGCAAGAAAATTAACGTGATTAGTTGCAGCCGCCAGGGTGCATTACAGAGTAAAGTTACAAATGGCACCATCCCGCCGGCGTACAACGCTTCGTTAGTAATTACCCTCTGCTCCCCTCATTTAGTCCCCTTGCTCAGTTTACGGCCTTATATTTCCTCCCTATAACCGCTGAGTCACCCACGAGGCGTTTGCCAAACATCTGGAGTCCAACTTCGTCTGTTCCCTCCCTTCTCTACCTTTTTACCCGCTGTCCTCCCATCTTTCAGTCATATATCTTCCATTGTGTTCGTTAAAGCGATGAACCTTCTGTTAACAGCTGCCATCGTAAAAATGGTTCGACATACACAAACTAGTCTATACAAAACCTATAGGACCAAGATACGACGGATTTGCGTCAATCACGGATAAGAAAACTTTTACACCTATTTTTGTCAACAAATTAGAAATGTATGAAATGGCAGTCTCGAGTGAGGAAGGGCAATTGTTATCATCTACATTCTGTAGAGATGTAGTACGCAGTGACGCTGTGACGCTGCGTTAGCGACGCCCCTCCATGTTTTGAATTCGCCGCACGTCCTTCATCACTGCGATCCTGCTGCTCAAACGGAACTTCGCACCGATGGCAACGGTGTCCACATCGGTGCGGTCCTCGCCGAGTGCAAGCCTGGCTTTTTCAAATATGTGGCTGCCTATGCCAGCCGCACTCTTACGAAAGCCGACTATAACTACTTCGTTACTGAAAAAGACCGTTTGGCAACAGTGTAAACGATAAAAAAGTTCCACCGTTACTTGTACGGCCAGTCCTTCGATGTTGTTACAGACCACCATGCCTTCTACTGGCTTGCTTCCCTCAAGAATACGGCGGAATTTCTTGGTCATTGGGCCCTGCGCCTTCAGGAATATCATATAAACGTTTTGTACTGCTCGGGCAGCAAGCATTCTGAAGACGAAGCATTCTGACACAGCTTAGTTCATTCTGCACCACTTGGTCCTCCGTCTCGGCGCACCTGAGGAGCTTTTCATAGCCCGTGTCTTTATGTCCGAGGTAGTTCAAGAGCTCCTCTTGGCATGCACATCCGTTCACTTTGCGAATATAGCGTACCACCCACAAACCAACGGCTCCACGAAGAGGTTCAACCACTCTCTTGGTGACATGATCGCAATGTACGTAATTTTTAACCATTACAACTGGGACTAGGTTCTACCATTTTCCATTTTTGCATACAATACTCCCCATGAAGCGACAACAGGTTTCTCCTCTTTCTTCCACTTATACGGCCATGAATCATTCTGTACCCTTAGTACAATTTCACCCTACTGTCCTGGTACTTCTGAGCACCAGATGGTAAGGTGGTAAACCAATTCTGTGTGTGTAATGATTAGTGGCTGAACACCGCAGATACGCATCGAAAGTGGGGCTTAAATTTGGAGTTTGACAAAATTCCATCTTCACAAAAGCAGGACATGCTGAAAATACTAACATACTAAAAAAAGTACTAAAACATGCAGTCTAATGTATTTCGCCCAACTCAATACTGTATTTTGGTTTTGCTGGTAATAATGCAGTTTTCATTTCACACATGTCTTTGACTAAATACATTTTTGTTGTTGAACCCAACACTAGCCTCTGGCTATGGGTTCAAACAGTGCTTGGTAATTTCTATGGCAAAAGTAGAAAAATAAATGAAACGATATGAAAAGTGAACCTTTCGGCTAGGTTAAGAAAGTGCTTCTCCGAAACATCGCTTAGTTGACATACCCTGCCACCGAACCATATTTAAAGAGCTCCTTGATAGGTCACAAGGTAACGTAAATTCTAACGCCATCACAACCTACCCACCGCATTGTGACTACCCTCCGCTGCCAAATTCACTGAAGTTGTCGCCTGTCTACCGTGACGCTGCGCATGTGCCTCATGGGAACTGCAATCTGTCTCTCAGAAGGCCCCACTGGTGGCTATGTTTGAAACAGCCACCTGTCCTCGAGAACCAGAACTAGTGCCCGGCAGAACCACCTCTGTATCGGGTCGCACCGCCACCTACGTTTTCATGGAACCTGTCAGTAACAGCGGTCATTCACGACACTAGTGATGTGTTCCTACGCATGCAGGGTACTTGACCTAAGACAGTCGGGAATTTTTTAAAAATCAGCTTTTTGAGTTAGAAAACCGTCTTTTTTTTCGATATGGCATTGTGAGCTGTGTAATGCATCAGCATGTAGCTAAGACGCGCTAATTACCAGGCTGGTTACCTAATATTGCGTAGTCAACTTTACAGTTACGCACCTTAATTATTGAGAGGCGTGTGCCCGCCGTAATTTATATCCATCTACGCTTTTAGACTTTCTAAAACGCGGTTACCCTCGGTGTTGTGTCCCAACAAATTTTGGTCACATAGCGCCTTAAAATACATCCGCATTCTAGACGTTTGCAGGCACAGCAATCTCTACAGTCTACGTAACTCGTCGCAATAGCAAAAATTTGCTGGGCCACCGCCTGGAGAGTAACCGCGTTTTCGAAAGTCTAAAGCTGATATAGGTACTACTGAAGATGGGTTACATGCCTCTCAATAATTAAGGATCCAACAGCAATAGTCAAAAACTTAAATATGCAATATAGCTACCAGCCTGTTAATTAGTACTTCTGAGCTGTATTCTGATGTACTACACAGCTGAGAATGTTATGCCGAAAAAAGCACTATTGTATGTTAAAAACCCTATTTTTAAAAATTACACAAGGTCTTACGTGAAACACCCTGTATATTTTCGGCGGAAAACTCTGGAATGATAGAGAGTTTTAGCTGAGCGGGTTTGTGCGCTCCCTCCTCTAAGCGAGCTAGCGGGAGCGCTACTGCGCATGCGCGAAGCGCTCAGGTGGGAGCGCGAGCGGAACGGCTCCTCCGCCCCGCTCCCGCGCGAGCCAAGCAGTGTCCGGGAGCGGCCCAACGAGCGGGCCTCGCGCAAAGCCTTCTGGGCTCGCGCTAGCCGAACCAAACGTACATGGCGGCCGCCAACGCGGGTCTTGCCGGATACTTTTTGGCATGGCGAACAGATTGCAGGCGGTGTCGGATAACTTGCGAACTTAACTCGATCACGATCGACGCTCGCACGCGGAGGGGATGAATGCACACGCTAGACAACGCTACAAGTGCGTACACGCGCACGCTGCGAAGGGTGACTTGAGTGGTCTTGGCTTGGCTCTCGCAGTGGCAGACATTTAATTTTTTTTTGTACTAAGAAAGCTTCACTGCTAAAACCAAATCACTGTTGTTACCAGAAAGCATACAGTAAACGTAAACAGCTATTATTTATTTATTCACGCATATATCAGAGAGGCTTACTTATAACCATTTTCTGGCAAGTCCAGTTACTAGGCGGCGCAACGAGTCGCCTCGCTCGAGCGGACGGGGAAGACGCAGCGCTAAAACTCTACTCTTGCACGACGCTCCGCTGTGGCTCCGCTGGGAACTGCGAGCGGAGCGGACAGTAAACCCGCTCAGCTAAAACTCTTATTAATAGTGAAACTGGAGAGAAGAAAGAATGATGAAAATGCAAGTTATCGTTCACCTCATTTCTGACTTCTCTAATCACACAGTGTCCATCTCCTGCGTGCGTTATGCATTTCCCGTTTCTTCTTGGTAGTTTTGCTTTCTATTTACTTTTGTCTTCCGCAGCAATCCTTTACTTTTTGTCCATGGAAAAAATATCACAAAAACTCTCTGTACATCCCACTTCTTGGCGGATCCCCTGTGTAGGCATGCGCCATTGTACGAGGTTAACAACTTCTCTGGCTAGTCTTGCTTTGAACACAAATTCTTGTTTGGCATTTTGTGCAATCCTTTTGTTACCCCAATTTTGTCACTTTTTGTTTCACTGATAGCAGCGTTTGGGCTAGGCCAAGTATAGGTGGCGAATTGTTCGAACCGCGTGCCAGTGAGGCGAAGAAAGGTGACCAGAACGCATTACGAACATTAGAGGAAGAAGAAGAAGAGTTCCTCTGCAAGCGATGGCCCGCCTTCTGCTGGTTTTGTTTCCTGTGGCCCTGGCGCAGTGGCCGATCTTTGAGTGAGTGGTAGTCGAATGGCCAGAGCAGTACAGTGCCCCTCATCTTCAGCACCGGTGGCGATCTAATCCACCCACTGCTGGCCGCAGGCCCTTTGCAGAACCTACTGAACAAGCACCGCAGCCCAGGCAGGAGCAGCAGCTACCCTCTCCCTTGGACACCCTCCAGAGCGATGCCGGTGCAGGCATTGGGGGTCCCTGCACCCACGATGCCCAATGCGCCCTGGGACTTGTGTGCACAAGGTAACAGCGCAGACTTCAGCCTCAATAGGAGTGACGCATTAGTACCTGGGCAAATTATTTGGAGACTTGAATATAACATAGGGGGGAGCAATCTCTGACCGCGTAACCAAAGCCTAGTCACGGCAGTGCATAAAAGTTTAACGTCTTTTGGCTATTGCAATTCGTATAACTCGACCTTAAACCACCGCTTGGGTGCAGTCACTGATGCTCCCGTGTTGTCAAAACGGCCGTAATATTGGCAGTTTAGTGTATACAGACTAAAAGCTTTCGAGGATACCCAACACCTTGTTTTTTTCACAACATTTGTATTATCTAGTGTTGGAAATTCATGACGACAAATTTCTACAAGTCTTAATTAGAAAATCAGGCAATTCATTTGACGAGCTACCTTGCGTAAAGAACGCGAGGAAAAGCAGTGCTTGCGTTCTGTATAGCCGACTTGGCTTTTATTGCCAGTTACAAAACCCCGCCCAATCAGTTCGGCTATATTTGGCACACTGTTCTAGCCAGCTAAAGCGATGGGTTCAACATTACAGTTGTACGCTCAACACATTTTTTTACGGACGTTAATCCGCGATTAATTATGCGGAACTCCGCTCTCTTGGCGCATCAGACTGTATGTCTAAAGCATATGATTCCGGGCTACCGTGTCATTTGGTCCAACAGTGTGACCAGCTTAAATCCTTAGTCTAATCACGTGCGCTGTCTGCCATGTAGGCACGCACAATGATAGCAGTTCCAACGCGCATCGTAAACGTCATGATACATTTTTATGGCAGGACGTGCTTGAAGAGCACTCTTCAAGACAGTCATTTCTCTAATGCCGCTTTAAAGCACCATTGATGAAAAAAGTGATTTGGCACTTAGCAATTTTTTTAATGGGATATTATTAGAAGGGCGACAAAGACGAAAACCTTCGACGGTGTCGGCGTCCATCGAACACTTTTTCTTCTCCTGCCGGCGGTTCGCTGCTCTCCGTAGAATTTACTTAGAGACCCCCTTCGCTTGACTCCGGCTTCCTCTATCTATTCCGATTCTCCTATCTTTCGGCCCTTAAACCATGCCCTGAGACCAGTGTGCGATTATATTCACGATTATATAATTTCATCTGGTAGATTCCTCTGCTATAATCTGAATTCACTACTCTTCCTTTTCCGTGTTTTTTATTTTGTACAAATTCCAGCTCTACGTCGCAAAATTATCAAAATACTCTATTCCTTGTACATGTGTGCGTTTGTATCCGCTATGCACCATGGTCAATCCCCCGCAGTGGGTATGTGTCATTAAGCCTGAGGTCACCATCAATATCATCATCTTCGGCTTCAGTGCGCTGCCTCCACCTGCTCAGCATCATCCTCACCAGCCTGGCTACGCCCACTGCAGGGCAAAAGCCTCTAAACGCCACCCGCTAGGTGGTGTTTAGAAAGATTTGCCACTCTCCCCCTGCCTTCTATCAACGGTCCCCTGACCTCTTGCCGCTGTGCCCTACACCTCTTCACCTGTAGGGGGAAAAAAGGACTCACCGCACGAGGATTGAGTCCGCAAAAATTAAAAAAGAAGAAGAAATTGTCTCACACCACAGCAGGCCTACGCGCAAAATATACGGCCTCCCACATATGTTTGGCACAACGTCGTTGCTCCTTTGCATGATATCAGTGGGAAGCACGTCTTTGAATCATCTTCAAAAGTCGCAAGTAACAGACGTAAGCCATTCCTAAGTCATACGCGTAAAATTCTGGCCGTCATGGTTACTACCTGTAAAAAAGCCTACTAGAGCCTATACAAGTCTATTTCCAAATTTTTCTCGAAGGAACATATACTGCATCGTTGCTGATATACTTATTCATTATCGCACGGTTTTTGAAAAAACTTAACTCATTACTTTTAGGACACACACTGCACTGCACTGAGCCTCAGGTTCAGGCTCTTCATAACACTCCATAATGGTTGACCTCAGCACTACAAAAATATTCGACAAAAACTGGTTGAGTTTATTAGCATTACAATGGCCTTTAACCAGAGTGAAGCTTCCTCACCTGCACTTTATTTTCATCCACTTACCCATCTCAGACCCAAAAGTGGAGGCGTGTCCCGCTGCGTGTGCTCCCCGACGCTTCCCATCTACGTCCATCACGCCGGCGTCGGCAGGTGTGTCCGTGGTAAGTGCCTCCCCCCCCCCCCAACCCATAAAATTAGAGTTCATTCACTCTGTATCATCGGCTCGAAATAAAATGTTCTACATCAGCAACATTGCCTTTAAGGAAGCATTGCTGCTTTGGCATCTCAAACGAAGTGGAAAGAAACTGGCTTTTCCACTAAGGAAGAAAGCTGTGCATGACCATGTTGGAAAACTGAGTTTTGAGGAGTGCAATCGCGAAGACACGCGGTATTCTCCAGAATTCGTGATATCACGGTCTTCTTCTTTAAAAGGACTATACGAGAAGACAAAACATCCTTTATCATTTTTGCGGCCTTAGAGCTAAAAAAAATTGAGGCCCTGCTTCTAACCAGTCGTTCCCAAGTTTGTTCGTAATTTAATGTGGGGAATACAGGTTAAGGTCACAGCAAGATCAAGCAATACTTTAGGAATGAATGTCAGGCATCGGGTGCTACAGGATAACCTCTGAACAGAATGGCCGTGGAGGGAGTACTCGCCGACGCGGGCTCTAGAGAATTGTCTTCTTCATTCCTGCCACTGAACGCATTCAAAGAGCGTGTGTTCCTTTTCAGAGTTGGGAATCAGCGTCAACAGTAGCGAATAAGCATCTGAACGCCGTTGACTTTCCCCGTATTCCTACGGAATCTGGGTTCCACGCGTACAAAAGTACCATACACAAGTATGGGTTCCTGACAAATCAAAAACTCCCCGACACTGGAAAACAGGCCGCAACCGCTTTTCTCAATGTTTACTGCAAGTGCGCTGAGCTGAAATTGTTTCACCCGCTTTAATCTTTCTTTCCTTCGGAAACACGCACGCGCCAATGTAGGAAAGCATCCTTACCTTTCGAGAAAAAAGCAAGCCGCAACTAATCGTCCATGGGGTGTATACAGCCACTTTTTCGACTGCCGCCCACATTCACTACAACAGCTCTTGGCACATGTGTTAGACGCAAATCAGTAGCTTGTCGCTGGTCAGCAGAAATCACGTTCGCCAATTAAGCTGAGTTTCCGGGACGCGCAGCCAAGTCTCTGTACGAGTCGTGCGTGAGCAACGCCGAGTGCAGCCACGACAACCCGAACGTGCAGTGCGTCGACTTCCTCTGCTACTGCCCGCTGCCCTACGTGCTCACCGAGGACCGCCGCTGCCACCCGCGTGAGTCACACGTCAGCCGATAGTTCTCTTATATTTGTTTGAACCGCATCTGAAGTGTCTGCACAAAGCTAGTATAATCCCAGGGAACCTATGGACAGCAAGAAAATGCGAACACATTATGTTACGTACGGTCACGTGAGTTAAATATGTCCACGTTTACTGGTTTGTGCAAGCTCCTCCGTAAGTAAGATCCCCTACAAATATTTATGTGGTAGTGTGAACTTGGTGGATACAGTAGAGAAAGAAGGGAGGGCGGCGTGAGATAATGTTTAGGGTTTGGCAATAGCCTATAAAACAAAAGTCACGTCAAATCTGTCAGACTCATTTTTCGTCGTAGACGGTACGTACACGTTAAAATCCTGAAGCATGATGCCTTACTTATAATGCGCCTATTTCGTGCATAGTGTCTGTAAAATAATTTATGGTTTATGTGGTTTAACGTCCCAAAGTGGCCCAGGCTATGAGAGACGTCGTAGTGGAAGGCTCCAGGTAATTTAGACCCACTGGGGTTCTTTAACGCGCACAGTACACGGGCCACTGGCATTTAACCTCCATCTAAATGCGATTGCCGTTGCCCAGATCGAAATAATTTGATTTTAATAAGCACTACTCCGGATACTGCTTCATCGTCACATCTAGAGAAAAGCAGCCATTCTGTTCGTCTGAATCATATACGGAAGTCGGCAATATCTTGACAACTATGGGGGGGGGAATGTATCTACACATACTACACCAGCAAGAAATACCATTGCAAATGAAAGACGACAGAAGGCCCACTACAAGCTTCAAAGCCATCAGACAGTAGATCGCCAATTTAGACATAAAATTGCACATCTATGCAAGTATGTGTAAAGAGCTCTGTTGTAAGATCAAATAAATATAATTGTACCCCTTCTGCTGCTTCATAAAAAGATAGTGGTGCGTTTTAAAACAGTTTATAAAAAAATCACTTGCAGTCAGGAAGCAATACGCGAGTGAAAACTGAACCCGGGGTCAGCTACAAAGCAGCCTGTTTGTTAGATGTTATATTAAACAGCCGTTTATGACACACAGTATATTATTATTACTTCAAGATCTTTCAAGAAGTCGTTTTGAGTTTATCTTGCGAAAACCTACGATGCTCAGGTAAACTTGCAAGTGTTTATTTAATTTTCGAATATTTTTTTGACAGGCATGCCATTTTGCTAACACAGTTTACTATTGGGCTAGTTCGTAATCTGACATGCCATACATCTCATTTAGCACGAAGCACAGGACGACAGCAAGACGAACATGGGCGCTTCGTTGCGAGTACCGCCCGTTTTGTTCTTCTTTTTCGTTGTCCTCTCCTTTACGCTGAATGAGGTTAATGTAGCTCCATTCTAGTGAACTCTTTGTTACAGTAAAAACGGTGATGAAATATTACTTTTTGCTTATTGATGAATAACTACGGAACGGTGGTGGAACCTGATGCCACTGTAACAACATCCTTCGCCCGGACACGCAGCTGCCGGGTACGGCCGTCGGGCTTCAGTCGTTGTGTCCCTCGTCATGCTGTCCCTCGCAGTGTTGCTGGGGTTCGCCTACCTCTACCACCGGCAAGTGACTCCTTTTATTACATACTTGAGAGGAAGGAACCATTTGGTGATATTTCCCGTACTTCGTGTATTTTATGCGGTTTGTGTTCAAATATATCTCTGCAGGTCACACTAGATAAAAATCCTCTTCAAGCACACTGGAACATCCAGATTATCAGAGACTGTAGTAAAAAAGATGGCTGTGGCTTAGCTTGGTTAAGCCCGGTAATTGCGAAAGCAATATCCGTAGCTACGCCATGGTTCAGCTGGTAGTGTAGCTGGTGGTTGTGCTTGTGGTTGGACTTGTGGTGATGCATCGGTTATACAATCCAATCCAATCCAATATGCTAATTTGGTAGCTACCGGCCTCGCTACGCGACGGGCTGAAAGTGCAACTAGTATTGCTTTTGCATCGGTTATACAATCCAATCCAATCCAATATGCTAATTTGGTAGCTACCGGCCTCGCTACGCGACAGGCTGAAAGTGCAACTAGTATTGCTTTTGCATCGGTTATACCATCCAATCCAATCCAATATGCTAATTTGGTAGCTACCGGCCTCGCTACGCGACGGGCTGAAAGTGCAACTAGTATTGCTTTCGCAATAAAATTGTTAACACATACGTGGAACGTGACGCTACCTCTTACGATTAGCCTCAAAGAATTGTAGTGGGGAAGTATGAATTTAACAACTACCGCGCATTACGGTGAAATTTTTAGTTACAGCCTACTATGACGATAACATGGCAGCGTTATCATTATCGTTTTCATCATTGCCGTTTGCATCTGACTACGGAAAATGACTTTGGTGGGAGTACCGCTGGAGTACTAGGTGAAACACCCTGTGTATTAGCAGTTCACTGAAGAAATCTGTACTTTCCGTGGTCAACAGGGTGTACCGAGAAGGATGGGTCCCATCGGAGCCAAATGTGGTGACCGTGATGTCCACCGACACCATACCAGCTCCCGTTTCAACAATGCAGCCTGCGCCACGTTTCATCCGCCGCCCCAATCCTCTCCTCCCTCCTTCAACGCCATCACCTGAGGTGAGCCTCTCTTGCTTCTTCTGAATTCGGCGTCACCCACTTCGGTACTATCAATGACAGCAGACAGTCGTGCTGCGCTTAGCCTAACAGTGCGCAAGTAAGTCGAATAGCGCCATGATTAATCGGACTGGAAAAGAAGTATGCAGTTAAAACTCGATTTAGGAAACGCGATTTCACTGATTTCTCAATTTAACCAACAAATTTTGATCACTGGCAAGTACCCGTAGAATTCCATGTTCTCAGTAACCCGAAATAACAAAGCAAATGAGCACTAAAGCCGGCTGAACAAAATTTTTCCGGGAAGAAATGCCTTAAAAAATATGTGATTTCTCACTTATTTTGCCCACGATGTCTAGCAGCTTGCTGGCAACGTGCCAGCAGTAAAATCTCCGCGCTGAAATAACGGCCCTGGTTTTGTTGTTTTGTTTTGACGGGTGCAAGCTGGGCCGCTTCTCGGAATGGGCTCGGCAGACTGCGGCGCTTCCCATCCTTGACTTCGAAACTGTCTAATCAGAAGGCGCTTGTCATAAAGCGCGTGTTATTGGCAAATACGGTGGCGCGATAGCTTTCGGGTTCCGCAACGTTAACATTCCGATTTCAAATAGCGGAAAACTGCCTTCCTCGTTTTTATGAAGTTCTCGATGTGACTAAATAATTCGTGGTTGCTGTCCACTTCGTTAGATCGAGTTCTAACTGTATTAAGCACCTCGCCCCTCTCTCTCTTCATGCTCATATGAAGTAGTCGACGATTTTATATCTGTTCGTATGTGTATGGAAGAAAGAACTTTGTCTCTCCTTTTGCAAATTGCTTTGTCAAGTGTTGAACAAAAATATCTGCCACTTTTTGTAATTCACGGCTCTTTTTTACAAAACGCTGTACTGCACATTTGCCACTATGCCACAGAGCTGTTCTCATTAGCTCTCTGAATAAGCGATGATGTTATCGTTCTTGCATGGCTATGTTTCATGTTTCTCTCCTCCCTAATGTTGCGTGACTGGCAAAGTTACTCTATGCAAGACTAGTGACAAAAGATTTCAGTAATTCCTCGCCACCGAGTCATCAATGCACGCCAGTGCACGTTAGAGGAACTCCATGGGGTCGAAATTTCCGGAGCCCTTCACTACGGCGTCCCTCATAGCCTGAGTCACTTTGGGACGTTAAATCCCCATTAACAATAAACCACAAACCAACGAATACTCGACATCATACAAAAACAGCTGCAACTTTTTGCAAACCTTCACAAGTACGCAAGTTTACACGTTTAGTTCAATTAACTTCATAAGTTTCTCTGCGAAAAATGACATCCATGACATGAAGGGGCCCTGCCTTCGTATCATTAAGTGTTGAGTATGATTGAAGATCCCTTCACAATAGCTGCAAGATTGGAATGGCCAAATTCGGGTATTGGGTATGATGCGACTATTTCATCATCATCATTATCATCAGCCTGACTACACCCACTGCAGGGCAAAGGCCTCTCCCATGTCTCTCCAATTAACCCTGTCCTTTGTCAGTTGCCGCCACTGTATCCCCGCAAACTTCTTAATCTCATCCGCCCACCTAACTTTCTGCCGTCCCCTGCTAGTACGTTTGCTTTCTCTTGGAACCCACTCCGTTACCCTTAAGGACCAGCGGTTATCTTGCCTTCGCATTACATGCCCTGCCCAAGCCCATTTCTTCCTCTTGATTTCAACCAAGATGTCATTAACCCGTGTTTGTTCCCTCACCCACTCCGCCCTCTTCCGATCTGTTAACGTTACACCTATCATTTTCCTTTCCATAGCTCGCTGCGTTGTTCTTAAGCTGAACCCCCTTTGTTAGCCTCCACGTTTCTCCCTCATAGGCGAGTACCGGTAGGATCCGCATGTTCACTTTACCTTCCAATGTTTTCCCGTTCATAGGACCAGATAAAGCATGACCAAGTTCAGAACATCTTACACATGCCTGATTTTTGTCAGCTAATAGTGTCGTCCGCAACCGGAAGTAACATCAGATATGCTTTACAGGCAATACTTTCAATGAACAACACGCGTAAGATCTCTAGAAAGTTCGATATAATAATCTGAGGAGTCTATCCTTGAATCCCATGCCACTGGGTTAGTTAAAATCTCTCACTTAAACGTTCGTGCCAAAGGCAAAGTTTTTTCCATGAGTACAATAAATTTTAGGCTGTAATGTATAAAAATACTGCATAACTACTTGAGCACTAGTAGCGCTGAAAGCATAATACTCCATTTAGAGTTTAATGGATGACAAATACTCGACTAGACTTTTAAATACCCATACTTTGCGCGGCCCTTCAAGCAAGACATCAATATATCACACTCATTAGCAGCTTCTCTTTTCAAAGTTCTTGCCACTCATCTATGTTGCATTCAATCTGCAGGCACCAGGGAGTTACAAAAGTGACGAAGTGCGCAGCCCGACTGCAGCGGCGACGCCTAAAACCGAAGAGCTTTCCTCCGGCTCAGAATCTCCTCACTGCGTCATTAGCGGCGACATTCTACAGGAAGGCTGTGACAATGTCACTGTCGGTAAGGGCCTCCTTGCCTCACCCTTCTCCTTCCTTTCTTTCCTCCCACCGTACTGAGGCGCATGGAAGAACAGATGTTCACTAAAAATACCATTCGGCGAACCTTATGAACGCTTCACTTGATGTCTCATAGAAAACACTGAGATTTTTAACAATTAGGATTGTTAACTGGCTTCGTCACCTCGACGCAGTGTCTTCGGGTGTTACATATTTACTGAGGCTGCACTCAGTTCCCAAACTTGCCTCAAATTTGAAACCTGTTTAAGCTTTGAGAAAAGGTAAGGCGTTCTTCACTGACGTCTTTGATATAACGCCAATTGGCCCACCTCATTTTTTAATCCGGAACTAACGTAAATACAAGCAAGTTCCCACCTAAAGCATAGCAAAAACTGTGGGGTCGCTTGCTTAGAAGACATATTCTCCATCTTATTAAGGGAAACGCACTCGCCAGATGTTCTTCAGCTTTTAAAACCGTCCTAGAAACGTGCTAATATTGAGCAAATCGCTTTTCTCTCGAAGTGCTGGC
This sequence comes from Amblyomma mixtum, assembly GCF_055824585.1. Lineage (NCBI taxonomy): Eukaryota > Metazoa > Arthropoda > Arachnida > Ixodida > Ixodidae > Amblyomma > Amblyomma mixtum. The sequence goes on along the minus strand of NC_143019.1, from coordinate 85,422,055 downwards.
CATGGTAACAGTTCACCGGGCAGTTTCAGATATGCGACAAATATTGCCTTTCCTGAATTCTACAGGCACGCCGTCTGATGACAACCGGCATTCTCCAGCAGGCGACTGCTCTCCAGAACAGGCAGCGTTCTCACCACCACCTAGCGGGGACGCTGCCAACAATGTCTCGCCGGTTCCTGCAGCAAGTCGCCCAGGGTAAAAAAGAGTCAACCAAACACTCTTCTTTATTGACAAGAGATGAATGGATATTAGTGTCACAGGCGCACTTTCGCCAAATTGCGTAATGGCTGGCATGTTTTTAAACTGCGCGCAGGGGGGTCAGCGACCTATAATAAGTATTTAACCTCAAGAACCCCAAGCACTAGGCAAGAGACAGTTCGTACCGATTGGAAATCCGATAGGTACCCCACTGCACTTACAGGAGGTGTCGGATGGAGCCTCGCGCATACAAGGCGGACACTCAAGCCTCTAGGCTACCGCTGCGATATTCGCAACACAACTTTGGAGGCAAGAGAGGAATTTCAGGAAAGTTAAGATTCATCTGCTAGTCTCCGGCTTCTAAGGAAGGTTGTCGGGACTAACTGGGATGCCGGGTTCTGAAAAAGTCTTCGTTCATATGTTAAATATATCATGGCTTGAGGCAACTGACACTTTCCAAAGCATTGCGAGTGTTGCTGCTAATGAGAAATAATTGTAGAGGGATCGAGGTTACGCATGCTTTATGTGACAAGGCCTCGCTTGTGCCAGATGTTCGAACGAACACTGATTATTATTTCAAGACTCACTTTCAGGCCATCGGGACCAGGCAGTAGTAATTTGATTATTGAAGTATAATCCTTCAGTGTTCGAGCATTACTCTACGCCCTGTTGTACTTGAGATATGGTGGTGCCTTTAGCGTTCAGATACTTAGCATGAGGTGGTGGCACCTAATCACGGCCGCGGCGGACTTAAGAGACGGAATGCAAAAGGCATCTGTTTAATGTGGATGCTCGCCAAAAAGCCCAGGTGGTAAAGCGATCTGGAGCCCTCTATAAAGGCGTCTCTCATAACTGATGTGCAGTTTCTGGCCAATAATGCACACACACCATACAATACCGAAAAAAGAAGTATGGCTCTTCAGGTACAAAAAATCACGACCCTCCATTCACGATTAGCCAAATCAGAGAATCTAGACAACGCACGAAGCCAGCATTACGATGACAGCCCACTGAGTGGCGCACTTGTCATTGACCCTTTTGCACCATGTGAGCCAGCTTAGTCAATCCATCTGAAACGTCCCAGGTGTGGCGTTCAAGGGCTCAAAAATCCTTGATTTATGGTACGCTGTCAATAACACTTTGCCTAAACAGTTTCAGGTATTTTTTACCGCTTCAAGGCCTTTCAAAATTTCTGGCTTTCTCTGAATAACCAGTAGCAAAAAATCTTCTAAAATAAGTTGTTTGGCACGTCGCTCGATTTGTTTCCTTCCAGTGTGTGCACAAGCTTGAATGTTTAACAGTGAGAAACGAGGCCAATTTTCTTTTTTATACACCGGCAAGTGTTAGCGTTCCAAAATGTGCGTGGGCTTGTGTCTATCATGTGATGTTTTTCGGACTAGTGGCTGTGAGCAAACTGCTCTCATAACGAAGGGAGGGCTCTATAAACACCCTAAAACACGTTAATGTCCCGCTACAACGTGACAACGACACGCCGCTACGCCACTGAACCAAGATGGCGTGGTTCGCGCGCGCGATAAAGAGTGCACACGATTAACCCACGGGGTTCCGGAATTAACTAGCCCGTCTACGCAAGCGCGCAAGAAATATAAAGTTTGCCACCTGTATTTACAGGTTTTGTCGACAAAAAATAGTGAATGCGTTATAAACGTTGTTCTACCTCGTGCTTGGCTTGTGATCTCGCAAACTGACGTTTAAATTAAAATTGTCATGCTTGCCAAGGAAAATGAACGTCGCAAAACAAAGGAAAACACGACGAAAGCGAAAACTTGAGTGCTGCTGCTATGTTTTAGGCGGATTCGTCCGATTTTAATCGAACATCTTTTATCATAGTAACTTGCCTTTCAGTAAAGAAAAATTATTTTTCAATTTTAGAGGTTGCTCCGCATTCCGCGTTTCCAGGCGTGCACTTCACCGCAGTGCCGCCAAAATCTAAAAGCGCTGAAAGTCCTCGCTGGCATTTCAGAGTGCTTAGTACTTAATCCTTTCGCTCGAATAATCTAAACGCAATCTGAAAGCTTGATACGATGTAAAAAGTGAATCATCACGTATTGTGATAGCCGCGATAATCAAATACACCTTTAATAAATTGAATAAACCTCCGTACAGTACCGTTCCAAAGGACGTCCTTCCTAAGCAGCTGTGGATGTCGAGAAAAGTTGGGCAGCATACCACACGAACTTGCTAAGCATCACTGGTCCCTTATTTTGTCGGTATGAAGAAATATTCAAGAATTATTTCCTGTCGTCGAGTGCACATGCGTGCGAGGACATGCAAGTGGACATCGACTTCAATTGGGTTCCCAGTACGTGCACACAGGCTTTAGGACGCGGTGTGAGTAGGGACTGAACAAAGCTTGGACCTCTGTCATAACGTAATGCAGAGGTAACCATCCTTGCTATCAGGAAAGAGTGGTCCTCTTAAGCCACAAAGAAACTTTGCTGCTGCTCTTCACATTATCTCATTTCGTTTACTGTTATGTGGTCGGTTTCTTTAGGAAGACCAAAACACTTAGTGGCACAGGTGCTGTTTCATCCTCTCTACAGCTTCTTTCATATCTACTTCACACCTCTCAGCAAGTAATGCTTTTCTTATCTACAGGTTCACCAGTATGGAGGGGAAGAAAATATTTTTAGAATTCATTTATTGATTCCTCTATATTTAGGCATGCGGAAAACTTTTTTCTTTCCTCTGTTTCGACTAGTTCGCCCCTTGGCTTATAATATCCGAAAGTCAATTTCAACTTCACTGCGCTAATAACCAGACAAAAAAAAACGTCTTCTTGTGCAGGCTACTTGTTCCCGATCATGTCAGAGGGCTCCGCACAATTGGAATAACCCAGAAAAGGCTAGAGTACAAGAAAATAGTAAAATTATGTATTTATTTATTTATTCAAGTTACTCCTAAAAGCCCTCCAGAAGAGGGTATTACATGGGGGGGGGGGGTGTACAATCATAAGTAATCGCGATACACTTTAACAAATCAGTGTAACAAATAAGTGTATTATCTTTATACCCTGCGATACGCCAATATTTCGCGTTTTCTCCCACATGTGGCCTCCTGCTGCAATTTTTCCCGTAAGAACACCGAAAGCAAACCGTCGAAATTTTTTATTAGTTAACACAAATAGCTAATTGTAATAAATAAATGTTTATGTTAATCCAGGAAACCTTTCCTGTCGTGCTGCGTAGTACTGAAAAAGATGGTCCCTGAAAGTTATCTCCTTTTTTCACGTCTTTCTCATTCATCAAGACTCAATTTACAATTTTTTTTCTGCTTGGAAAAGGCGAATCTGTTCAGCATGAGCTTGAATTGGCCACATGACGTGGGTCATTAGGGGCGCTAACTAACTAGAAAAATATCCTTTCCGCCCTTTGTTTTTTTTGTCCTCACCTTCCCGAGTGCGTGAGAAATTAACTCCAACAGTCCTAAAGGCCATCGAGCGAGAACTAAATGAGCATGCAACTTTCCGTGTGCAGAAACAAGTTTGATGATTAAAGGACCCAGGTGGAGAAAGCTATAAGCCTAGGCAACATCTGAAGTGTTGTGACAATTCCCTGTTACAGATCAATGCTTGTTGCTGGACAGTTCGACTACTGAGAAAGAAGAACAGGTGAATTCTTGCGATAATATTTGTTTAGTTGCTCTGAATAATGTATAACTGCTGAAGATTGCTGCCCTAAGAAATTTTGATAATCGGGAAGTCCATATAGATTTAACAGTTGCATTCTAGCCAAATCTTCAAAATATTCTCTTTAGTCTCTGAGGTGAAGCTCTCCACCTTGCGAAAGTCACGGCCCAGTAGCTGCTGCGCACGCTTCCACGTTGCAGGAGCCAGACGACTCAGCACAGACGCAGTACCGAGCCGGCAAGTCCAACGACCCCGAGGAGCCTGTCCACGCCGGACGTTCTCGCCGAAGGCCCCCGACCTTCGCTGCCCGGCTCACCCATACTGGAAATGCGGTCCACCGCTAGCAGCATTACATCCACGAGGTAAGCCTCGGCCAAAGTCTTTGTGCAAGAAGCATTAATTATCAAGCACTACCACAATGGGTAGTCGGATTACAGGTCTAATAGAAGAAGTTGCATGAAAAGTAGAATGACCAGCGTCAGTGCGCTGAGAAAAGTGGGCACCCGTGAAGGTTCAAACATGCTTTGATCATCTCATCATCAGCAGCAGCAGCCTTGCAATGCCCACTGCAGGGCAAAGGCCTCTCCCATGTCTCTCCAATTAACCCTGTCCTTTGACAGTTGCGGCCACATACCCCCCGCCCACCTAACTATCTGCCGTTCCCTGTTCCATTTGCCTTCTCTTGGATCCACTCCGTAACCCTTAATTAATTAATGACCAGCGTTTATCTTGCCTTCGCATTACATGCCCTGCCCAAGCCCATTTCTTCCTCCTGATTTCAACTAGGATATCATTAACCCGCGTTCCTTCACCCACTCCGCCCAGTTCCGATCTCTTAATGTTACACCTATCATTTTTCTTTCCATAGCTCGCTGCGTTGTCTAACTTAAGCTGAACCCTCTTTGTTAGCCTCCACAGAATTACCGCGGTCTATTTTTGTGGTCTTTATTCGTGCTCTTTCGCTACAATCAATCCCGCGTAGCGGTAAGAAACAATTCAAGTAGTAGTAATGCGTACTATAAAGCGAAATCAGGACAGAAGGGTTAGAGGCTGCCACGATGCAGGGTTGAAGTTGCCTCCTTATATGAATGCGGTCAGCGTCTTAAAAATTCCGTCCCGCTTAACAAGAGCCAGTGTTTCGATCAATCACAGGCAAAATGTGAAAAAGTTGCTTCTTGGCGGTCGCCTTCAACATGTACCATTTTTTTATATCTTTGTTTGCGTCAAACTTATCCTGCATAAATACACTTCTCGATAACAAAGCGGACCGAAAATTTTCAGGCTTTTAAGCTGCTGTGTCAGAGCAGTAAGAAGGCTTCTTGTGTTGGAACGAATCTAACAGCATCTGTACTGTGATAAGTCTCAGCGATGTAGCAAAATGGGGAAAAGCTGAGGACTTCTCGTTAGACACTACAGTCAAATAGCACTTCCGGGCAGGTCATGCTACGGCGAGACTAAGTTTGCCATGCCGCATTAGGTTTTAGTGGGCACGGCCATCTGTGATACTGAGGTCCTCGGTAGTTGTTCAGGTTTGATATGGAGAACAAAAAAATGATCACTAAAGGAGACTGGAATTCATGCAAGAACTTAAACCTTTTTCAGTGACCAACTACCTACATCAATCTAAGATTAAAATATTTTTTAGGCGTCAAGAAAGCTGACTCTTATTCCCTCCTTTAGACAGCCGGCAATATTGTCTCGGTTCCGTTCTCGCCGCACGTGCTAAACTTAACTGGGATGGGACCTTAAGCTAACGGCCTGCTGTGAAAAAAGGCCTACATCAAAGGCCGCTTCCAAGGCACGAGCTGCACCTACAGGCCACATGCGTCCACATGTCATCCGCGGCTCTAAAAAAGAAATTAAATAATTGGAGAAAGACACCTAAGCTCTTCCGTATGGGTACGACGCGTTCGCGTTAATGGGTATTGCAGTATGCAGAATTGGTCATTCTGTACTTAACGTGCATAGGTCCCTTGAACTCCTCATAACACTCGTGGCGCAGTGGTGCAGCTGTTAAGCGATGCGTTACTGCCCTGCGATTGCAGCTGCTCCCACCGGTTGGGCTTCTTTCCGTGCAATTGCACGCGTGCACGCGAGACCAACAATTGTTTAACTGCCTCCTGCGACTCAGCGCAATTTTCTGACAATCCGGTGGGCAAGTTGTGATGACGCAACAAGGTTGCGTGACCTAGGTGCCCACCTGCCCCATAGGTTGCTTCTCTCAGGATTTTTCTTGGACTTCTCACTAACCGTCAACGACGCTGGCACGAGCTCCTGACACTGTTCGGAGCTCGCACCGACGGCTCCTCGTCACTGTAACGGTGACTTCACAGCCGCATGACGCCACGCTATGGTCCAAGTGCTGATCATACCATGGTCACGCGGCGTCACATAATGCCGTGTGAACTTCCAAGTGATAGAGATGTTCAAGTCACTAATCTTTTATATATATAACTAGTTCTCTCACGTACAAGTGGTGCACAACAGCTTCACTGTAAAAAAAGCGTAGGTGCAGCCGGTTAAGGCATACCTGATTGATTACATCAGCGGCGATTGCTATTATTCAATTTCACTATACTGCCTGCACTTTTTCGGCGTCATTACGCCTCAGCAACCTCCAATGGAAAATGCAGAGTGCTTGCGGACGGTGGATCACGAAGGAGCCGTAGAGGCTCCAGCGTGGACGATTCTTTCATGCGGGAGCTCCAGGACCGGATGCGGGTGAAGACGCTGCTCGGCCTGCGCCGGATGCGTCTACTGCAGGCTGAGGTAAACACCGAAGGGGATGAATGCTACCCGTCGGGAAAAGTCACCAGTTCTAAAAAGGCCTTTGCCTTGACCACTCGCTGAATTTCGGGGTTACTGTAAGAATAGCACAACATCTTGCAATGTCGTCAGCGCCGATGTGCTTTGAAATAATCAGCTCACCTTAACAAACCCCAGGTGGTCTACATTTATCCGGCGCCCTTCACTACAATGTCCCTCATAGACAACCTGTAATTTCTAGAGGTCATACGCCGCAGTTCAGAATTAAGTTCAGTTCCACGCCACAGAGACATATTCGTCGTTATCCCCTAATGTTGTACACACCACCCGAACTCTTGATAGAGTCGTCTAGACCTCACTTGCAGGCAACAAGAAAGCAGAAATTATGCTATTAAGGGTGGTGGTGGTGGTGTAAAACATTTATTTATACTATATACAAGAGAGGTATTGCTTGGACCGTGCCTGAAGGGCCCGGCCCTCACAATCACTAGGAGGGATCCCTAGTCCGGGACACCTGTGTCCTCCGCGGCGGCCCGGGCTCTTGTCACCAGGACTTGTTGGTCCTGGAGAGTTGAGCAGCCGAGCAGGGCAGCCTCCCAGTCCTCTCGGGTGGGGTGGGGGTGGGGTGGGAAAGCAGGATTGGCAGGGCATGCCCACACCATGTGGTACGTGTCCGCAAACACTTCCCCACAGTGTGGACACTCGCCCGAAAAAGGCCGAATTGAAATGCTATTAAGGGAGCATACGAGCAACAACACACGTGAAAGTAAGCCTCACGGGTTCGGTTCCATTACCCAGCACCCACTTGCCTTGTTCAGCTCTTTTGCAAATGCCGCACACACAGCGACCAAGGTATGAAGGAAGCAAGTGAGGGGCATGTTCCTGACACATAGTGCCCACTGGAAGGCGCCGATCAAACCCAACAGCTCTTCAGTCATCATGACCGATGCATTCGCATTGTTCTGTTCCGGAAAGTATCAACTCTCCGGCATACCTACTTAGATATATGCCCCTTTTGTTGCGAAATTCAGGCGTCATTAACATCGAAATACGAAATATATCCCTTAAGACAAGTCACTCAACTTCTTGCTGGAAACGATGTGCGGCTCACGCTGTCAACTCCTAAAAATGTATCCTTGCCAGGCGCTGACTAGCCACCGCGGCGCCGACATGGCGCGGTCTCCCACTCCACCTGCGCCTGCGAACGCGACCACAGTGTCAGAGGTTGGCTTCCCTGCCGTGTCGCCACCTCAGGCTAGCCCGCGCAGCTTCAACAAAGAGCGTTCTCCAGCTCCACATGCCGAGGCTGCCATTGTTCATGAGGTTGGCTTCTCAGCCCCCTGCACGTCTGATGAGCGTAAGTACATGGCTACACTCTTCTTTTAATCGATTCCGCAATATTCTAATGCATTGACAAAAAAACTGGTGCTTGAATAAGTAATACAGTCTAGCCCAGTTATAGCGAAGTCGGCGGGAATCGGAAATCACTTCGCTATATCCGCTATTTCGTAATATGCGGACTACGAAAAAAAAATGCAACCATCGGCATACCGATTTATTGCCGCTGAAAGAAGTCGTCCAGCGTCCCCTGAACACGTTTCGCGAGTGCGGACTTCAGGATTTCGGCTTCCATACCATCCAATTGCGAACCAAAGATCTGGTCGAACTCCGGACTCCCGAGGTACATCCGTAGCGTGTCAACAGCTGCGATGGCCGCTGCGGAGGTGACCGTGCGACACAGTGCGACACTGCGCTCAGTTGTCCGTTCACCAGCTAGATCAAGTCGAATAACTCGCTCCTTATAAACAGCATACAACGAACCCAGGCTTCTTCATTTCTTTCGTTCGATTCTAATGAGGAGCATCGTTGCGCTAGCTATTTTTGTGAACACCGACGCTTATTATTGCTTGGGAGCGTCAATGACTTCAAAAGTTAAAGACCGATAAGCTCACTCTGCATTGTGTAAAATGTATTTACGAAGTTAATCCCTAACAGAATTGTGGCTACCTTGGACCTTGCACAAACGAAGGACCAGGCTGGCTTTCGTAAAGGCTTCTCGATAACAGAAAATATTCATACCACCAGTGACCCATAGAAAAATCCATATAATAGAACGAATCCCTATATATATATAAAGATCATAGGTTTTAAGAAAGTGTCTGACTATAAGCCAAATCCTCCCCAATTATGTGGGAACTGAGGAACCGTGTTGCAGAGGAGCCATACGTAAAGGTAGTGGAACATACCTATAGCGGGCTAAAAGCGATAAAAACTCAAACAGGAAGGGTGTCGGGCCAAAAAACAACCTTTTCAGTACTATTCACCGCGTGCGGAAAAGAGCTATTCATGAACTGGATTCAGAAAAGCTAGGCCACAAGAGGTAACTTAGAATACCTTAGCAATCTCCGATTTCTGAATCACATTGCCTTGATAAGTAACAAAAAATGTTGCAAATAATGTTCGAGAACCTAGATGGGCATAGCTGAAGGGTGGGCCTAAAAATTAATATGGAGAAATCTAAAGTTTACAGTAAACAGCAAAGCTGGTAGCGACTGTAGATGCGGACCACGAGAGTAAGGATAGGGTGCAGTGAATTTCGCAGGCACTTTCAGGCAATGAAAAGATGGTTTGGTTAGTGTATAGGGCTTCCCAAAGTGACTCGAGCTATGAGAAAGGCGATACAAGAAGGCTTCAAATAATTTACACCACCTGGGATTCTGTAACGTGCACTGACAGCGCACTGTACACGGGTCTTTCGCATTTCACCTCTATCGAAATGCGACCGCCGGCACCGGGATCTAACCTGCGTTTTTCGGGACAGTATTCTAGGACATACACAACTGAGCTACCGCGGAAGCTAAAATTAAAAGTAGTTTATAACATTCCTCAAGATGAATTTTTATAACAACTGTACCTTACCGCTTCTAACGTATGAGGAACAAATGTGGAGGCTAACGAAAAGGGTTCAATTTAAATTCAGGCCAGCACATTTATGGACGGAGAAGAGAATTATAGGTGTGACGGTAAGAGACAGAGGCAGACCAGAATGGGTCAGGGTAATAACGCGATTTAACGATATCCTGGTAAACATCAAGTAAAACAACTTGGCATGGGTACTGAATGTCGTACGAAGCAAAAATAATCGATGGTTCCTGAAGGTGAATGGATTCCAAAGAGGACAAGCGTCAGAGTCAGGTGGACGACTGGGCCCAGGAAGTTTGCTTTGTCCTACAGCGGACGTAGTTAGGTTGACGACAATGATAATGATGACCGCCATTAGTTGACACGAACTCTCTCATCACATTGGTAGCTCTTTTTGGACAAGGGCATTAATTGTCACATGATTCAGCCTATGTGCATCGTAATTACCTTCCCCAAAAATAAATTTCGACGATCGCCTTTGGAACTTTATTTTGTCTTTGTGGCACAACGGCTGTTATCCTTAATATAGCGCCTCAATTAAATTTGTCAACAGATGCCTGAAAGCTGTTCGATGACATCGCTTTCTTATGCATCGCCTTCTTGCCATTGTGCTCATTTGTGAAGGGTGGTTGTTTACAAGACGCTAGAACTCTCTACAAACCCTGCTTTGTATTTCGGCGTCTGTAGGCGGCACTCAGCGAAAATTCATCTCGCATCGCTTCTTTTGCAGCACCAGTCCCACTTCTATCTTCACCTGGTTTAGTTTTCGTTATCCCCCAATTTAGTTGGCCTCTTCCGAGATTACTTTCCAGAAATAGACGCCACCCTGGCTCTTTCCAGCTGGTCACCCTTTTGAAACTTTCTTAAATTTTCCCATTGAAGGGGGGGGGGGGGGGGGGGGGCAAATTTAAGCGGTTAAAGCATGGAGGAACAGAACATGGATTGCGCTCTGTGCCCATAGGGTAAAGTATGCCTCTCCCGATGGATGCCCAGTTTAGTTTTTATGATAGAAAAACACAATTCAATTGCTTCTTTTGAAAGAACTTATTGTGCGGTTTGTTCCTCCGATACTGAGCTTCATGAAATTTGTTGAAAATAGTATTAAATCGCGTTTTAAGATATTCTTCGAATACGGGTAAAAGCTAGCAAAAACCTGGAGCCCGTTCCGAGTGACCCTCACATATTGCGCCCAAAAAGAAATCCAACACTATGGTCAAAATAGAAACTAAATAAAAAGGCTATATTATAAAAAAAAAACAGAAGTTCTAAGGTAAATTATTTTGAAAGGAATACAATTCAACCGTTTAACTGCTTATTTTGCTGAGTGAATTTCGTTTATTTATCGTAAGTACCATTTTCTTTTCGCTCATCGCAATAGCAAGTTCTAGTCAGAACTAAGTCCACAGCATTACGCTCAGAAGGTAACTGTAGTTTTGTGTAGAAGGGAATATCTGCGAATTAGCCTTCCAATCCTCCCTTGCAGCCGGACAACGGATTTCTATAGCCATGACTCTACTGACTGCCGTGCTCACTATGTGTTGACGGTGTTCGGCTGCTGAGCCAATGTCCCGGGATCGAATCCCAGGCGTGGCGGCCGCATTTCTATCGGGGCAGAATGTAGAAATGTCCGAGTGGCATGCGCGATGACAGTGCGCTTTAAACAACCTCACGTCACATAACTTCACCCGCAGCCCTCCCCCACTATGTCCCTTCATCTGTGCGCGGACCTTTCAGACATTAACAGGACACATGGGACTACTCCATCAGATTATCATTCTCACTAAGAATTGATTCTGTAGCACTGTTTGTCTTATGGCTGTGTTTGCGTTTATCGGGAGGGAAAACACGCATTTATCGCCTCGAAAACAGATCTCATCTCCTTGTGGTCAGTCGGATGGGACTCGTGACATACGTCCCGAAAAGACCAGATTACAGCCGTTTTGAAAGAAACGTCGTTGTATCATAGCCTCTCAAATACGAGGTCTGTTATCAAAGTATCCGACCTTTGGCCGAACAAAAAAAAACTGGCATAACTGGAGCGTTAGAAACCTAATAACCTTCAAAGTAGTCTCCTTGGGGCTCCATGTACATCTCCATGCGGTGCTGCCATTGTTAGAAGTATTCCGAAAAAGCCCTTTTCGGAATGGAATTTAGCTCTGCTGTCGTTGCAGCCATAATGTCCTTTCTTTTCTGAAATCGCGCTCCTTTCAATGACCTCTTGATTTTAGGAAACAGCCAGAAGTCGTAGGGGGACATATCAGGAGAGTAAGGAGCCTGTTGAACTACAGGAGCCTGGTTTTTCGCCAGAAAAGTCTGAATCAAATGCGAGGAATGTGCAGGAGCAATGCCGCGAGGGATGCGCCAATTTCTTGTTGACCTCAATTCCGGTCTCTTGCGCCGCACAGCACCACGTAGGCGATGGAGGACATCCCTGTAGTACTGTTTAGTCTTTCTTTGACCCTGTGTGGTGCGTACTCGTGGTGTGCCACACAGAGGGAGTCAAAAAAGCAGTCAGCATCACTTTGACATTGCTGCGCACTTGTCGGGCCTTCTTTGGTCTTTGTGACGTGGAATGCGTCCTCTGTGACGACTGGGATTTGGTTTCCGGGTCGTACCCGTACACCCAAGACTCGTCACTAGTGATTACGGCGTCGGTGAAGTCAGGGTAACTGTTTGTGGAATCCAGCATCTCCTGTAGGACTTCAACACGAAGCTGATTTTTCTCCACCGTCAGCAGCATCGGCACGAATTTCGCCGCAACTCTCTCCATGACCAAATCTTCGGTGATAATGGAATGTGCAGAAAAATTGCTGATGTCCACCTCTTCCGCAATTTCTCGGATAGTCGCACAACAGTCCCGCATCACCACAGCGTTCACTTCGGCAATTACCTGGTCATTTCGGCATGTCGCTGGCCGACCGGAGCGTGGCTCTCTCTCCACGGATGTGCGGCCGTCTTTAAACCAGTTGCACCACTGCTTAATCTGTGTGCTGCTCATAGCATCATCACCGAAAGCTGTCTGAACATTTCGAATAATTTCCACTTGGCTATCGCCAAGTTTCTGGCAAAATTTGAGGTAGTAGCGCTGCTCCTCTCGCTCCGCCATTTTCCTTGCAACAAAAAACCGACGAGAGCACTGCGCACTCCCTCACTCAAACGCTGCTTCCCAGCGACTGACGCTATCGGCAGGCGGGAAAAAAATTCGTGCATGCGCACGGGGGTTCAAGGTCGGCTGCTGTAAGCGCGCTTGTTTCATATCCATCAGGTGTTCGCAAAAAAAAAAATAAAGTCGTATACTTTTCTAACAGACCTCGTATTTCACGCCGAAAATTCAGTGTCAATGCATGCATTTTACTTAGAAATCGGCCGGTGATTGTGACATCTGTATTTAGTTTATTTTTTGTTTTTTTTTCTCGCTGATAAAAACTCCGTCTCCGGGAAAGGTGACTACTTTGTGATTGGAACGCGTTAGCTATCGATTGCAGCCAATTTGTTTTCTCCTCAGAGTCCTTTTAATCTCCAAATTCCACACGCGTACATTGATAACTTTGCCTTTCGTACAGCACCGCAGAATGAAGCGGAAGAAATGGAATCGGCGTCAAAAGGAGATGGAAAACTGGGCCACACTTCGGAACTTCCCCACGCGATGTCGCTGCTGCCGTCGATGGTGTCACTCTACACAGAGGAGGTGCCCGTACCAGCGGCTGAGCAACCCCAGGACGGAGCAGTCATGAGCAGCCACGGTGGGTACGACGCAGCCTGGGCGCACTAAAATGGCGACATATATAAATCAGTGAACACGTGGTGTGCAGCGAATTTGTCCCGGCCAAAGTTACTGCTCCCAAAACACCCGTGCTTGAAAGCAAAGAAAACGCCACTTCGGCTCTTATGGTTGGCTGAAGGCAGTGCTTATTTTTTAGCACAAATGAAGCAAGCCGTGATGGTAGCGTGGCAGTTTAGGACTCAGCGCTGCCCATGTTTAGACTCAGCTTTTCCGAGACGATGAGCGCCAGGTAGTCTTTAAACGAAAGATTTCCCCCTGAATTAGTGGCCGTCTGCAGGAACCCGTAGATTTTGTTGAAGCCGCGTTAACAAGCACCGATTTCCTCCCATCTCAGAATAGAGTTTAGATATCTAGATGCCTTTCACATACGTATTTTGAGGGAAATAAAAATGTCCATTCGTATAAGTGCAATGTGTGGTCACAGTATGTATCTATTGCAATCAAAGCAGTGTTTGCTTAAATCTTACGCTACTCAATTGCCGAATATGCTTTTTCTTGAGCATGCACGTTGTTAACAGTCGTTTCTTTTTATTCCCAAATGTAGTGGATATGTTGGTGCTCGTTTGGTTTACAGAACTACGTGAATACTTGCTCCGCTAGCAGCAAATAGATATCCAATTTTTAACTTGGTTCAATAGTACAAAGTTACTCAGAGCTTTCTGCAAATCCGCAACCACGTACGAAGAAAGCTAAAATACAATGCTTTCAGTGTACCCTTGACCACTGAAGATAACCGATGGGAAATCCTCACAACAACTTCATTACACTGGCAATGGTGCGCTGGGTGGGAGAGGGCGTCTTTCGCAATGCAAGCCGTAAAGTTAAGTTCCTGTGAATGTAGAAACGCATTCGTGCGATGTATGTTAACCGCAGGCGACACTTTCTGCAGCGTCCAGCTGTGTCTCCCTCTTCCGTCTCGAGGACTACCAGGCCTCGGTGCGTGACACGGTCGCACTGGGCTCGGAAATGCCGGCCGTAGTTGTGGCTCCCAGTCCTCTTGAATCGGGACACTCCGACAACGAACAAGTAAGCAAGCTGGCATAAAATAGGAATGTCAGCCGTCATGAGGCCCAAAGTAAGCACAGACAGCTGCTAAGCCAGGCCTCTTCGTAGAATTACGTCTTGACTGAAATCTTCTATGTAGCAGCCCAGTATGTTAAGTGCACATCAAGGCACCACTAGCATCAAAGAATTCATTAATCGACGTCCAAGTTACATCTTAGCAGTACGTCCTAACAGAGCAGAGGCCTAGCCTTTCTTGGTCTTCTCTCGCGGAAGTAGCTAAGGGAGCCTCGCGGCCCTTTTTCTAAGCCTGTTAATAGCCACCCTATCGCGGTGAAACACCAAATACCGACCAGAGCTCGTACATAGTTAAAACCACTCTGTCCGTAAAATCCAACAAGCAAGCAAGAAAAACGCTTGAACGAACTAAAATTTATCTTCCTTATTTTTACCGTTTATTCACAAAACCGCCGTTGCCCATCTCTGCGGCACCGTGTACACGTGCAGTGGAAGCTGCGATACCGTGGATGCCTTGGCATGCCTATAGTAGGCCATGGCAGATATGGGCTTTCTGACAGTGGCGATATCTCACTTCGGGCACAAAGAAACAACGAGCGAAGAAACCGCGAACACAATATAACCTCCATGTCCGTTATTTGTTTGTACCCTCTGCATGAACCGGATGGGTTAGGTGATGATAAGCCTGTGGCCCACCTGGGCCCTCATGTCTGGTGCAATCCACGTTACGTAGTAAAGGGGCTTGCAAATATATAGATTTAGACGGCGGTTTTTTACGAAAGAGATAATGTCTGCGGAAGTGAATCCGGCTTACTGGAGTATCCATCTACACTGTTTTTAGCTAGTCAGTCCGTCTCTGTCGATCTCTGTACCGTTAAGGGGTTCCACCATTGACAGAAAGAGGCCTGTGCCGTAGAGACGGATTCTGTAGGGAAGGAAGGGGAGGTGGACGGTAGCTTTGTCGAATGTGTTGTAGGCATAGAAAAGTCTGCTTAGTGCTAGCGCATGGATTAATGTTGCGCATGGCCCTTTCAGACACATGGGTTTCTACTTAAGGTTATACTCTCACTGACACCGATTCTGCGCGCGCTGGTAGGACAGAGCAGCATATACAGCCATCACCCAGTCCCAGTCGATTGTGACATAGGCTTCAGGACTGTATTCGTCTCCTTTTCCAGCTGACACTCTAGAAATACTGCACATAGTAGCCGGTCTCCAGGAGGCCGAAAAGTTGACCTAGCAAACAGTGCGCGTGCATCAACCAGTCCTATTGGGAAGCACCTGTCCAGGCATTCAAACAAGTAACCTTCCATCTAACTTCCGCAGAGGGCTGAAGGACGCATTAAGAGTGCTTTCCCTCCCCCTCCCAGTCTGTATTAGATGGACTCCTGGTTATGCCGGGCTTACAGGTAACGACCTGACAGATAAGCTCACCTGCGAAGTTTTCCCCGAGGCATCTGTGATACCCTGACCATACATGTCTTCCGCACCGGAGAACCACCAGGATCTGAAGGACATCAACCTTCACTACAGCAACCTCTTTGAGAAAATGAGCAGAGCATTCTATCACCCCGCCCTGAACTCTCCACCTGACCTATTCGTGTCCTACGACAAATTCAGCTTAACTCCTACGTTCACCGGACGGGGCATACCTGTACCGTAAGCGGACCACACCCGTATGTCCCAAATGCCCAGAACACTATATCAATATCACCTAGTCTTTCTTTGAATGCCCATTAAAAATACAATTATCGCTTTACTCCTACCAATCCCACCCTTCGTTGAGTGCTTGTCTCGCCTCAAATCAGCTCCAAGAACAGCTGCCCAAGTGCGGTAATCACTCTTGCAACTTAACGGCTAACGCTCGAGCGTTTCAGTAAAGTGTGTTTTCTCTCTCTCTCTCTCCTGCCTGTATTAGTGTTGTTGTATAGACTTCCCATGCACCCTCTCTTCCCTACTTCCTTCTTTGGTTGTGCTCCAAGTCGAGTTTCGTTTTTACTCTCGCGCTTACGAAATTCCAGTTTTTACACCTTCGCTCGTCTGCAAGTAATTTTAGAGAAACGGGAAATGGCATACCTAGCATAATTCCTATTCTTCTACATGAGATTCGAGCATTTTCGTTGTTTGCCACCATACGTCCGCAGTCACAAATATTGTTTTTTTTCTCATTTTGTTAACACAAAACAAGCATCGCGCATTTTTTGAGCAATATTGACGATTGTGACATTGCAGCTTCTAAGAACATTTTAGGAATCCGTATGTTTCAAAAGTGGTTGCTGCGTTGAGGGTGCCCCACTAATGCAGATAACATCTCAATGAGGACACCAAAATGTATTCGACTGTCGCAGCTATGACTGTAATGCAGCTTGTCTATATATGCTGTTCTTCTGGGTACGTGCTCCTGACGACCACGAATGTTTCTTCGTCTCCGAGGATGCTCAGAAAGCTCTGTGGCTTTTCTTTTTTTTGCGGCGACTTCTGTCAGTGAAACGCTACTTACCCCCTTAAATGAAATTAACTCTCGCCTTATGTCGTGCTTAAACTCTGGACTTCTTAACTACAACTACAATTATCTAATATCTGTACTTACTCAATGAACGAAAATGAAACCTTAAAAAAATGCACAGGAGTTGGCTACTACGTTTTCTTTTCTCTTTAGGGGCACTTGGACTTTCCTATAGTTTAGCCTAAAATAATCAGGTTACCATTCCTACCGGCAATTCTGGTTATCAGCTACTGAACAATAATAAAAAAAATGCTTTATTTTGCAGGCTTGGGTGACCCCAGCGACGAGCAGCGATTCCTTTGACGTGTACTCAGAGGCTCCTCCCTCCTTGTCACCGGCGGCCGCCGGCGACAGTGCGCTCGACGTGCGGCGCAAACGTGGAAAAGTAATTTCGGCTTTAAACTTCACTTCCTTTGCTAAGCTGACTCGCCTGAGCTTCAAACACCAAGACAAGGTAGAAGAAGGCAAGCTGTGAATTAAGGTCCCGGGTACGCTCAATGAAATGCGCCAATCGTAAAAAATCATTTTTGAAAGAGTGAGCATCAGTCACTAATGTGCAGCAGCTTTCTTTTCTTCAGCAAACGTAGTGGGTTGTTTTGCGCCCCTGCCGTAAGATTTGACAGGCAATAACCGCGAAATTGAGAAAAGTTTAGGAGACAACACTCACTTAGAGGCAAGCACTTATCCATGAGCCCCCCCCCCCCCCCCCCCCCCCTCTACTTTGTTCTCTTAGCAATGCGCTTGCCGCTGATAACTCCCTACTCCCCCTCCTCCGCTAGATACAACAATGTAGCTCGGGCCGCTCCCGAAAATAATGCCTCACTACGTACCGTCTTGAAGGACCTTCTTCATTCGTGTATATGACTCTGCTGATTGTTCTTTGTCAATCAGGACTTAAACAATATGTATTAGAAGCCATGTGAGTGTCTGCGTCCACGTTCCTTCCGCATTTTTCAGGCAAGGGCCAGTACGCGTAACTGTGAGACATTGTTAAAAGTTTCATTGATCCTAACCCCAGCGAACCATCGGAGGTGGCTCCCATTAGTGATTCTTTACATGTTTTCCTGTGCAGCAAATTTTGCAAACAAAGTGGACGTATGATAGGAAAAGCTTACACTTCTACTATTAGCTCTTGATTTTATGTTCCAGTAGGCGCTACGTCATTCCGAACTAATAAAGAAATCATTTGGCGCCGCTTCAATAGTCGGGCGTCCTAGGCAATTAGTTCATTACGGCATAGCCAAGTTAGCTCCGTCCTTATTCTCCTGCTTCTGGAATGGGCGGTTTCTTGGTCCGCATATTATGCGTTGTTCTATTCTTCCATACTTACGCAGTTAAGTTCAACACGTCTTACTTCTGCGTCATAGAAACTGCGCTTCGTTTCCACAGGTTTCTCGCCCTTCACCCATCCTAGAGGCGCACGAAACCACCAGCCCTAGCCAGGAGATGACTGCCACGCGGAAACAGTCTGCTCAAGCGGCCTCTCCACTAACAAGACAGTCTCTCCAGGTAAAAGGCTTTCCGGCAAATGCGCGCTTTTCTTGAACCGTCGATGTATTCCAGCCCCTTCGTCCTTAAGTGATTCATAATTCGGCTCTTCAAGCACTCAGCAAAAAGAGTACTTTGTATTGCAGCTTAGTACTAAAAGAGAAATGTTATTTTAAACGCACACTGATACCCGCGCGATAGATCTCAACTCTCCACGAATTTTTCTCGTGCAATACATGCAATATCCAATTGCGTTGACACGCCGCTTTTAGTCTAACCGGTAAGGTCTCCCTGAGGTCGAACGAAGCGCTACAATAATAGTACCGGATGACAACAAATGTTACATCTGTTTATAAAAGAGGAAAGACATTTCTTTCACGTCACATGAATGTAGATATATTGCATAAGAGCTTCCTTCTAAAGGCCTAAGGTCTGCACAAATGCAGCGTAGATTGCAACAGGTATTGCCGTGTTGATTTTAGATATGCGACCACGGCGATATCTCCCACATACGTTTCTCCCAGGCACGTAAACGTCGCGCAAAAGTCTGGAGACTATGTGAATGGCGGTAACTGCGATTTTTGTGCGTATAAACGCGCTCCTTCAGAAGTGTGTAGGCAGACAGGCTAACATATTTGGTCAGGCACCCTGTGCATATCATGGAAGCAGGATGTCCACATTCAGACAGCGCCCGCACGCAGCAAAATGCTTCTAAATGAAACAATACGCAAACTGCGGCTGCTGCCTGAAAATGTTTGCGCCCACGTAGGTCTCTTCAAACCAAGACTGCTAATCACCCTACAGCCGAAACACTGCCTACATGGGCACACTTACTGGCATGCCTTTGACTCTTGGCGATTTGCCTATCGGGTAGAAAAGTTTCGACGGCGAACAATGCGGGTGGGAGGATTTGTTCTTCCCCTTACAGATCTTTCACAGCGAGAAAGATAGTAGTTACGTTTTTGAGGAAGGGTGCAAGCGCGTCGTCCAGGAGCTCAATACTTATTTGTTTCTTTTAAAATACAGCTTAAACGCCCCTAGTGTGAAGCTTTATATGAGATTAAGCGTTAGCGCTCAAGTGCATCATTTCTCTGATAGTTGTCTTGAAAAGGTCGCGGTTCGAGTGGAACGCAGCCTATTGCAATCTTTCGCTGTCTGCAAGAAAAGAAACAGAGATGCACAATAGTATATGGGCAAGCTGCTGGTAAGCACTTTTCCTAAGGTTTACATGTTGTGGAGCTCAGCAGGAGGGAAGAGTAACGGAGTTCAATAGCTTCAGATTACCCACATTAGGGCTCTGTCTACAGTCGCAGTTTGCGAAATAATCGTTCAAATAAGTAAATCGGGCTCTTCGATGCTCTACTGAATCCGGAATTTTAGAACGTCATGGCTGATGTAAATCCCAAATCCCGCATGCGTATTCAATCCTGGTCGAATGAGAGTTAAAGTTAAATAGGCAGAATGTTATGCACAAGAGAAAACTAGTTTTAAATCATGGCAACGAAAGCTCGGGAATGAATTAATTGCGTTGATAATGATCGTAGATATGGGATTAGACCAAGAAAAATCGCAGTTGATGTTAATGCCTAGATATTTGAACTCATTATTAGAGGAGGCAATCGAGCCGATGAAAATGTAATTAGATGGCGGGCAAGAGTGCCTTCGTTGGAAAGATACTTTTTTTACTTTGTTCCTTAGTGTTAATGGTCAGTATCCATTATTACTCAGAGTGGTGTGATTAAATCATTTTGTGATGCGGCAGTGTCGATATTGGTAAGGTGGGATGACAAATTAATATACATCCGCGAAGAAATAAAGCAAGAAGGCATATTATACAGCAGGTCATTATTGCAAATTCAAGAAAAGCACTTTCAGAAGCTCCGAAGATATGAACAAATATCTGGAATTGAAAAAAAATCTTTGAGTCTACTGACTTGATTGAACCTTCCAGGCAATGTAGCATGGCGTAAACAAACCAGTCTTATTTTGCTGTTTAGTGTGGAGAGACGTGGAGAAAGAATATTTGATGTCATCTTTCGTGCTCCCTAAAAGTGCAATGATTAGTTTTCATGGCACTGACGTTCATTTATTTTTTGCGATGACTTGAAATTCGATCCCACAACCTTGGAATCGGTAGTCATATGCCATAGCCGCTGAGCCCCCCCCCCCCCCCCCCCGGTGGGTGTTCGTGACAAATGTTAGCATAAATTATTATTATTAGGAATAGTTACTCGCGAAAAGCAACACGAGTCAGCCCCGAGGGATAATTTTAAAACCACCGCGATGAAGCACCGCAGGTCCTCGTTTTTAATGCTGAAGTAAGTGAGTGGTTCTTGGTAATATGTCCCGGAACCTGCTGTATTTTCGTGAACTTGTGGTTCTTTTCAGGCGACGCTGCGACACTTCCAATGTCTGGTGCTTTACTCTGAATACCGTCGAATTTGGTAATCTCTGCATTTGTACCCCTTCCAGACTATTCGACGGACATCGGCTGTACAAACTGAGACGTGCGGCACCGTCAGCCGGGCGACGACCGGTCTTGGGGCCTCACCGTATGGTGACAGCGACCGGGACTCGCAGATGCTAAAGGTACAGTTAACCTTGGAATGGCATGATTTTTGTTTTTTTTTCATTGCTGCTCTTGGAGGGGGCTAATACCTCGTGTTACTTGTAAACATGAAAACTGAAGCAGAAATGAACTTGCTCTCAGAGGACCTGGCTAGATTCTTGGTCGTGCAGTGGAACTGATTTAGTACCTGTGCACTTCTGAGCTTCCGAGATGAGAGGTTCATGGTTCAACTCCGGTCTAGAGGTCTTACTTTTTGAAAAGTGCACTAAATGATTAAATAGAAAATTTTAATGATATACCATAACTACTTTCGACATTACAAATGTTTATGGGCTTCATTGCTATACCAAACTGGCGCAACACCTCACAGGACAACAGAAGCATAGTACGACACTGCAGTTACTCTTTAACTGTAGCCAAGCATGCAGTAATATTTTCCAAATATTTTGTCAACCTAACTTTTGTCAACACGCAATAGTACATTCGTGCTTCCATGTGCTCACGTTATCGTTACGACAAGCAGTAGCAAAGTAAAATTATGAGACGGTAATTCAAAAACTAAGCGAGTAAGTTGGGCGAAAAAAAAACAGTTTTTGAGGATACTGACCGTGCAGCTGCACAAGCTGCCACTTATTCTCTGCTCACTGTCACAAAAACAATTTTTAAGTAGCATCTGGTCTGTTGTCGCAGAAAATCTTTTGTGCGGTGATGAATGATTCTCAACGTGAGCGTCACTATTTGAAAGTGAGACTAAGTTAATATGTGTGGCATGGTACTTATCAGAGAGTTTATAACATTTGTCTCACTGGTATTCCATAGAAGCAAAACAAAACGTCCTCTAGAGATTTTGTAAGGCTGCGAACTAACTTCTCTTCGCCACCTGCTTTGCGCGGCCAGTGCCACGCGCAGGTGCTTCTGGCGGGCAACGCCCACTACCTGCGCGAGCGGTCGACCATCCTTCGCGGGGCGTCGACACTGGACGAGACGGTCTACATCTGCCAGCAGATCAGGCAGCAGCAGGAGCCTCCCCCGCGGCCCCCCACCGCCGCCTCCGAGGTGTTCGTCACGGGCCACACCACCGAGCTTGGATCCTGCTGCGAGAGCCGGGAACCCCTGCGCCTGCGCCACCTGGTCGGGCTGCAGCACCCGCAGGCCCAGCTGGAAGCGCACAAAGTGGCGAAGAGCCGGTCGTAAGTGTTTCCCTCTTCGTGTGGTATAAATATTTTTTTACCAGAGCCGCAATGACTCTCGGCACTGACAATAACTCCCAGATGTCAGGCACTCCAGCGGTGGTAGGAATTACCAGCTATGTACACCACTTTATGTCCTGCATTGAGCGATTGCCCCTTTTGAGAACCCCAAGTATGAGGCTCATCATTATCGCGTGCCCATACACGATACATTCACGATTGTAGCTACTCTCCTGCCCGCATCTAAGACATTAATACTTTTAGCTTAGCGGATATACGTATTAACGTAGACGCATACCGGATAACCGCAAAAAGCTGTGTACGCGCGGTGGCAGATATGGTTCCCACCGGACACGTAGCTGCTTTTGTGCATGCGCAGGAGGCAACGGGCAATCTAGTTTTGCGCATCCACTATGCTAAAACTTCTATTATCGTTCGCTAGTGGATAAATTCTGCAATTCCCTCTAGGGACATATAGCGCCGACGGTAACGCCGCCGGTGGTTCCGGAATGTGGATTGCTTCTGAAAGCTATCGTTGAAAGGTAGCAACTGCAAGCAAAGCGGTTGAACTAATTTAGACAGAAATTACATCAATTTCACTCTGTCCATACACCTACTGACACTTGTGAAGGCCGAAGTCCATTTCAACTCTCTGCCAATTTGAGAGTAAAGCCGAATCAATATACAAACAACAATCATTCAACGATGGTCACGCCTTTTGACTTACCATAGATATCGAGTATAATGCTTAAATTCGAGAGAGTGTCTCTTTCTATTATGGTATTTACTGCTATAGTAACCTCTGAGCCAACAGAGGGATTTCTAAGCGTTGGCGCATAGCGAATCCGTAAAGCCCAGCGATGGCGGTATAAGGCATAACATGAGCCAGTCACAGAGATCGAAATACAGAGGCAGTATTCGGCAACGCATCAATATAACATGCCGGTCCATTGGCCTTAGAGCCAGCTGCACTGCCTCTGGTCGCAGGCCGACTATCGACGAACGCAAGCGCAGCAGTCCACCCCCTCGGCCCGAGCCACGACCACGTCACTTGGCGCCCTTGGTTACGGAGCCCCACTGCCCCGCTCCAGACCCCGAGATGGGCGACTCGCCGCCGCGCCCCAAGCCTCGCACGAGGCTACCGCCGATGGTTCCACCTAGCGCCGGTGCTTCGTCGAGTGAGGAGCGGCGCTCCGACTCGACAGCTTTGCTGATGCCGGATTCTGCGGAGCTGGGGTGTTTGAGCTCGCCTTCCTCTCCTCGCTGAACGCAGTTCAAGCCTAACGGCCGCCGAGCTCAGCGCAGCAGTTTATTCTTGGGCCTTCATGCTCACCCTTATTTATTGATGTAAATCTGCATCATGACACAAAGATGAAATATACGAATTTACTGCGTTTACCAAATAGGCTCGGATGGTCATAGGTTCTATGATATAGGTGGTTGTATTTTTCCGTACTCTATTGTAATAAAAACGTGCACATATTAAACGTAGTTATATTAGAAAGCGCGCATCTAGAAAGTCGTGGTTATCTCTGCGAGTAGTCTGTTTCGAACAATACGCCACAGGTGGGATTCACAGCTCATTTCGAAATTTTTAGACATACCTCAAACTGAGGCACTCAGACTCACTAATCAAGCTATTGTGTACTTTAAATTTTCGCGCTGAATGCTCACATGACTTCCATTTTATTGGTGCATAAAAGAAAGCTATAAATATTACTCCACGCTACTTCTTTTATGCGTGCACATTAGGTGCATAAAAGAAAGCTATACATATTACTCCACGCTACTTCTTTTATGCGTGCACATTAAAGTATTTTTCATTGAAATCGTCGTTTTGGACCACCTTCGTTACTACACACAATCCGGAAATACAGTGTCTTTGTTCTTTTCACGGGAGTGGGAAAGTTGGCAGTTCTATGCAAGCACTAGTGATCGATAACAACTAATGATCGACAACAAGTGTTGATTTTTACACGTCGGACACCACTTAAAAATTATTCTCGCAGTCTTCTATATCCGACGGTGTCTTCATTGGGCACGACGTAGGAATGCTTCGCCTAAAATCGCGTCCTCCCTGGCTGTCACACCTGTTCACAGAAAGGCGAAATGAAAAGAAGTCTGCACGACTTCGAACCTGATTCTGTGTCACAGTTAGTATCGGCGTGATAGTGCCAATCTCTTCACAGTGAAAATAAATATGGGCACATACTGTAGTTTTGGTCATTAATGCATTGCTCTTAACAATGAATAAGCATCTCCTCTGGGCTCCGTTCCTTTAACGTTACTTGTAATGTTTGCCTTTCCTAAAGCTCGCAGCATTCACGGGAATTCTATGCCTTTTCTGTGTCCTCTATTCGCGGTCACTCCCAATAGGTGAGTGCTAGCAAGACGCAGCTTTGATATGCTCTTCTCTCGAAGGATACTAGTAAAAAGCTATTCGCCACTTGAAAATATCTGCCAGTATGTGGACTACCTCATTCTTAATCCCCTACCCATTTCCCTCTTGTGTCCGCTGTGTGCTGTTAATCCTTGCGCTGGACAGATGCATTCTATTACCAGTTCCAGTACTTCGCCGCCTACCGTAAACCGTCATTCCCAGACTTTTGAACATTTTTTGGTATGGGTCATGCACTTCAGCCCCTCGAGTGATGCTTTAGGACACGCGGTGGTGAATAAGAGGATGCATGTGTCGCTCGTATTGAGAAAGAATGGCGACTGAAAATGAGCGCAATTATTGAAGAAGTAGATGTAAAAGAAAAACTTAAACTTTCACAGCCTGCAATATCCTGGGGCTGCTCATCATTGTCGGGAACCAGTTTCACAAAATTTTATTCAACAGGCTTTGGAAAATGCGTACGATGGATGATAATTCTGAACACATAACTCAACTGTACATGCATTTCAGAGTAAGTATGACGCTGAGTAAAGATATGTGCTGCGCTAGTCACCTTTTACACATTGTCTCCTCTGTCATTACTTTCCTTCTTTTAACGTTGAATAGGCTCTTTTAGGACGTAAATACGGCTCCTTTCTTTGCTCTATTCCATTATTTTAGTAAGATCGGAAAGCTGTCCAGGTGCAATGTACGTAGCCTGAACATACATATTCAGTTTCGGTATGTATGCCTTTACATGACTGAATAGGTACAATGTTAGTGAAAAATTGGCAGATTTGGATTCTAATCACTGCAAGCAAATAATGCTGAAACTCATTCCCACTTACTGCCAACGCAGGCCCTTGCATCCTGCATGACCACGGACCTAGTCTACGGAAAGTTCTGTTTCAGAACAACCACCAAATCAATATACACAAATGCTGCAACGCTAACGCATTAGCCATCGTCGATACCCCCGCCCCCTTTCCTCCAGCAGACAAGCGCCTCCCACGAGCGGAATCCATGATATGGCGCCAGATACAAAACACAACCACACGCCTTGGCTTGCTGCGCAAACTAAATCCTATCTCATATCCTAACACTTCCACCCCCTTCTCCGAAGGCCTGTCCCTCTACCATACCACATAGGCAAGCCAAAGCAGTACAACTACCCCTCCCTCTCTTACACTCAAGAACTCCCTTCCAATGTTAAGATGTCGAACGATCAGCGACAGATGTTGGACCGGGCCTGCTAGAGGGCAACCACTGTTGGGGCCCTGTACTAAGTGGTCCTCCCTGACGGGGATTACCACCCACTTAATAAAATAAAAAAAGTTTTCTTCCTCCTTTGCCCATGTTTCCTATCAAGAAGATCATCTGCTATTTTTCGTCTTCAAATATTATACACAGCGTGGATAACTTCTCACCTAGCACGCGATGTGATTTAATAAAGACGCGGCTGGTACTCACTGCCATCCACGTGAGCTCCACAGTCGAGACGCAAAAATTTTGTTGCGAAGTGCGGCCGCTTTCTTAGGTTCCCGAAAATTCGGTGTTGAATATCGTCTATTATTTTTAGTCTGCCAATTCAGGCTCCTCTGAGTTCATCTGCCGATCTCTCTCTGCTAAAGATCTATATATCAGTCTTAAAGTTGTATATTATATTTTTGCACACCAGGGATATTTATCACGTATTGATAATGGCAACCCTATGCCACAGTTTCGTACAACTTCCTCACCTGTCTGCTTCATTCCTGCCTTCGCCGTAAAGTTCCCCGTCAGTGCAGTGATATCACTATTATCGCACCCAGCACCCAACCGGGGCTGCGTACCCAGAAATATCATTATTAAAATCAAATTTGTGGTGAACTATGCTTACCTACTCTACCAATAACTTTGTTAAGTATCGTTGAGTTTCGCCTTTAAGCCATCCACTGTGCGAAGTATCCACAATAATCTGCGTTCTTCCAAGCAGAAATTCATTTCAAAATTTTAGTCACCCCTTATAAAAACTTTATCTTTCCTTTCCAGAGCAGCATAACCAATCTTAAATAGTATTATTGCGACATCATTTCAGTTGTCGTTGTCGAGAAAAGCCGGCGTCCATGCATACATCCTTGACACAAAAAAGTAGGTGGCAATAATGACTGGACGAGAGGTCACGTGACCTTGTGTCGTCATCACAGCCTGCTCAACAGGTTGCGAGCAACAAGCTTCCACGGCGGTTTTCAGTGAAATTAATTCATATAAATTAAATCCAATTGCCACCGGCCCCCCCATGGCACTGTACATCAGCTCATTGGTGTACAGGCAGATAAGCTCCCAAAGAACTACCTCTGCAAAAGACTACAAGCTAGTACTTCTTCCTCGTTTATGCGTTTTTATTAGCCTTGCGTGCAAAGACTGAATGCTCAAACAGGATGTGCGCACACGCGATATGGAAGTCTAATGAAAAATTTATGAAATCGTTGTGATACATTCCAGCGGCTAAAAAGACAGGGACGAAGGCAGACGAGACAGGACGTCCTGTCTCGTCTACCTTCGTCCCTGTCTTTTTAGCCGCTGGAATGTATCACAATAGTACTACCAACCAACTAGCCCAACTTTCTACGCTTAATGAAATCGTTGCCAGGTATGCAAAGCACATGACTTAGCTCTCATTGTTTTCAAAGAATCGAATACGCCACTCGGCTACGCTATTTCCCCGCGTCTGATCTTTATTGCCCGTTCTCTTTAGGCTATCCCTTAGTCCCTCAATAAGGCAGACAGGTGTGTCCCATAGCAAAGTTAAATCTACCTCTTCTGTATACCTGTGCTTACTCAGTGCCCTGTTGGGACGCCGAGCGTAGCCGAAGAAAGCTGTCGTTTCTTATACAGCTAAAGCTGTGATGAACGCGCATCCGTGAAATCCCACATCACTAAAGGATAGTGGAGAGTTCAGATTTAAATGAATGGGTCCCGTGAAGGCTCATGAAAAAGCGCTGTCAAGATGAACGCGTAAACTCTCCAGCACAGTCCTCAGCGTTCTAATTAACCCATTTCTTGTGGACCAGCATTCCTGATTCACTTCACGCGAACACGACACCCTCACGTCAAAATGTTCATGAATACACTCTCTCCGCCCCGCCGCGGTGGCTCAGTGGTTACGGCGCTCAGCTGCTGACCCGAAAGACGCGGGTTCGATCCCGGCTGCGGCGGCTGAATTTCAATGGAGGCGAAATTCTAGAGGCCCGTGTGCTCTGCGATGTCAGTGCACGTTAAAGAACCCCAGGTGGCCGAAATTTCCGGAGACCTTCACTACGGCGTCCCTCATAGCCTTAGTTGCTTCGGGACGTTAAACCCTAATAATCCAATCTAATAATCCTACACTCTCTCCAAGCCATGGCGACAAGCTGGTGACAGCGGACTCAAGATGGAATCCACCGGGCACACCACAAATGCCCCGCCGCCAACCATGCAGCGTCCCGTGAGATTTCATCTCGCTCCTCGTACCGACGTTCTGGCCACTACACCCTACCTCTGACTCGCACAAGTCAGTACCATGTTTGTGACGGCTCGGATCACATGGCGGACTTCCAAATTTCAACGTTGCACTGGAGGCCGCTGGCGAGACCCGCAACCTCATTCTAGCTATCCGAGACTAATCCTTTTGAATGCAGGATTATCACGTTCGCGCGACGTGGATCAGCAACGCAGTTTCACAGTCAACAGATTTTAAGAGGACGGATGAAGGTTGTGAGGTGACAAGGGCCAACAGTGCACGAACCGAAGCCCATGTTGTTGTTCTTGTAGCCTACGACAGAATGGCACATACCCACTCTGGGGGATCGGCCAAGAATCGGGTGGTAAAGGTTGGAATTCACATTTACGTAGTAAAGGCAAAAGGAAAGCACAGGTCCGAAGCCCATGATCAAATACAACGCTCTCTGCACGAGCGGCGCTTGCAAGGACGGAGCTAGCCCACCTCGCCGCTTCTTCTTTTCGCCGCGAGTGGTGATGGCGGCAATGGTTCTGCTATAAGTCTACGCTTACCTCGACAGCAAAAGATCGCCCATGTATTCGCAAGCGCAGATGAAAGTCACCAAGCACACATGGCCTCGGTGGGCACACAGCTAAAACAAAAGGAACGACAAGGCACCTACTCCGTAAAGTATTCCCCTTCAATATTGCATCCAGAGGGGCAATTAAGGCATGACCTGGATTATCCTTGAAGGTTTTCACAGCACAACACTGTTGCTCGAGCATTCTACTATGCTAGGCAAGGATAGTCCTCCTTTCTTCGCCTGAAGTTTCGTGTGCCCATTAAAGTTTCTTTCTTACTTTTTCCCGAATAGAGACCGAGCGCTAAACGCAGAAGCAGGAAAATGTTGCCGATGAAGCGCTAGGACAAATCGGCCACCAGTAAGAGGAGCCAAAACAACACGAACGTTTTCATGTTAGGTAGTCGTATACGACCTGCGTTCGATAGTTTTGGGTCTTTAATTGGGTCAGGCAACGCAAATTTCTGATGAAACAACCCTTGTCTGATTTACATCACCAGCGGCGTGTCCTGTTGCTTTGCGTAGTTTTCGGCTCCTACATGCCCACTCTGGTTCTGAGAGCACTTCGCGAGCAGACCGAAGTGCCATCTACGCCCGAATCCCGAATATCGTTCATTGCGCCTGTCGAAAATGGTGGCCGTTCACGACGCAAACAATCCCTTCTGGCCTTTTCGCGGTAGATATGTGCAGCGATTTACTTAGTGTCTGGCAGTGGCGACCAAAAGATGAAAACTGTGATCTTTTATATCTGCGTGCACTTTGAACCTTATCCGCGTCATTTAATTAGGACGAGCACTGTCTTGTTTCCAGAGGTTTCGTATTTATTACCGATTTGTTAGCGTTGCTGAGATCTGTGTCTGCAATAGAAAACGTCTAGGTGGCCTATTGTTGCATCCGCGTGCTGTCGAGGCTCAAAGAGGAATTCACGTTTGGCTCGGATATTTTGTCGTAATCCTATGAAAATTTCCTTATTTATACCGCTATACCTTGGCCAACCCCCCCATGTGGGTATGTGCCATTATAAAGAACATGAAGAAGAAGAAGAGAGGAGGCGCCACTGCGCATACAAGAAGAGGAAGAAGAAGACTGTTCTTGCAAGCGATGGCCCACCTTGTTCTGGTTCTGCTTCCCGTGGCCGTGGCGCAGCGGGCGATCTTTGAGTGAGTGATCTTCGAAAGGGCTGAGAAGTACTGCGCGCACCATCTTCAGCAGTGTTAGCGATGAGCCCCGCCTGCCATTGCGTGCAGGCCGTTCGCGGAACCCACAGAGGAGGTGCCGACACCCAGGCAGGAGGTGCAGCGCCGCTCGCCCTTGGACACCCTCCAGGGCAGTCCTGGTGCAGGCTTCGGCGGTGCCTGCACCCACGACGCCCAGTGCGCCCAAGGTCTTGTGTGCACAAGGTAACAGAGCGGGTGACGGTGCAGTCTGAATGCAGTGCTGCTGTTCAGAAGGAAATGGTGATCTATAGCAGTCCGGACCACGAATGTGAACTAGTTAGGAGAATAAGGTGGATCAAGTGCTTTTGGCAGTTACTCCCTGATTATGAATGGCGCTTAGGTTTTTTCTCAAGAGTAAAGTGTTTATTAGTTGCACCCTGCTGGTAGTTACCTGTCGGACAGAAACTTGCACTACGGCGGGCGCAACGGCGTGTTCTATGTCGATGCTGCGGGTCCCGAGCACGGAATGACGGCCATCGTGGTAATGCACCAAAATAAAAAATGGACGGTCTAGTACCGGCTAGCTAGGACATACTGGCTGCGGAAGAAGTGGCGATTGCTCTAGCTGTAATACACACTAGCTCGGTATACATTCTTACAGATTCACAGACAGCGTATCGCAATTACCTCAGGGGCAGGGCCGCACCGCTAGCAGCTAAAATCCTGCAAGATAGCTACACCCGTGGCTACCAACCCACACACAAACACTTAATATGGGTACCAGGTCACCAGGGCATTCCAGGGAACGAGAGCGCACATGCCTCAGCCCGAGCATTTCTCCCCCGGGCACCCACTACGGATGCTGTGGAACCTCCCGCCCCACTACTAACTTACACCGACATACTTCAGCACTTAAGTTATCCCCTCGGGCCTACCCTCCGCCGGCTAAGACACTAGATAAAGGGGAGGAACAACACCTCCGAAAGCTACAGACCAACTATTGCAAGAACCCACGAAGACTACACGCAACAGACCCGGATTCATTGGACTCACAATGCAAATTTTGCGGGGAGAAGGCGGACCTGTACCATATGGTATGGACCTGCCAATGAAATCAGGCGGTCACTGTTAATAACGAGCCAACGCAGGAGGGGTGGGAGGCAGCTCTGGCCAGCTCGGACGAAAAGAGTCAGAAGCAACTCATCGAAAGAGCCCGGACAGCAGCCTACGCCAGTGGGGTTCCGGACTGAGAGCTCCAACCACGGCTACAACCTCCTAAACCATTTCATTAAAATATTTTCACCACTACCTTGGAGGCAAAAAACATTGGCTGTGCTTTAGCTCTGGTTAAACCTGGAGTCACGCTACACCTACAGCTTGCTGAGTAGAACTGACTGAGTCTAAATGCTGTCAGTCTTTCGCCCCTACGCTTCGCTGGGCTTTCCTACATCTTCGTCCCTGGACGTGCATTCACAGTTACTGCGTAATTTCCTTTCCTCAAATTCATTTTCTTCATTACGGCCCCTCTTTCTCTTTATTCTTTCACTCCTACTTCCTTCCTTCCTCTACAAACGGATGACGGGTGTCCACCGAGATATGCGAGGCAGTTACTGCGTAATTTTCTTTCCTCAAATACAATTTTCATTTTCTTCTTTACGGCCCCACTTTATCTTTCTTCTTTCACTCCCACTTCCTCCCTTCCTGTAAGGTGCGGTTCGCGCGTCCACCGAGATGACAATTACTGCGTCATTAATTAGCGAGCTACAGGCCATGACTACGCTTAGGCTTCGCTGTAGTTAAGCGGTGTAAGGCTACTGATGATTCACTTGCGTAATCTCTGACGTCATCAAACGAATGACGGGTGCGCACCGAGATATGCGAGACAGTTACTGCGTAATTTCCTTCCCTCAAATTCATTTTCTTCATTAGGGCCCCTCTTTCTGTTTCTTCTTCCACTCCCATTTCCTCCCTCCCTCTGCAAACGGATGACGGGTGTCCACTACAGCCACGGGCATACGGCCAAGGTGCAACCACGCTCGACGAGGCGAAGTGACTGGTGTAGTGAAGCTATCGCATCAGGAATGGCCTAAATTAACTTTATGACTGCACCGCGAGCAGTGCAAAGGAAAATTAAGTAATATTAAGAAACAAAAAGAGAGCGCAGTTAATCGGGGTCAAGATTGCAGTTAAATACATTCCATTCGAAACACTGAAGAAATGATCATGCTCAAGATATGGAATGTAAAGAGAAGTACTTCAAGTGTAATGGAGGTTCTTTCAGGAGAAGGCAAATGTACCTGAGCCAGCAGAGGGTCAGGTGAGATTAGAAAATATTGCGAAGCAGCGTGGCTGAGATGTCGTAGGACAGGGTTAATATACGTTATAAATTGGATAATGATGACATAGTATATAGACCCGAGATCAAGTGTGACATGTGGCTAATAAACTGAGGATAATACAACGAAAACCTGTACGGCGTTAGTAGGAACGAAGACCCTGCACTTCGTTTTAGCGTTCTAAATATTAAGACAAGAACTTCAAACATTCCTTCATTGAAAAGACGATTGTTTCGGCACTGACAGCACGTTTGTTGAGGGGGGGGGGGGGGGGGGTTCTTGCAGGCACAGGACTCCATAGAATGCCCAACTTGTGCACTATTCAGCTGTCCTTATCATGTAACACCTTAAATTTACCTTGGCAAATGAACTATTTCAAGCTTCCGTCTTGAAACCGAGTAACTGAGCAGGGCGAAAAACCATGCTTAGTGTCCTGAACAGTTCACTCAGTTTATATTAGGAATGGGGAGGTCTCGCTATATCTTGTCCATTTTCTTCGGTCATTTCAATCTGATCAGCATTACATATAGAATCAGCCTATTGAATGCCAGCCCATCAGGCACCAAAGACGTAGTCACAATATCTTCCTGACAGGATATCGAGATGCATGCATAATACACTTCATATCAAGGAAGTCTTTTCATTGGAAAGCATGTCTACCAGAAATGTGCAATCCGATCACGCGCACTGGCTTCACCGCCTGCTCCCACAATAATGCATATTCCGTAACATCGTCAAGTAATACCTCATTGTACCAAAGGGCGTGCATAAAAACTCCTCTCACGACATCATGTTCTATATCACAGCAGCTAGCTAACTTCAAGACAAAAGGTCTCCAGGCAGTGGACCATTTATTCTGAAAGCACTGTTCCAGAAGCAACCCCGAGCAAGAATCTTGTCTTGCGTGAAGCATTGGAGTAACGCGGGTATGCTCGGGTTAGTTCCGAGTAGCGTCGCGCAAGCTGCAGCCAGTGGGAGGAAGCTCGGTAAAGTTCGAAGAAGCGTCGAGCCAGCTGCCGCAGGGGTGGAGAGAGGGCGTGATGATGAAGAGCGAGAAGCGCGGATGAGTGAACATGCAGATTCTATAAAGAAAAAGCAAAGAATGAACGCATGCTAGCGCACGTCTCCTCGGTTAACGGCTTTAAAATTCTACTACTTTTTGTTCTGGCCGACACTTCGGTGTGTGCAGCTAATTTGACTAAGTCGTTTACAATCGCTTATGCTGATCACGCAATAGTTCCTGATCCCTGCAGCGGCGGCTGAATTTCTTTGGAGCAGAAATTCGAGGCCCGTGTACTGTGCGATGTCAGTGCACGTTAAAGAACCCCAGGTGGTCGAAATTTCCGGAGCCCTCCACTACGGCGTCTCTCATAGCCTTAGTCGCTTTGGGACGTTAAACCCCATAAACCAAACCAAACCTTAATTCACACTCTTAGATGGATACCTTAAATTTTGTTGGGAAAGGAAAAGACAGCTGTGAGGAACAGGAGCCCCTTTTTTTCTTTAATACCGGAGTGTTTTCTCTCGATTTTCGCTTTAGAGTTACAAAAATCACTACGACCGCGAGAGGCATAAGCGGATGAGTGCGACAGAAAGTAAATATTAGTTAAGGACGTGTCGAGACGGTGTGTCGAGAGCTATATAGTGATTTTTTTCTGTTTAGACCGACATACAAAAGTTCCTATGCTCCTGTGCCTAGTTCTTGTCTCAGACCCTTGCGTGGACACAAAGAGAAGGCCACAAAAGCTGTACACTGAAATACCAAAGCACGAATTAGGAAACAAATGAGCACGTCTTTCTTTCACGACCACCGGGCGTCTGAATGTTTTCGCAAAGTTCATGTGCAGTGGTGGAAATTTTTTTTACTGCTATGTTTGTTGGCGGTGGAAGAAGGAAATCGCGTAATTGTGTAGGACGCGTTGGGCACAATATTGAGTCGTCACTGAATAGGACAGGGTAGAGAGGGCTAATCTAAATCTTTTTCTTAACATTTTGATGTTAACTGCGCAAGGTTCCATAATGAAGTCCTCTTTTGTGCACATTAAATTGATTTTTTCGAAAGTCAATGCTACTTTTCAGGAGATGAGCTCAAGGCAAACCAATAACCATATCTTCAAACGGTACCTATATAAAAGGAATGCAAATCGTGCATTATTCGCATCAAGATACCATCATCAGGTTTGCTTAAAAATAAAGTTTCGAGTCCTATATGCCTGCGTCTTCAGCGTTTAGGTAGGGCAGCCGTCAAATCCAAGTGCTAGTAATTAAATGATTAAAGTTTGCACTGGTTTTCTAGTACACTGTGCTGTGTAGCTCAGTAGGTCGTGCTTCTTGGAGAAGTTTTCTTGAATTTTTCCTCAATACCTGTCTTCTGGTGTCGGTTTCCCTATCTCTTTGCACATTTACTTTCCTATGTACTTCTCGAAGTCACTGTTCCCAGTATGTCTTTATTAATCTTGGCCTACCTGGCAAGCATACTGCATCGTTATGCTGTATAAGCTTCTCGTTGAACCTACGAGATTTTATTAATTACATTAGACTGCTTTATTTTTCTGCTCGGTGAACTCAGCGTCAAAATTGCTGCAGTAGTACATCGGGACCGTGGGACTAGTCAAACTGTACTTGAACGTTTTTTCGCAGGAAACCTTTCGTAACTATGTATACCTGCCTGCCTAATGTATACTCAATTTTTCCTATTTGCATAATATTGAGTGTCATCGGCTTTAACCCTAACAAGGATGCCTCACCTGCGCTTTATTCTCCTCCACTTACCCATGTGAGGCCCGAGAGCGGAGGCGTGTCCCGCTGCGTGTGCTCCCCGACGCTTCCCATCTATGTCCATCACGCCGGTGTCGGCAGGTGTGTCCGTGGTAAGTGCCCCAAGAATGCAGACGGTGGAAGTCGTTCTATTCACGCAATCAGCAGGGAATAAGAGAGTCGGCATTACAAATAATTTCTTTAAATATTCACTACTGCGGTTGGCACGCAAAAAAAAAAGAAAAAACTAGTTTCCCCACCACGGAAAAGAACCAATGAGTGTGCTCCAAAGAAAAATTTCGTGCAACGCCGACGCACCAACAAGGCGCCAGTCTCTAGCAAACACAAGATGCCGTCCTTTTGTGAAAAGCAGCTTCTATTTAAAATCAGCTGCTTCTAAGTCGATTTGTAAGTCTACGCGGGAAAGATAGCTCAGTCTCGCAGTAATATGAAACCGTACTTTAAAAACGAACGCCGGACAGTGAGCGCTACAGGGCGAGCTGCTCTGAGCACAATGTCAGGACACACCTGTATAGCCGTTGTCACAATGTCAAGCCTGAGAGGTTTCCTTCAAGCCTGGAAGCTTTTAGCGTCCGCAGAAGTAATGAGCTTTGAAGGGTTGAGGAGGGAAGTTCATCTTACCTCAAAAATATTCGGAACGCCGGCAGTCCGCAATATGCGTCACGGAATGGGCCAGCCTGAATACTTGAGGCTATTGTTTTTTCCAACAGCTGTACTTGTTACAGCCATCTCTGTATAAATATCTTCCGCATTGCTCCCGGCGGGCACGTTCGAGGAATCTGCGATTCCTTTCAGGATTGTGGATGAGGAATTAGTGGTACCGAATTAGGAACTCGACGACATGGGCCACTTTCTTACTCAGTAAACAGTAGAAGCTCTGAAAAAATACGTCAACCAGTATGAGTGGGTGACTCGCGAGGCACTAATCACTCATGGTAGCATCACCTTAGGTTCCGCTTTTTATTCGAAACATATTACAAGAGCTACACTACAACCCGTCGAGCGCGGCGGTGGAGCTACCATTGACCTTTAGCGTGACCACGTGACACCACGTGACACCATGACGTCACAGCAGAGGAGAGATGGGCTGCCGGCTCGCGCGGTCGGCCGCGGCGGTGGAGGCTCCACATCAGAGGCGCTGCAGCTGACCACGTGACGCTACAGCAGCGGTATAAAGCTGAACTTGCCTCAGCTTTCCAATGTACTTTCCATGGGAGCCAAGAATGCTGTTGTAGCCGGTGCTGGGGCAGCGGTTGTACACTCTGCATTGAATTCACCGATGATCCCGTATATAGCTGCCACGGCAATCCTTGCTACACTTCTAGTGGTTGTATTAAAATGACCAAGTATTCAACCAAGGAAAGCCATGTATTACCAAGCCTAGCCATCAATATGCTTCGCATCTGACTAGGCTTAACCTTAGCTAAGCCTCAGCCATTTTTTTCAGTTTTCTTTAGAAATGCACACAGGTGAAATTTCTTCCCCTGCTTTTCTCTTTTCATTTTGTCCGTACACTCGAACGCTGAACCCACTTTATTCTCTGGGAACCACCGCACAGGGGTTGGACTTCCGAGCAAACGAGCCGGCTTTTCGGTAGAACATGGCAAAATGTGTAATTTTTCTCATACAAGTCATTACTGTTGAAGCCGAAGCGCTCTAGACCACGTGAAGAACGCTGTTCTGTACTCCCGCCACACACAACGTCCTCAGCTGGAGCTTACAAAGGGTTAGACGTCATGATCTCCTACTTCGCCTTCACGAACTGGCATGCGCTGCTGTGGGCGCCCACGATAACCACTAGCCAATTTGTATGCCCTGATGTATTCTAATGTGAACCACCAGAGGACCAGAAGGTGTACATTGCACCGTTTGCCTGTATTTCCCTAGTTTGTTTAGCGGTTGTAGAGAAACCGATGTGGACGTCAAATCCCATCACATCACCAGTAAATATTTCGTGGTGATGGACTCAGTCCTCAGCTGACAGGTAATCATCCAGTAAACTCGGTTGGCGTGCAGATAACCTGTCAAGCCGCATTTTTAATTGTCGTCTGTATTCGCTAAATTAGAACATCGTACCACCAGTGTTAGAGACGAAAGCATAGTTTGCCGCTTGGCAGCAATGATTATGCTCGGCAATGAAATAACTTTTTTCTTGCATGCAGCCAAGTCCCTGTACGAGTCGTGCGTGAGCAACGCCGAGTGCAGCCACGACAACCCGAACGTACAGTGCGTCGACTTCCTCTGCTACTGCCCGCTGCCCTATGTGCTCACCGAGGACCGCCGCTGCCACCCGCGTGAGTCACACGTCAGCCGACACTTCTCTGGTATTTGTTGAGCACAGCATCCGAAGCGTCTGCACAAGGCTGGCATGCTGATACCTGTGAACAGCAAGGGAACGTGAACGGTATATGTTAGTTACGGACGCGACAATTACTTATGTCCAGCTTTGTTGGTCGGTGCACGTATGTCCTTATACGGATGGCTGCACTTTTGTGGTAAACGGAGGGGGGGTCTTTGGATGAGGACCTGAGGGTGTCATTTTATTAGTGTTTGAATTAGGAAATATGCATGTGCTACCTCGACGACGTTGTAATTATCGGAAAGACGTTCAGTGAGCACAACGAGCGTTTAGCTCAAAGAAGCCCAACTGGTCACGCAGTTAGCTAGGCTCCAGCAGACTCCTACGGGGCGCTCGCTCCTTAGACGACTGGGGCTAGGCCGAACTGCGGAATTCGAGAATCGTACTGCGAGCATACCGGACGCAATTCGCCAGACGCTAAAGGTTCGCTCCCTTCCCCGGAACATGGACCCCAACTTGCATGCGGCCCGTAGGGCAGCCCGGGCGAGGTATGTACAACAAAATCTAGCTACAAAATCCACAACGGTATACACGGACGCGGCTCCGTATACAGGAAGCTCACATAACAGCACAGTGGCGGTAGTTATTGATTCGAACTTAAAGGAATTAGCTAGCGCCTCAGTGAGGGATTGCACGGTAACCGAAGGGGAGGAGCTGGCCGTAGCTCTAGCGGCGGTAGCCGGTTATCGAAGCAACATGTCCCTTACCATCCTTACCGATTCGAGAGAAGCGTGCCGTAACTACATGAACGGCCGCATAGGTCGCGCCGCGCTCCGGCTCCTCCAGAGCGCGACCCCACCAAAAGTCACACACAGCATTTACTGGGTGCCAGGACACACCGACATAGCCGGGAACGAACGCGCCGACGAGGTAGCTCGAGGGTATACGAGCCGAGCTTCCTCCCAATCGGACGATCTACCCGACCGAGTCAGCCCTACGTACTCAGACATTCTCAACTACTATAAGGGGGTACGGATCCGCTATCCGCCGCCTCATCCTGATCTAAATCAACTAGAGGCAGTGTATTGGCGAAGATTGCAGACAGGAACATTCCCAAACCTGCATATCCTTAGCAAGATTTACCCGACGCAATATCGGGACACTTGCCCGTGGTGTGGTAGCAAACCATCACTGTACCACATCACGTGGGAATGCAGTAAAAACGACAACTTTCGCAAAGATCCGAGTGCAGAACAGTGGGAGAGCCGGCTCTCCAGCGGCGATCTGGGTTGCCAACAAGGTCTTATCCAGCACGCCCAACGAGCAGCGAAGCTCAGCGGAGCCCTGGAATAGGGGCACCGACCCTGTGAGAAGAAGGAAGATGGACCTCTTCTTTCTCGTCTGCTACTAGCACCTTTCTAGAGCAAATAAAGTCTTTCCTACCTACCTACCTACCTCTCATCCTGGACTGTTTGCGCTAAGCTGGCCTTGTGCTAAACTCTAGAAAGTGCCAGTTTGGTGCGCTTCAAGCGTTAGTGCTTGAACACCTCATTGATAAAGACGACGTCAGGCCTGATGCAGCCAAGACTGCAGCTGTCGAGTCGTTCAAGCCTCCACAGTCTGTCAAGTGGCATAGGTGCTAGAAAAGAATGGAGCACCAGACTTGTGAGCAGCATGTTTTCACTGCAAATGGTGCGTGCGCATACTCAACCATGCAGAAGGATGCGTTAATTTACGATGAGTCTAATTCTCACAAAGCGTTCGCGCAATGGTTCCGCTTTCAAGAGTTTCAGCAGCCGGTCGCAATTGCAGAAACACGTCAATCTAATTGGTCTAAATGATGGACAGAAATGCTTAAAACATCTTGAATAATAGGCGGAGAAAATAAAATCAGAGTAACAAAGCCCATTAATTCTATTCAAATTGCTAGTTAAGGTACAGAGACTGAGAAAAAAGGCCAGTAAAAACTTCGAACGTATCAGTAAAAACATCGCCTATTTTCAAATGCAAAACTTTCTTGTTTATACTGATAAGAGCGGTATTATTTTGTCGAGCATATTTAACTGCATCACTCGCACTAAATTCACTAAATTATGAAAATACAACCAGTAGGTGTTTTTCGAAGTATTTAAAGAGAGAGAGAGAGAGAGAGAGAGGGAAAGACAGGGATGTTAACTAGAAAGGATTCCGGTTGGCTACCCTGCACAGGGGAAGGGAATGAGGGGAATTAAAGAGGAAAGAGAGAGAAGTAACGGGAAGTAATCGCAGTCTCTCAATCAAGGCAGTCGCTCTCAAAAAGCGAAAGAGTGCCTTGTAAGCCTTGATGGCAGTTGACTGTTGTGGCCACGGACCGAGGACCTTGGCCTCTGTGAAAGGGCGAGGGTCCAGGCGGTCCAGAGCACATCGCAGCTTATGTCTTTCGGCTACAAAGGCAGGGCACTCACACAAGATATGGGTGATTGTCTCATCACAGGCGCAGTTCACACAAGAAGGGCTGTCGGCCATCGCGATCCGGAAAGCATACTTATTCGTGAAGGGAAGTATTTAAAGAGAACGGCTTAAAG
This sequence comes from Amblyomma mixtum, assembly GCF_055824585.1. Classification (NCBI taxonomy): domain Eukaryota; kingdom Metazoa; phylum Arthropoda; class Arachnida; order Ixodida; family Ixodidae; genus Amblyomma; species Amblyomma mixtum. Next base: position 85,382,412 of record NC_143019.1, on the reverse strand, counting down.
TCAGGAGCAAAACATGACTCAGCGCTGAACACTACAAAGTTAATATGCAGAAAATATACAAAGCAGGCTACATCGTTACATGCATGTTACGAATTGTAACAACAAATACCTTCATTGTTTTATCTTTCAGGAAGGGTGATTCAATTTGTGGACTTGCTGAAAGTCCGCGATACTAATGCCAAAAGGCAATCATATACATTATTCTTTAATGACTTTTCGGCCCAACGGTTTGTTCGGCTGTTGGGCTGTTGTTCAAACAGCCAACTCTTCCAACTCTTTGTTAGAGTAAAAACGCTGATGAATTTTTTTTTCTGGCTTTGATGATTACCAAGGAATAGCATGTTACGTTCGTTGAACCTGATACTACTGTAACAATATTCCTCGTGCTATTATGCAGCTCCTGGGTATGGCCGTCGAGCTTCGGTCGTGGCGCCGCTCGTAATGCTGTTCCTCTCGGTGTTGCTGGGAATTGCTTACCTCTACCATCGGTAAGCTACTCTATTACATATTCAAGAAGAAGAGAACTATCGGGGGTTTCTTCTTACTCCGCTGAGTCATTTGAAACTTTTGCGTGAATATCTCCACCAGCTTATAGTAATACTCAACAGAGAATCAGTTCGAGTCACTTTGAATACCTGTACTATGAAAGTTGTTGAAAAAAAAGGCATAAACCTTTCACGGAATGCCACACGGGGTCCTATGATTTGCCACGAGGAGTCATGCAGTGAAATTGCGAAATAACCACTCATCGTGCAATACCTTATCTCTATTTTAAACTGCAACATACTTTATAAAATCAGGCTTGTGCGAATATTCTCTAGTTTCCAATATTCGGTCGAAAACAAAAACATTCGTTATGGGCTTTGATACGAATGTAGAGTATTTGAAATATGGAAGTATTTGTCTCGAGTGGTAATTACGGAGTGCTCCTTTCTATGAATTCGTTTCAAGGTACCTCTTGCAGGATGGCATCGTGGGGCGCGTGCAGCTAAAGGCTCCAACCGCGTACGAAGCAGCCGTGGTTAATTACAGCAGCAGGAGTCAAGTTGCTGCCAAAGGATATAAAACGACGCACTTTCCATTACTTCCACTGATGTGCGGCGCGCTTTTCATGTATAATAGGTGGCAAACCAAACTGCCAGCGCTCCTGTAGTTTCGGATCCTGGCGCGATGCACGCTGGATAGCGGCAAAAGCGGAGGTTTGCTCTTCCGCTGGCTACGGTTCGTCCGGGAAAACGGAGACCAGTTTCAGTGAGCAGGTTATATGGCACGCGTTTCAAATGTTTGTTAGCAAAAGGAAATTCTTTAAAGATTCATTTTTTTTTACAGCTGCAGCTCTATGAATCACAGCGAGAATAGGTGCCCATATGGGGCGCGTAGTATCTGCCGCTCGGCTGGAAAAGTATCTCGGACCTCGCAAATAGGTGTGCTCCGAGTGAGGGTTTACTCCCCCAGATTCGGATGGCCATTTCTGCAAAACATGGACATTTTTGTTAAGTGAAACTCTGTGAATTATGGCGGCAACTGGCATCCGCAGAAGGCACGTAATGCCCGCGGCTAGCCCAAACCTAACTTAACCCAGCCGAAGGTCGGCTCCATGTCTAAGTTGACTACAGAGTTTCGGGTGGCCATTTTCGCAAAAGGTTAACATAGCTGCAATGAACGTGACAAAGCTTTTATATGCGGTTTATTTTAAATGTGTGACAACAGTTTTCCAACTATTCGCTTCGAAATTATACGGACAGAATCACTATTCGCTTTGAATTTGCTTTGAACCAAAACCCTGCTCTTCGCACAAGCATCTTATCTATAACAACGCTATCGTTATTCTTTCCATTCAACTATCAAAAAATAAACTCATAGGTATACCGTTTAAACAAAAGAATAGAGAACTGCTGAATGCAGAACAAACTTGCGGTAACTATATCCTGGCAAATATCAAGAGCAGAAAGTGGTCTTAGCCGGAAGACGTAATATGTTGAAAAGATCACCGATGGCCTGCTTTATATGAAATAAGCATATTCCGCACCAACGAAATTGTAGGCGTCGCTTGTGCAATTCTACCTGTATAGTTAAAATTATGCAGTTTCCTTTCATAGCTTAGTCGTAGCTGACTGAAGAAAGAAATAAGTCTAATTTAAACTTCACCCAAGGGTCTTTACATAAACTGCAATGTATGTAGCACAGCCCCTTGCCTCTCGTCCTTCCAAGGGCGGAAATTGACGCCAGTATTCCTGCATCGCACTCCATCTAACGGCACAACTCTTCCAAGGGCCGTATGATATATCATTCATGAGGCATTATTCATGAATTATTAGGCATATGCCTCATTATTAATGAGGCACTTATATGGCTCATTATTCATGAGGAATATGAGGTATGCCAGCAGTGTCCTATCAGCATACAAGCTTGACTTATCGAATACGCTCAGTTCCATGTCTACTGGCATAACGTTTTCATCAGCCAGCAGCTGAGCATGCGTGTTTTTCGTTACCGCATACTACGACAGCGAAGGCAACGTACTCAACCAGGAGGCATCCACATCTTCACCTTTTCTTGTAAGGTATTAATTTGTGGCTCCTCGAAACGCAGAAAGCCCAGCCCTTTGGGTACATGCACAACTTTTAGATTACCGCCTTATGTATCAGTGTTACAGCCTAGCTGGCCTGCGATTCTCTTGCGGTTCGGGGACATAAGTGTCAAAGACTTTCAAGGTCGTTTACATAAACGTTAAGCTAATCTAAATCGACAGGTCTTTGTTGAACTTTGTGCTTTCGGTGGTCAACAGGGTCTACAGAGAAGGATGGGTCCCATCGGAGCCAAACGTGGTGCCCGTGATGTCCACCGACACCATACCAGTGCCCGCTTCGCCGGTACAGCCGGCACCACGTTTCATCCGCCGTCCGCACCCCTTCCTCCCTCCTCCAACGCCATCGCCCGAAGTGAGCCTGGCTCCAGAGTGCAATTTCCAGAGTGCAATTTCCTTCTGCTTCTGTGTTGCAGTGGAACTCATGCCCAGCATATTTCAGTATTTCAAACCACGCCGACTACTGGAACAAAACTTTCATTCACAGCTCACCACAGTCTCATCCTTCTTACAAAATCTAGTCACCGACTTTCAATCTTCCTTCTTTTCTCTGGGAGAAAAGTAATGTTGCTCCCGTTTTGAAAGCACATTGTCGCATTCAGGGCAAGACGTCTCGCGCTTTCTGCCATTCCCACGACTCTTAAATTTGCGCTGTGTAATCATCAGTTTGTCCTAAAAAGCGAGGATACTGTTGCTCTTCCATGGCTCAGTCTCTCGCCTAACTAATAAAATGCGCCGGGTCGACTTGTTGTTCATAGACGTAGTGAAAGAGAACGTGTTTTCCTTCGCCCCACGCCACCAATTTTTTGGTAAAGAAAAAACTCTGTTGAGAGACATGACAACATTTATAACTCATGCATGTCTTCGCAGGTATAAAGACTGAGCTTCCAGGTCATGTTCTTACACAGAAGACTGACATTAAAGGGGGTTATTGTGGTGCATTTAAAGAATTTGTATGTATCAAGATTCCATCACATTAGCTACAAGACTGCAACAGTAAAAATCAAGACAACAAAGTACCAATTCGCTTACGATATTAATGTCGGGTCGGTGCCCAGGCGTTTCGTAATTTCAAGAACTGCATAAGGCTAGGTTAACCTCGAGACTTATTAAACTAAGCTGATTTTTATGCATCACAGCTGAAAATGACGTCTGGTGCTCCTTGTCATCCTGCTCAGCTGTGCAGCACCCCAGCGAGCAAGAGTTGAAAGCACAAGCGAATTTTAGTGCGAAAAAATGATCAGTATCCTAATTAAGGATTCTTACGCCGACTGAATACTCGAAGACCACATAGTTGCCTATTCATGTAGTGAAAATTATGTCAGTAAGTGCAATATCTTTTCGGTTGCAGTGTATTAGAATTGAGCTCAAATAATCAACACCAAATTGTGCCGAAAACCATATATTCCCCGAATCAAATGTGGCATCCGTGATTAGAAGTCACCTGATGTTATAAATGTCCATTATTCATGCTTCCCTAGCTCAGACGCGACATTATTATAACGCGTTCTGATTCATATTCACCTTTCATTTCTACTGTTCCTAGTGACTGATGACGTGGGTTTATATACCAGGCACCACTGCAGGAAAAGAACGGCCAGGCGCGCAGCGCATCGACAGCGACGACGCCTAAAAGCGAAGAGTCCCCAGGCCCGGAATCTCCTCAGAGCACCAATTGTGGCGACATTCTGCAGAAGGACTGTGACAATGTCGCTGGCGGTAAGGATCTCGCGTCACCGTTCTTCCTAGTTCAATTCTTACTTCACAAGGCCCTGTGGCCTCGAAGATCATACGCCCACTAAAAATAGCGGTGTAATCCATGCTACGCCTATACTAGCCGACTGCAGGAATGCGTATACGTGCTGACCCATGTTAACGCTTCTGAGTCGTTTCTCGCTCTCGCTCCTGTTCTTCGGTCAAAGATCGCGATCGTGCTGTAGTTCCTGTACCGTCGTAAAGGTCTCACCTGTCGCTTCCGAAGGCAATCGCGTTATCAGCGGCTAGCAGCAGTCCTTTTGCAAGGTTCCACCGATATCAATGCCATCGTGTTAATTCACAGGAATAAAGTAAGCCTGTAAAATTTTTCACACGCCAGTCAATGCAGTCGTTCCGTCTCGAGCGCTGGATGATAAGAGGATAGAGTCTTTCGCGCCGCCAGTGGGCAGCCGCAGATTGGTCGCAATGCGCATGTGTGCGCCTACCTTGACACGTAGCGCCATCTAGCGCCCGTCATGGCGTTTCTTGCCTGGAGATCCGCAATATCGAGCGCCGCCTGTGCACACGCGCTGCAAGCTCCTCCGTCATGCCGCTGCCTGTTGTAACAACAATTTTCTTTGGGGTGCCGCGAGTGTTGTCTTCGCAACATCTTTACTATAGGTGATAAGCCCCAAGTAGCTGGTCCGGCTGAAATCGCTGATAGCGTAAACTAACATAAGAAACAGGAAGCGACGTTTTTGAACCACGTTTAGGCAGCAGGATGCACCACTTTTGCAGGTTCTAGAGCTGTAGCTTATGACGGATGTAAACCGGAGGTACAAAACTTGCGGACAAAGACCGGCAAAAATGCGGACTTGCGGACAAAGATCGGCATTCGTGCATTAAAAGGCCCATTCGGCGGCGCCTTTGAAAGCTTCGCTATATGTCAGCAGCCGAATGGTTAAGGTACTCGGCTGCTGACCCGTAAGACGATGCTTCGATCGCGGCCGCGGCGGTGGAATTTCGATGGAGGCGAAATTCTAGAGGCCCGTCTACTGTGCGATATCAGTGCACGTTAAAGAACGCCGGCCGCCGCGGTGGCTCAGCGGTTATGGTGCTCGGCTGCTGACCCGAAAGACGCGGGTTCCATCCCGGCCGCGGCGGCTAGAATTTCTTTGGAGGAGAAATTCTAGAGGCCCGTGTACTGTGCGATGTCACTGCATGTTAAAGAACCCCAGGTGGTCGAAATTTCCGGAGCCCTCCACTACGGCGTCTCTCATAGCCTTAGTCGCTTTGGGACGTTAAACCCCATAAACCAACCAACCTAAAGAACGCCGGGTGGTCGAAATTCCCGGAGCCCTCCAACTGCGGCGTCTCTCACAGGCTGAGTCGCTTTGGGACGTTAAACCCCATAAACCAAACCAAACCAGCCTCTTCAAAAACAACAGGCATTTTGATAACTAAGAACGATAGCCACCCAGAGTACTTCCTTTGTCGTTACTGAAGCTACACTCAGTCTCCAAACTTTCTTCACTCCTAAACTAGCTGAAAACGTACAGTCGAGGAGAGGCGTTCTTCAAATTCTGTCAGATGAGTGCCGCTTAGCCCAACTCATTTTCAAGCCACAATCGATTATGTAAACGGAACAGATTAATTGTCGGGCTTCTTGCCACTAATAAGCATTTCCAAAGCCACGGTCTCGAATGTTTCTGAAAAGCATTAGCTGTGTGGCTTGGAAGTCCGGTATAATTTTTCTGCGCCACACAAACGGCTGGTCGTCACAAATGGGGCACAGTGGCGCTGGTGCCATTAGCGCTGCTTTTTCCAGAATCGCTTTGCAGCCTCATTTGAAAGAAAACGCCGAACATGCAGCCGGAATCTACATCAGTTGCAGTTCTCAACCAGAGAGCATTCTAACTACGCCAAATATTTTTTTATTTGTGTGCATACCGTCCACCATTGTGAGCTCCAGGCAGAGAGTGCACATTATAAGGAAGGCAAGACAAAAATGGACACTTGCAAACAAAACTACACAATAATTACACCAAATAGGGTATTCATTGTGTGGGCCAAAATATCAGTCCGTTACGGTGCATCGAAAACGAAAACTTGTTCAAATCGATCTGAACAAAGCACGGCTGGTAATGAAGTTTTGTTACAGCTTTCTGTATTTCTTGCTAGTATTAGTGAACCGGAACGAGCAATGAGAAGGTAACCGCTTTTTTTGTGGTCGGAAGTTGAGTTACATGACGCTTTGAAACCCAAAAACAACATTATAGAGCGAACCGCAATGCACACAAATAACACAATTATAAGGAGCTGATACACTATTCCTTCTGTCATTCGATTGAATAAATTTCTGACCTGCTTACCTTTTAATTGTGCCCCACGGTTCTCTCAGCGACTTATTTGCAATACACCAAATGTTAAAATCCTTGACTGATGAACGCAGAACAGAGATTAAACCAAGAATCGCAGATCTATTATTTTATACGTTTTTTTTAAATGCGTTTATCAAATGAAATTATTTAGAGGAATTCTAAACCCTGTTTTTAATAATAGAACACGAAGAAACGTACCATAAAACGTTGATCTCAACATGTAAATGCAATCTTTTAAAATTAGAACATAACTGCCGGCCATACAGGAAACTGCACTTACCCTATCAATTTTTAGCAGCGGCAAAAAATTCTTATAGGCTTGGTATTGCTGCCACAGCGCTACAGGTCTGCAAATCATAATGGTTGCCATGCTGAAATATAATTTTTATGCGAAGCATATTACTAGAGCTACACTGCAGCTCATCGAGCGCGGCGGTGGAGCTACCATTGACCTTTAGCATGACCACGTGACACCACGTGACAACATGACGTCACAGCAGAGGAGAGATGAGCTGCCGGCTCGCGCGGTCGGCCGCGGCGGTGGAGGCTCCACATCAGAGGCGCTGCAGCTGACCACGTGACGCTACAGCAGCGGTATAAAGCTGAGCTTGCCTCGCTCTCCGGGCACTTACGAGGCGGCCAGGTGTTGGGATGCCGCCTAGAAGCAGGGCTGATTTGAACGAGAAGCGAAAGCTTCAGCGTGCCACAGAGACCGATGAAGAGCGGGATGAACGTCAACCAAGGAAAGCCATGTATTACCAAGCCTAGCCATCAATATGCTTCGCATCTGACTAGGCTTAACCTTAGCTAAGCCTCAGCCATTTTTTATTTGCTAGGGATGAGATAAAGTCGTCTTTTTTACACGGAAGCTTTTGGTGTAACAGCTTCTACTAGTCCTCCCAAAATAGCCCCATAACGTATTTTGTGGATACTGTTGCAACGATGCTTGACGTATTGAAGTTTATATTGGCAACTTCGCGCACGTGTTACAATCTCAATGGCACTTTTCTGTGGCAACACACTGCACAGCACAGCCGATGGTCGAATAGCCTCGAGAGTAGAGAATTCACACCACTGAACCGTCCACGTCTGATATCGTGTACGAGAATTTGTATCTCAGCAATCACTTTAGAAACATTGAGAAGAGTCGTCCTGTATTATTTTTTTTCGATATATTACACAAAAGCTCTGCGCTGACTTTTTTTTTTCTAGTTTAAGATAGTACATCGTACTGAAGAATATCTAAGCTGCGTGCGGGAGGCAATCGAAAATGGTGAATTTGGAGTTAGTGTCAAGCAGTTAAAGGAATATGTTCTTACATCCAATGATTTGAACGCTTGTCACTTTAATTTCAGCTGCTTATCAACAACAATAACTTTTCATGTAGAAAATAATGAAGGATACGTCCAGCCACATAAACAACCGAAAAAACTATTCGAGCTCTTCCCAAAAAAGATATGCTCAGTTAAGGCAGGGCGAACTTGCTCACCTGACTGTATGCAGCTCATAATTTCATCCTAAAAGCCTGGTGTTATCGAGCAACTCTCCTTTCTCTAAAACTGCTCATCGTGGTATTAGCTCACCAGGCGTTTCCGAATCTGAAAATTTTTTTCCGCCTTGAATTTTACAGGCACCCCGTCTGAAGACAGCCGGCACTCTCCTGCAGGCGACTGCTCCCCGGAAGAGCACGCAGAGTTCTCGCCGGCTCCAAGCGGAGGCGCTACCAGCAATGCCTCGTCGGTTCCTTCAGCAAGCCGGCCAGGGTGAGGATGATAGAGGCAGCATACTGTGCTGTTTTCGTTCACAAGCGATGATGGTTTGGTTTATGGGTTTATGGGAGTTTAACGTTCCAAAGCAACTAAGCCTATGAGGGACGCCGTAGTGAAGGGCTCCGGAAATTTAGACCACCTGGGTTTCTTTAACGTGCACTGACATCTCACAGCACACGGGCCTCTAGAATTTCGCCTTCATCGAAATTCAGCCGCCGCGTCCAGGATCGAACCCGCGTCTTTCGGGTCAGCAGCCGAGAGCCGTAACCACTCAGCCACCGCGGCGGGGCACAAGCGATTATGGATTGATTTTTTTTGCTCAAGGACTCCTTGGCCAAAGTGCTTCAAGACTTAAGTGATATTTACTTTGTACGGCGTGGGGTCCAAGACATAATTTTCCAGGAATTTAAGCATCAAAAATCAAGCTTAGAAAATCGGTCGGTCCCCACTGAACTTGTACGCTGGAGGTGCCGGCTTCAATCCCGCACCACCCACATAAATGCTACATGCTCAAACCAGTTGGCCGCCACTGTGATTCTGGCATGACACCTTCAGGCTCAAGGAAAATAATTTCATGAAAGTCATCTTCCCTCGTGTTATCGCAGGTTCTGACCAAGACTGATTTGATGAACTGGGATGTCGAGGGTTAGAGGCAAGGCTCGACCATGAGTGATATATCTCACGGTTATAGACTGTTTATGACATCGGGACCATTACAAATACTAAGGCTATCGGAAACTAAATTTACAGTAACTGATGTCGCACGTGCTTCGTACTACGTGGTACACGTTATACAAGGTGCTGAAGAGAACTCGCACTATAATCTGCAGCTAGAAACTTTTAAGTTATCGGAGACCTGATATGCACTTGATATCAGAATAAAATCGTTGATCCTTTGCCCATTATTCAGGCTGACTCTCTTGTAATTACGAGTTGCAGCTGGCGGCGGCTTTGGCGTTCGAACCCTTAGCACAATGTGGTAGTCCAGTTCCTAGGAGAATACCCAAGGCGGAGTAGATTTCGAATAAAGAAGCAATTGCTGACTAGCTTCCATCCAAGCGGCTACAAATAAAATAGTGCAGCATTCACAGAAATTTTGTAGAAAAAAGATAAAAATTCCTGCTGGTACTGAAGCACTGCGACAGCAGATACGATTATACAACAGATATGATCCGCCTTTCACCTGCAGGTGCCAACTGTGAAACGAATTCGTTAATTGTGTATTCGCCGTGTTCAGCGCTCAGAGTCCGGTTGTCCGGCACATCAAACAATAAGGCAAAAGGCTCGTCGTGTGAGAGGTGCTGAACTGATAAGTGTAGGTTAGCCATTTGAGGCTCTCAACCCGCCTCATCTACTGGCGAGCAGTACACTGCAGAGGCTGATACCGCAAGTCAGTGGCTTAGGCGTTGGGCTCTCGGGCGAAATCTATGCTGTTGACAGGCTTATCGAAAAGACTACATGTGATCAAAATCCCAGTAAATGCGCGTAGAGTAAGATTCAAATCAGGCGGAAATTGGAAACGAAAAAACTGGCTGTGGTTTAGCTCTGGTTAAACACGGAGGATTGCGAAAGCAACATCTGCTCGTAGCCATATATTGTTGCGTGAGGTACATTGCCAACAGTCTCACCGTTTCGCGTGCTCTTCCACGACCATACTGCGCATGCGCGAGGAGCAAGTGACGTCACTATGGGCACCTGGCGTGCCTTGTTGCTCGCGCTCGCCTTCCTTTTCTTAAAATGATCGGAGTGTAAAACGTTGACAACGTCAACGCCAATACCTGCACAAAGACCTCGTTGAGACATCTCCGAAGTCACAGACAAGGGCAATCCTGGCACTTGATTTCAAAGGAGCGTTCGGTAACGTTCAATATAAAAATATCCTCCAAAGCCTCGCCGATACCAACTCTGGAGCAAGAACCTACCACTATATCAAAAACTTCTTATCAGCCAGGCAAGCCACTATAAACTACGGTGGAATAAAATCAGATCCCATCACTCTAGGCCCGAGAGGAACTCCGCAAGGGGCGGTACTGTCACTCGTCTTGTTCAATTTGGCTATCAAAGATCTACCAGTCCTTCTTTCCGAAATTCCAGGCATCAATCACACATTGTATGCGGGTGATATCACTGTCTGGTGCAACTCGGGGAGTGACGCCGAGATCTAGGAGCGTCTTCAAGCAACAGCGGACACGGTGGACCGGTACGCCAGGGAGGGAGGCCTCCAGTGTGCGCCGGAAAAGTCGGAGTTGCTCATCCTGAAGAACCCGAGGACACCCCTAGCGCAGAACGTCACGGTGAATATAGACAACCGCCCAGTACAGAAAGCCACGGAGATCAAGCTCATAGGCCAGTATACCCCGCAGGGGCGACAGAACATCACCACTATGAAGAAGCTTACAACATGCACCGAGCAAATACTCCGGATGATACATCGTATCCGAAATAAACACCATGACATGAAGGAAAGGGACACCATCCGCTTAGTGCTAGCATTCGTTATCTCTTGGTTAATGTACGGGACGGCATTGCTTAACCTGGAGACACTGATCAGGAAAGCCTACAAGACGCCACTGGGGCATTGGGGCTACCAAACTACCCACTGGGGCACTGGGGCTACCAAATCTCATAGCTCTAGGAGTGCATAATACCCTCAAAGAGATATGGGAGGCAAAATGGCTCTCACAACTCAGTAGGCTCGCACTCACAAAACCCGGCATATAACTGCTCGAAAAGATTCATATTAATCTGCCCTATACGATAAACCAAAGGGGAGAGGTACCACGCGATGTGAGTAGAGGCATCACCTTGTACCCCATTCCGCGGAATATGCATCCCGCATATAACATCAAGAGAGAGGAGAACAGCAAGAGGGAAAGCCCTGAAGAAGAAATGGGACGAGCAACCTAACACCCTTTACGAAGACGCTGCCGGACCAAAGAATGGAGTAATGACTATTCTGGTTTCAACGCCTTCAGGATCAATGGTGAACTGCGCCTCGATGAAAACATCCAACCCCACTCACGCAGAGGAGGCAGCTATTGCATTAGATGTAGCATCTAACCCCAACGCCGTTGTGCTCACTGATTCCCAGAACGCCTGTCGCAACTTCAATAACGGATTAATTCACAGGTCAGTGTTGTCATTCCTGATTAAGCATCCACTCAGCCAAGCCTCAGTCATTGATTTTCCGGTCACCTGGAACTACCAGGAGGAAACTAAGCCGCTCACAGGCATGCCCTAGCTCTTCTATAGCGGATGTCTCCTCCTGTTGACCATGAAGGGTGCCGCGACCTAATAGCTTTAGCAGTGTATGCTGACAATCTCGCGCCATACAGAACAGCCAGAAAGGAGTACCCAGCACCACATAAATCCCTCAGTAAGTTAGAATAGAACACCCTTAGGAGACTGCAAACCAACACACACCCAACGCCAGCTAAGCTACACCAGTGATACCCTACACTATACTCTCCGCAGTGCCCACACTGTGGAGAGGTATCTAACATCTCCCACATGGTGTGGGCGTGCCAATTTAATCCCTTAGTTTACCCCATTCCAAACCCCTCAGAGGAGCAATGGGATGATCCTGACCGTCAGCACTGGCTGGTGGGGAGGGCCAGCGAAGCAGCAAAAGCCAGTGGACTACTGCACTAGGCGGCTCACTGACATGTTCTAGGAATATTCAGCAATTAAAGATGTTTCCAATCAACCAACGCCAATGAACACAATGAACGCCGATGGCCTATGGCTTCATCGCCGCGTTTCTGGCACAACCTTGTCAAAGCCTGCAGCTCACATCTCTCGCCCATCACCCCACGTACCTATAAGCCCAATTCAGGCGTTCACTAACCCAGGAAGCCATTATGCGCACTTCCATTCCTTAATATGATCGGAGTGCAGAGCGTGGTCAACGCCAACGCCAATGAACACAACGAACGCCGACGGCCTAGAGCTTAGAATAGGATAACTTTATTTAGCTCTAGCACAAGTTCTTTTATGCCGTCAGATGAGTCCATCCGCAACGGTCGGTTGTCCCTATTCCAGGGCTCCGCTGGATGCTGCCGTAAGGTGAGCTCGCCGTATCAAACCGATCTGGTCATCGCGGCAGTAGCTGGAGAGCAGAACCTCCCATTGCTCCGCACTTGGGTTTGGTATAACTGGGACGACGTCGAGTTTTTGACATGCCCATGTTTTGTGATACAGTGTAGGTTTTTCATGGCACCACGGACAATTGTGTGCGTAAAGTGTGAAGTGAATTTTACTTCGTGTGTTTAGATTTGGATATGACCCCGTTTGAAGTTGTCTCCATGTGACAGCCTCTTCTTTGTTTAAGGACTTGTGCGGTGGTGGGTACCGAATCCTGCTGCCTTAGTAGTTGTTGAGTTTCGCCGAGCATTCCTGAGGTATACTGGCAGGGATTCCTCAAGGTCGTTGACGTTGGATGATCGGTAGTTAGTATATCCTCGAGCTATCCTGTCTGCCTCTTGGTTTCCTGTCACCCCCGTGTGCTCCGGTACCCAGATAATCTTATGTTTGATCGGCTCGTGGGGTTCGGCATGTATTTGTTGCGTCTTGCAGTCTACGGAGCGCAGTATGCGGAGCGCTCTGTGACCGACTCTGCCGCAAAGATAGTTGCGGCAGGCTGCTTGTGAGTCAGTAAGAATTGTCAGTGACCGCCCAGCCCGATAGCCCTCCGCTGCCGCTAGAGCGACGGCCGCTTCTTCAGCCTCAGCTATCGTGCAGTCTTGCAGTGAGGCGCTGGTAATCTCGTGTAATTCCGAGTTGACTACAGTTGCCACTGCGTTGTTGGTGCCTTGTTATGGCGTATGTGGCAGCGTCCACATACACTGCTGCATCCTGGTATGCGTGTGTTTTCTGTAAGCGGCCGGCCCTTGCCTCTCTGCGGTCTTTGTGGAAGTTAGGGTCCATGTTTCTTGGTATTGGTGCCACCCTGAGCGTACTGCGGCACTCATCGGGGATCGTTTCAGTTCTCAATATTTATCGAATTTGCTCGGTGTAACCCAGTTTCTTTAAAAGAACTCTGCCTGTGGGGGTCTGCTGTAGTCTGCGCATTTAGACAACATGCTGCGCTTCCCGCAATTCCTCGAACGTGTTGTGAAGTCCCAAGGCTAAGAGCTTTTCAGTTGAGGTGTTACGGGGTAGTCGAAGCGTGGTTTTATACGCTTTACGTATAATCGCGTCCGCCTGTTATATTTCACGCATGATATGATTGTAGTACGGGAGACTGTACCACTAGGCTCCTGACCAGCTTGAGTGCGTCTTCCTCTCATATGCCATGAGGTCTATGTGAGATGCGCATAATCATACGGGCCACTTGGAGTCTAGATGTCTTTAATAGCGCAATGGTATAAGTACAGCGTTGATTTGACTGTATCCACATCCCTAGGACTCGTATGAGTGTCTTCTCTGGTATTGGTTCTGCTTCGAGGTAGACTTTTAAGCATGAAATGCTTTTAGCTCCCGTTGTCGGCAGTGTGGTGACGTCACGCCGAGACCGATAGCCAACATCCGGGCACTGAAACGAGATCATCCGGGCACTGAAACGAGAGCCTTCGGGCACCGTACGAGATTTAACGAGACTCTACGAGAGAGGGCCGTGGGGGGCCGCTTCCGCGCCGTCCCCAAGGATGGCGCTGCGGTCCCACACTCACGCATGTAAAAGACCGGCCGCTGGGCCTTCACCTCATGACGTTTGGCCCTTTGGCAGGCAGATGTATACACGATCGCGGAGTATTATAACGCGCTGCTTATACATTCTTGTCAGGCCTGCGTCTCGTCGTGTCCGCGTACGCATCTACATCGTTCTGCATTTCAATGCCGCCACCGTCACAGCCGCTTAAGCCGAGCAATAGAGCCTAATGAAGGGGAGGGAGGAAGCGTCTTGCGGAAAGCGATCGCTTTGCGAGTGATACGCCATAGCAGAAGACTGCTCGCCGCTGCCGACAACGCCATGATTATGCGGCCGCTCCCGAAAGCGACCAGGCCGCCGCGGCTGCCTACCTAAGCCCGCACTATTGCAGGCGATCGCTTCGACGCAACAAGAAGACTGTGGTGTGGTGTGGTGAAAACTAGACCCATTTCAATATTTTGACTAGTACCACCATTTCATTTCATTTTATTACCTTAAAGACCCCTCGCGGGGTATTACATAAGGGGTGGGATTAGCAGAAAATGTACAAGATAATGCCATTTGGGATCATGAACAAAAAATGTTGTTTAGATTGCTTGCAAATGATGGACAGGTGATATCGACGATATGCTGGGGAAGGCCGTTCCAATCTTTAGCTGCACGTGGGAAGGAGGAGGCTGAAAAAGCAACAGTTCGGGCACGTGGGCGAAAAACTTGAAGCGTGTGGCTAGTGCGGTGAGAAATGTATGATGCTGGCGTGATATAAGGGGCACGGTTAAGTGATGAGTAAAAGAACTTGTGGTACAGTGACAGCGTGGCTATGCGACGACGAACGGAAAGAGGCGATAGTGCTGATTTGGTTTTTAAGGCTCAAACACTGACGTCGTAGGAGTAAGAAGAATGAATGAACCTTGTAGCGCGGTTTTGAACGGCTTCTAGATCGTTTACGAGGTTAGTATGATGCGGGCCCCATATGGCGGATGCATATTCAAGTTTAGGTCTAATGAGTGACTTGTAGGCGAGCAATTTCACGTGATGTGAGGTGAGGCGAAGGTGACGTTTAAGAAATCGCAGAGTTTTGTTAGCCGATGATATCACGTCAGCAACATGTGCATTCCATGTTAGGTCATTAGATAATGTGACGCCTAAGTATTTGAAAGAAAGCCGCCGCGGTGGCTCCGCGGTTACGGTGCTCGGCTGCTGTCCCGAAAGACGCGGGTTCGATCCCGGTCGCGGCGGCTAGAATTTCTTTGGAGGAGAAATTATAGAGGCCCGTGTACTGTGCGATGTCAGTGCACGTTAAAGAACCCCAGGTGGTTCAAATTTCCGGAGCCCTCCACTACGGCGTCTCTCATAGCCTTAGTCGCTTTGGGACGTTAAACCCCAGAAACCAACCAAGTATTTGAAAGATGATACAGATTCTACGAACTCGTTAGCGATTTTGTATTGGAAGGCATGACTCTTTTTGCGACGGGTGATGGAAAGAAGCTTGCATTTGCTAGGGTTGAGGGTCATAAGCCAATCTGCGCACCACTGTTCAATTTGGTTAAGGTCCTGCTGGAGGGCTTCTTGATCAGTTATGTTTGTTACTTGGCGGTAAATTACGCAGTCGTCAGCGAACATTCCAATTTGGCAGGATACATAATGAGGGAGATCGTTAATATATATTAAAAGCAATAGGGGTGCAAGAGCAAAGCCTTGTGGGACGCCGGATGTTACAGGGAGAGGGTTGGAAGACTGGTTATTTACAATGACTGACTGAAAGCGATTTCTTAAGAAGGCCTTGATCCAGTTTTGCACGTTAGGATGAAGGTTTAGAATAGAAAGCTTGTGTATTAAACGTTGATGTGAAACTTTATCAAATGCTTTAGCGTAATCCAGAAAGATGGCGTCAACTTGAAGGTTAGCGTCCAGGTCAGCATGTAAGTCGTTGAGAAACATGGCTAGTTGTATTTCGCATGAATACCCCTTGCGGAAACCGTGCTGGGATGGATGTAAGAAATTGTTAGCATCCAAGAGGTCCATTACCTGAGAGTATATGACATGTTCCATGATCTTGCAGGGGACGCTAGTTAAAGAAATAGGACGGTAGTTCAGAGGGGAATTTTTGTCGCATGATTTGTAGAGTGGAACGACCTTCCCAACTTTCCAGTTTTCCGGAATGGGACCTGTAGAGAGTGATTGCGAAAACAATAATTCAAGATACACTGCAGTGATACATTTCGTGTTTTTTAGTAGTTTAGTGTTTATCTCGTCGATGCCGGCTGAGAAGGAAAGTTTCATTTTCTCAATTAAAGACGAGATGCCAGTTGAAGAAAAAGTTATTGCGTCCATCGGTGAGGTGGCATTAGTAGGAGGTATTCTTGGAGGCGGGTTGCGCTCCTCGGTGAAAACTGACGAGAACGCCGTATTGAAGATGTTAGCGCATTCTGTGTCGGAGGTTTGAATACCGGATGCATGAGTGAGAGTGATTGAGTGTGATGGTGCGGGATTGATGACGCGCCAAAATTTTTTGGGGTTATCGCATAGCATGCGCGGTAGGTCGCTGTTAAAAAATGAGTGTTTAGCGTTGGTGACGGAAGTCAAGTATTCTTTTTCGGCTGAAAAGTATTTCTCCCACGCTTCGGAATTGCTTTTAAATTTGGCAGCGCGAAAAAGCCGCTTCTTTTTATTCTCCAGTCTTTTTGGTGTCTTAGAAAACCAGGGTTTAGAGCGATTTTCACGAAAAGTTATTCTAGGGATCAATTTTGTGTTAGTAAATGAAGTTTATCTTTAAATATTAGCCAATTTTAGTTAACAGATCTCTAGTTATAACCAGCTTCGAAGAGTGGGAAAAAAATGCTCAGTTCATGATTAATGGCATTGTAGTTACCCTTGTCATACAGGGAGATTGTTTTCTTTTGTGTTTCATGGCGTTCGGTGCGGAAGGAAAAATCTGCTTGAATGACTTTATGGTTGCTAATGGGCTCTAAGTATGTAATGGATGACAAACTGTCAGGATGAGAGCTTAGTATTAAGTCTAAAATATTGCTCGAATCGCCTGCGATGCGTGTTGGGCTGGTTACTAGTTGGTAAAGATTAAAGTTCAAACAAACATCTAGAAAATTCCTTGATTCTGCACTGATTGGCTGTGAATGAGAACGGTTGAGCCAGTTTATTCCTGGATAATTAAAATCACCAAACAGAAGAATATGTGCGTTCGGATAAGATATCATGAGCTGGTTTAGCATATTGTTGAGTTCACGAGAAAAGTTTGGGCTAGCATGCGGAGGCCTATAACACACGCTGATTATGACGGAATGCGGTGAAGTACGGCACAAAAGCCACAGTATCCCTAAGTTAGATGGGAGACGGATGGGTCAACAAGATAATTCTGGTCCAGCAGCGATCAGCACTCCACCCCCTCGGGAATCTGTGCGGTCCTTCCGATAAACAGAAAAATTCGGCAAATCGGCAATAACTTCAGCATCAGTGATATCATTAGTAAGCCAGGTTTCAGTTAATAACAGCATACTGCTGTTAGATGATGTGACTAAGCTAGACACGCGTTCTCGTTTCGGCATAAGACTGCGAATATTAGTGTAGGTTACAGAGAACGAAAGATGATTACTTGGTAAAGTGCGGGGACGGGTATTGATTACATTTGGGGGAGGTGACCGCTGTGGTATCTCTTTAACCATCTGCGACGAGATATCGTACATGTAACGCTTAGTACCAATGTACAATGTCTTGTAGCGAAGTGAAAATTTAGCTTTTTTTGCTTTGGCGAATGCTACAAGGTGGCTACACGCGGTTTGGACAGAACGAGAGAAGTCTTCGCCGATGCTGTGGGATGTGTTCTTTAGTTTCCGGGCATTTGAGATAACATTGTCTTTAGTTTTGTAGGACCTGAATTTGGTTATTATTGGGCGGCAGCGGTCGTCAGAGTGGCGTCCAAGGCGATGTGCGCGTTCTATTTCTTTAGGGTCGATTGATATGTTAAAGCGATCCTGGCAGTGACGAATGATGATTTCTTCAGCCTCAGCATATGTTTCGGTCGCATTAGTGTCTTCAAGCCCATAAAATATTCGATTATTCCGCCGCGATCGCTTTTCGGCGTCGTCTAGGCGTGTTTCTAGTGCAGAGACTAAGCTGGCTATCTGGGCAGCGTTGGTTCGGACAGTATTAAGGTCTGTTTGTAAGGTTTTTAGGGTTTGGTAGTGGTTCTCGAGATCAGTCATTCTTTCGTTCAGATTGGAAATGGTTTGGTTTGTCGTTAGTAGTTGGTTTTTTAGTTCACCCACATCGGCGATGAGTTGAGATTGACTGGCTGAAATTTTTTGCAGCTCGGCAAGAATGGCGACAGAATCAGGACCGGGGTTAGTTTCAATATCACCGGATAACAACAACAGAAGAGAGCAGGCAAACTGGGCAACGATAGCACTCAGACACTGTGGGCTTGGTAGCTGCACTAAGAAGTAGTTTACTAGTTTTTTCAGCGAACAGGCTGTATTGTTCACCAACCTGCATTGTCAGGAAGAGCGGATTAGTGGTCTTTGCCATGGCACAGCCACCAAGCCCACGAAGTGTCGTTGACGGATGCAGCGGTTTTATAGTTGAAGATGATGATGTCGACTGTGATGGGGCGATCCAGGAGACAGCGAGGGTTGGGCAGATCCGTGGCGGCGTGTCGACGGCAGCGGTGACGTTGACGCAGCCAGCCTCAAATCCGCCGCAGCCAAGATAAATCGGTAGGGATGACGAACCCGACTGCGCAGTCGTCAGGCCAGGCAGAAATGCGACAATGATCGTGACAAGCACCTGCATTGTCAGGAAGAGCGGATTAGTGGTCTTTGCCATGGCACAGCCACCAAGCCCACCCAACCAATGTGTTATGCCCGTAAACGTTTCATGCTTACTCTACTCTCGATTACGGGAGAGGCAGATTTTTTGTCGAAGTTCTTTACTGGTAGGTACTGTTCGGCTGTTTTCCTCTCTACACCCGTAAGAGCTCAGATTTTTCGGTCGAGCATGCGAGCCCTCTTGCTTTAACGTAGTTTTCCACGCAGGTGGCCGCTTCTTGTAGCCTATCCTCTTTCTCGCCGAGTGAGCCAGTATTAGTCCATATTGTGATGTCGGCATAAATGGCATGATGGATGTCGTCGATTTCTTTTAGTTGCTACGCCAGTCCGATCATGGCCACGTTGAATAGCGTGGGTGAAATGACCGACTCTTGAGGTGTTCCCTTGCTAGGCGGTCGAAACTTCTCTGGCCGTAGTTCTCCTATACCGATGGTTGCAGTTGTGTGAATCCTGCGCCCGCAGTTCTTCAGCGCCGGGTTTCTGGCACAACGTTTTCAATGGCAACGCATGCAGCGCACACCTGTCACTACAGCCACTTAGCTTAAAACATGGTTCAGGTGTCCACTGTTCCAAGAGGGCAGTTATGCGCCTTCCCTCTGGTTGAGGTGTCCTCGCCCTCACCTCACGCTACGTATATCCTGGCATAGCAGAGCTAAGCCACTGCCAATTTCATATACACCACAAACCGCGCAGATGGCTATGCGCAATCGCTACTGCGCCTCAGAGAAGGAGAGAGAGATAAGGAGACTGTCGGCGAGGCGATGGAGAGCGCACGGCGGCGGCGGCGGCTCCGGCGGCGGCCCCGGACGCCACCCGCTCCTCGCGCATGCGTAGCTTGGCCATTCCA
This sequence comes from Amblyomma mixtum, assembly GCF_055824585.1. Taxonomy (NCBI): domain Eukaryota; kingdom Metazoa; phylum Arthropoda; class Arachnida; order Ixodida; family Ixodidae; genus Amblyomma; species Amblyomma mixtum. The sequence goes on along the minus strand of NC_143019.1, from coordinate 85,362,645 downwards.
GAGCGCAGGGTTGAACAAAACACTAAATTTAGTGACTTATAAGCAATTAAGTATGTGTATTTTCACGCCTTTGTTTCACTTTCACGCCTTTGTTGTCTTGAAATGTGAAGATGCTTCGAACTGTATGCGTTCTCTTTTGAAAACACACAGGCCGCCAAGAACGCCTATTGGCGAAGGGTAAAAGCACGCTGTACGGTTTGTTTTATTGTTCGCTAGATACCAGCACGCAAAAACACGGTACATAGGTGCGCCGTTATCCCTTCGCCGGAACTTGAAGCACAGCGAGCACTAGCAAGTGGTGCACACATTTACCTCTGTCCTGCCAAATGCTAAGCCGAAACCGCGAGACGCACCACACAATCAAGAACGTGCACTGGGCCTTGCTCTCAGCCTCCCGAGGTGCGGCATTATAATTTCTCCTTAAATCTCCCGGCTTTAGCACTCAAGATTATTGGATTCGGTGAAAAAATTATTGGTCTTCTTGTGCACGGGCACTGACACTATGCCTAATTCATTTTTAGACGTTTTTATATCTTCAGGAACCTTCAAATTTCCGGCTCTGTGGATAACTAGGAATACGAAAAAAAAAATTTTTAGAAATCGAGTGGTTGGCACACCGCACGAGTTAATTCTAGTGTGCACACCAGTTACAATATTTTAACGCGAGAGCGTTAAGGGCCCCGTGTCGAAGAAAAGGCGGTGTCGTCGTCGGTGGCGTCGGCCGTGAGCGAAAAATCCCAGATGCATTAATTACTAAATAAAAGCGAGTAGGAAATTGGGCGAGTTCGGGATTCGAACCAGGGCCTCCCGAGTAGGAGACGAACACGCTAACCACTCCGCCACGCAAGCTCAATGGTTTGGAATGAACAAATGCGCGTCTAGTGAATACGGTGTCTTCATTCACTCCTATCTTCCTCCCTTCCCTTACGGCGCGGTTCAGGTGTCCACCGAGATATGCGAGACAGATACTGCTCCATTTCCTTTCCTCAAAAGCCAATTTACCGTCAAACAAGGGGACGCGCCGAACGGGCGATGGCGTTCTGTGGACTCCATCGCAGCGCTGCAAGACGCTGTCGCGTTTCACTCTTAAAGGCGAAGCTTAAACGTTCTCCAAATTTTTTTAATGAGCAACATAGGATAGGATAGGATAGGATAGGATAGGATAGGATAGGATAGGATAGGAAAACATTTAATGTCCAACAGAGAGAGAGAGAGAGAGAAAAACCTTATTTACACAGGGATTCGGGGCACGCCCCAGGCTCCCCGCACGACCCCACTGCACTCGCGTGTTTATGTTCCTGAGGTCCATAACACTGGCAGCACGGCCGGTGCCGATGGTCTGCACGGCCGGGTCCTCCGAGCACAGCAGGGTCTCCCAGTCCTCCCAGGTCTAGAGGTTCTCTAGGTCCCGCGGAGGAGGGTCCGCCGGGCAGAGGGAAAGGATGTGGAGGGAAGAAGCGACAGAAAGAGGGTAGCCAGAGGGCTACCCGCCTAGACGACGGCCGAAAGGTCTTGACTCTCGGCGGCGGCTTCGGCCAGTCGGACGAGTTGTAACTGAGTCGCCGGGTCGGAGCTCAGTAGTAATGTCTCCCATTGATCTTTTCTGTTTATACCTCGTCCTTCCCGGGGGGCATGAGTACATTCCCATAGTATGTGGTCCAAGGTGGCCCTGGGTACATAAGACTCCAGAGGGCTGGGTTTGGAAAGGTGTAAGTTTGTAACCGGCGCCAGTTGATGGCTTGGTATCTAGACAAGGATCTATCCGCTGGAGGAAGTCTAGCTCGTTGCAAACGATAGTGTTGTGTAATTTTTCTGTAGGTCACCATGCGATCCCTGTCTGTAAAGACCACCTCGCTCGTGTCCACCCGGAAGGAAAAGCCTCGGGCGTGGGCCGTCCATTACCAGGCAGTGATGCATGTGCTGGTGTCCAGACTAGTGTAATTTTTCGGTCTATTACATGACGGCTTAGAATTATATTCGTTAGAGGGGAGACCGGCCCCTGCTGAAATTTAGTATGGCGACTTTGGAGTCACTGATGATGTACCTCGCTTTTGTGCCTACACAAGCCAGTGCTATAGCAGCTTCCTCTGCAGTCTCTGGGTTACCAGAGAGTATGGAGGCACTTATTTTTAGGAGTTGTTTATTATTAACTGCGACGGCCATCGTGTTCTTACCATATTCAGCGGCATCCACGTATACCACGTCCTCGTCATTGTAGGAGCAGAAACGTTTCTCTAGCGCCTCTGCCCGTTTGGCCCGGCGCACTGAGTGATGAATAGGATGCATATTCCTGGGTAATGGGGGTACAACTAATTGTCCCGAATTTCTCCGAGCGTGTCAACTTTGGCGGTTGTTCTGTTATCTCGGCTCAGATTGAGTTTGTCTAGAATGGCCCTGCCGGTTGTGGTCACGGCTAAGCGTTCGATTTGGGACGTTCTTACTGCTTCCGTAATTTCTTCCAGGGTATTATGCATGCCTAGCTCTAGAAGGCGGTGAGTGGATGTATGGATGGGCAATCCTAGAGCTTGTTTCGTGCATCGCCTGATAATTCCATTTATCGTTTCCTTTTCTGAAACTAAGATCAAGGAAGGGGGCAGCATACGAGATACGGCTTACTACGAACGCCTGTACCAGCCGTAGGAGATTCTGCTCTTTCATGCCGTGTCTTCTGTTGGCAATCCGCTGTATGAGCCGTATAGCAACGTTACTAGAACCTATTCAGTTTCGCAGCTCCCCATACCGCCCAGCGAAGGAGAGTGTCCCAAGCGGCGGTCACGAGAACTTACGGCGCTGCAGTCGAGTCTTGCTCCCTGCCGGCCGCGTCGTCTGCTACGGCCGGCACATATGAGGTTTTGGCGAGCTGCATTCGCGCTCTACATGGCTGCAGTAAAATAATACTTCCATTACGGCAGCTTTTGCTTCGAAGCTGCGTGTTATCTTGAAGAAAACGTTTGTGCGATGCGAAATTAGGCTGTTAATATTGTGAAAAAATTGCAAAAACGCTGAAATGACTGTCCGTGGAGTCATCGTTGGGATACCCGCTATTGCATTCCGGTGCAAAGCAGGTCAGCATGAAGAGGCCCGATTTCACAAAATACTAAAACAAAATTCAGGGGCCACTTTGACGATCTAAAGTGCGCGAGGCGAAAGCCTTTCCACGCAACTTTGGCCGCACGGCCGTTGGCACGCACGAGGCGGCTATGGGGCGACTTGCTTTGGCTAGCCATGACAAATTGGGTCGAGACTAATTAGTCATGACCCATGAATAACTAGTCATGATTGATTAATTACGAACTAGTTATGTCCGGTTAATGACTGGCTAGTCATGACAAACAAGTCATGACTAACCAGTCAACTACTAATGGCTGGTTAATTACTAACTTGTCATGACTGCTTAATAACTAACCAGTCCTGACAATTAGTAATTGGTCATGGTTAGTCATGATTAATCCGTCATGACTAACCATGACTAATGGCTAACCAGTCATAACTAGCGATGACTGGTTAATTACCAACAACTCATGACCATTAATGACCAATTGGGTCATGACTTGACCCATGACTTACTAGTCACGATTGGTTATTGACTAACTAGTCATGATTGCTTATTGACTAACTAGTCATGTCTGGTTAATGACTAGCTAGTCATGACTAACCAGCGATAACAAACCAGTCATGACTAGTCATGACTAACCAGTCATAACTAGTCATGACTGGTTAATGACTAACAAGTCATAACTGCTTAATGACTAACTAGTCATGACTAACCAATCATGACTATTTGGGTCATGACTTGACCCATGACTTTCTAGTCATGATTGGGTATTGACTAACTAGTCATGACTAGTTGGTTAATGACTAGCTAGTCATGACCAACTAGTCATGATTGGTTAATGACGAACTAGTCATGTCTGGCTAATGACTAGCTAGTCATGACCAACATTGCTAGAACTTGGTTCTGTAACATTGGTCATGACAAAACAGTCATGACTAACCAGTCATAACTAGTCATGACTGGTTAATGACTAACTAGTCATGATTGCTTAATGACTAACCAGTCCTGACTAATCAGTCATTAGTCATGACTAACCATGACTAATGGCTAACCAGTCATGACTGCTTAATGGCTAACCAGTCATGACTGCTTAATGACTAACTAGTCATGACTAATTGGGTCATGAATAACCAATCATGACTAATTCTGTCATGACCCATGACTTACTAGTCATGATTGGTTATTGACTAACTAGTCATCACTAGTTGGTTAATGACTAGCTAGTCATGACCAACTAGTCATGATTGGTTAATGACAAACTAGTCATGTCTGGCTAATGACTAGCTAGTCATGGCCAACATTACTAACGTTGGTCATGACAAAACAGTCATGACTAACCAGTCATTAACCAGTCATGACTGGTTTGTGATTGCTGGTTAGCCATTAACAAGACATAACTAGTTAGTCAATAAGCAATCATGACTACTAAGTCATGGGTCAAGTCATGACCCAAATAGTCATTAATGGTTAGTCATGACTAGTTAGTAATTAACCAGTCATGGCTATTCATCACTGGTTAGCCATTAGTCATGGTTAGTCATGACAGATTAATGATGACTAACCATGACCAATTACTAATTGTCAAGACTGGTTAGTTATTAAGCAGTCATGATAAGTTAGTCATTAACCAGCCATTAGTAGTTGACTTGTTTGTCATGACTAGCCAGTCATTAACCAGACATGACTAGTTTGTAATTAATCAATCATGACTAGTTATAACCAGTCATGACTAGTAGACTGCTTAATGACTAACCAGTCATGACCAATGCGTCATTAGTCATGGTTAGTCATGGATAACCAGTCATGACTAATGACAAACCAGTCATGACTAGTAATGACTGGTTAATGATAACTAGTCAATCATGACTAACAGGTCATGAGTGATTAATGACTGACCAGTCATGACTGGATAGTTAGTCATTAACCAATCATGACTAACTAGTCATGAGTTAATGGCTAGTTTAAATGCCAAATGGGTAAAGTGACTTCAAATGCCAAAGGCCCTGGTTCGATTCTCAGCCTCGACAGTTTTTTTTAAGTAGTGACGCCGAAACGAGGACACATCTGCCGACACGGCTGCTAACGACAGTATGAGGCATTAAAGGCTTTCGCCTTAAAATTAACCGAGAAGCAGACGACACGTACAAAACGGCTGTCGCGAGCGCTCTCTTTAAAAAGGGCGCAACAGGGCCAGCGAGCCGCACCGAGCGGCGACGAGGGAGCAAGACTCGATCGCAGCGCCACTAGTTCGCGCGACCGCCACTTGGGACAGCTCTCCGGGCAGAGCTGTGAAACTGAGTTTGTTCTAGTAACGTTGCCGTATAGTTTGTTGCGCGGAGTTTTCAATCTTAGTTATTGCATCACCGTTATACCCGTTGCTTTGTATAATCATTCCTAAAATTCTGATTTTTTCAACATGAGGAATCTCCGCCCCTTGAGTTTGTAATTTGATGTAGGGATGGTGCTAGTTTGTCTGTGATGCAGAGGTCGATAAAAAAGAAGTTCAGACTTCTGTGGCGAGCATTGCAAGCCCCTACGGCTGACATAGTTTTCGACCTCATTTATGACCTTCTCTAGCGTATTTTCGATGTGCGCATCGTGTCCACGGGTCATCCACATGGTGATGTCGTCCGCATACATGCAGAAATTCAAGCCATCTATCCCCTCCAGCCTCTTCGGGAGCCGCATCATGGCCACGTTAAAGAGGGGAAAGTACCGAACTCTGAGGGGTGCCTATGCTACCCAAGTGTATGTCTTGAGACTGACTTTCACCAAAGTGGATGCACGCTATCCTGCACGAAAGGAAATTGGCAATGTAGTTGTACGTGCGCTCCTCGACCTTTAAAAGAGCCAGGTTTTCTAGTATCGCCTCGTGTTTTACATTATCGAAAGATTTAGCGAGGTCAAGTCCCACTATTACTTTCGCATCCAGCGACTTAGTGTTTAATATGTCATATTTGAGCTGTATCATGACATCTTGCGTGGACAAATGCGATCTAAAACCTATCATCGAATGGGATATAAGTCGTTGTCTTCTATGAAATTGCAAAAAATCTTTTGGTGCTCATTAAATTGTCATGTCATACAAACGCAACTAAACAATTTAATGAGCAACAAAAGCTTTTTTGCATTTACAGAGTTAGGTGTCAGTATTTCGTTCTAAATAAAGCATGGGCTTCTCCCTGCCATGTTTCATTTTGCGGATCCATTGCTATCAGCGTGGTGATCTCGAAACGAAGGAAGGGTTCGTGTTACCATCATACGGCGGGCTAGTGACACGCTACCATGTGACAGCGACGTCACAGCACATAAGTTTATTTGGACTCTCGATCAAAAAGGGACATCCGTCCCTCTACAAAAACAGAGACATTGCGGCAACTGATGTCGCCCTATGCACACAGCTAGCTATGTGTTGTGGTTGTCATAGGGCTTGCGTCATTGCATCCCGCTCTCCAAGGATACGGTGCAATGCGATGCAATAAAAACGTCCTGAAATTGAGCAACAGCCATGCGCTGCGCAGCCCCACGCACGCATGCGCGGACCGCTGCTTTAGCGCATTACTCTAGAAGCACAGACCATCATTACTTTATAATTCATAATATTTGTTGTATCACCTACGAACAGTGAATATGTTGGAAACTTTCCAGAAAAAAATATTCCAGAAAAAAATCGAAATTCTTTTCCAGGCTTCCCGAAGTATTGTGCAGTCTTGGCAAGACGTCACACCGCTCAAGGAAAAAAAATTCGGCCCTCTGTATTTAGGGGTTTCGTCAGCTAAAAAATAAATATTTGAAAAAACATCTTCGACCTCGTGGCTGGCTACTGGCTTCACATACACTGATGTTTCAAGCTAAATTACGAGGCTTGCATAGGAAAGTAAACTGTGCACAATAATAGAGAACGGAAGACACGAATAAAGCGGAAACGCGGACGCAGTGACTCTTTTGATAGGTAAATTTACCGGAATTGAATTGAACAAATTTTATCAGAGCAAGTTAGCTTTCTCTTAAAAAAAATATATTTGAGCCTGAGCAGGCGAAATGTACTCCACATTGAAAACAAGAAAAAAACCCGCACAAAACGGGACATAGTAGAAGAAGGGACATACATAGCATGTCCCGTTTTGTGCGCTGGTTTTTCTCCGATATGGATCCGTCCCGACTAGCCCAGCTGACCATTCTTCTACGTATTCCTCGCAATTGTCTCTTGTTATTATGTAAACACAATTTGAAAGCTCAAAATGTTTTAAAACTCTGCCTCTCCCGTAACCGAGAGTAGAGTAAGCATGAAAGGTTTACCGGCATAATGCGAAGCGCGCGCGGCCACGACGAGTGCAGCGCGTTCGAAACTGTCCGAAGTGCGTAGAGGCGAAAGCGTTTTCAGCACCACTTTGCGTATGTGACACTGGTGATGTTAACACTGGATTACGTCACACATAATTCATGACGAAGTAATGACAAATTACTGATTAGTGTGTAATGACTGATTAAGGACTAAATACTAATAAACCGCTAATTAATTACGCTTCAGCTTCGCCTTTAGGAGTGGAACGCGACAGCGTGTTGTAGCGCTGCCAGGCAGTCCGCGGAACGCCATCACCCGTTCGGCGTGATGCCTCGTCCTTTGAACGCGACGCTTTTTGAGGAAAGGAAATTACGCAGTAATTCTCTGCCATCTCGGTGGACACCCGAGCCGCACCTTACAGGAAGGTAGGAACGCCACCACCCGTTCGGCGCGATGCCTTGCCCTTTGAACGCAACGTTTTTTGAGCACAGGAAATGGAGCAGTAATTCTCTGCCATCGCGGTGGACACCCGAACCGCCCCGTAAAGCATTTCATGCTTAAATATTGTGGCATGTATGTGCTTTTTGCACGCGTTATTAGAAATCGGAAATTATAATTCCGTGCATTATCAAACGACAGCTCGACTGATATATTGCCACGTATCATTGTAGTGTTTGTTCGTTCACGCTCAAGGCTGCAGGAAAGGGCTGTTATATGCGAGACTGCAGCAGCTGCTGGGCTCTCTCCTTTCGCACGACGTTCGTGAAGGTCTTTAGAAGCTGCTCCTTGAAGGTTTCCCAGTTCGTGAGGTTAGCCTCCTCATTCTCAAACCAGACTTTTGCTGGTCCCTCCAAGGCGAAGAACACGTACCTAAGTTTCGTGGCATCGTCCCAGTTGTTGAAGAGAGCCACACGGTCGAACTGCTCCAGCCATTCTTCGGGGTCGGCGCCAGGCGAAGCGTCGAAGGTTGGTGGCACCCGGGGCTGCTGAAGAATGATTGGAGTCATCGTCTGGGGCAAGCTCATGGTAGATGTTGCTGCTGGCTTTCGCTTCCGGGTAGGGTCCGGCAGAATCCCGAACTCAGGTTCGTCCCCTTGCAGGCGTCGGCTTGCGCGGTGGACTGGACTCAGGTCCTGCGGTAGATGACTCAAAGGGCTGGCGTCACGACTTGTAGGGGGTGTCCGGAACATGGGAGGCTACCCCGCACCTCCACCAGATGTCACGTTGTAGTGACGGCAGGCCAGCGGTGAGGAATACAGCAACAAGGCTGGCAAACGAAGCTCTTTATTTGGGCTGACTTGCGCCCGCAAAATAACTGAATCACTCGACGGCGGCGTAAGCAACAAGCGTTCTCGTCAGTCGTGGAACTTCGAATGCCCGCTGCTCGTGGCATCATTCAATTTAAAGCCGGCTAGGAAACTTCGAGATAACAGGTCGAGATCATCTAGAGTAATCTAGAAACACGTAGGCGAAGCTGTTCATGGCTGTGAACAATCGAGATTAGTCCGGTCGCTTCTCGCGTCAGGAACAAAAATGATAACAGCCCTTTCCTGCAGCCTTGAGCGTGAACGAACAAACACTACAATGATACGTGGCAATATTGATAAACATTGAGAAGGCACTGGCAGCGGTTATTTTTTGCGACTCGTTTGGAGACCAACCGGCGCTTGCATGACGGTCGCGTAGGAGGGCTTAGAGAGTCTCGTTAAAAGAGGAGCATCTGTCCTCGCTCCGGCGAGCGCGGCTTCAGCCGCTTATCCGATTACTGCAGCAGCGTCCGCTCCGGCGGACGCAGTTGTTGCTGCGACGCGCGTCTTTTCTTGCCTTTTTGTCTTTCCTGTGATCTCTTACCTCTCCTCTATCTGCACGTGGCAGCGGTGGTGGCTTGGCTAGAGCCAGTAGCAGGCCCGTGCAATTTCCTTTTCATCCTTCTCTCAGTCACAACAACAACAACAACAACAAATCTCGTTAAGTCTCGTACGGTGCCCGGATGTTCTCGTTTCAGAGCCCGGATGAGTGGATCTCGGTGTCGGCGTGACGTCACCACACTACCAACAACGGGAGCTAAAAGCATTTCATTCTTAAAATTGGCTGTTTGTTAGCTAAGGTTAAGCCTGGATATACGTAGTGAAAAGTGTCATAGTCTCTGACACACATCACAACATGGCCAAACGGGTTGTTCCAAAGTCCGACGTAAACACTCTGGACACACTCGCTCTTTCACTCAGTCTTAACACGTGTTCAGTGCAGCGGTGAGTTTTTGAATCTTCTTCCATGTTTTCCTCCTTCTGCTGCTCCTCCTCCTCTGTTGAATACCAGTGGCCACAGCGGTGGCCATAGCGCGTCGTTCGGCTTCTTGCCGACGTCTTTTCGTGAGGCGTTCCTCGCGTTATTCCGGCGTTTCAGATACACGTTTCGCCTTGGCTCGATCTTTCCTCCGTTGTTCGGCGGCCAGCTCCCAGGCGGTTGTCTCTGGATCGGAAGAACTCAATTTCTCCGCTCTTCTGCGTCGTTTAGCAGTAGCCGCTAGGGTGCCTCGATGCCAGCGTCGCCGTTCAGAGTGGTGCCATCCTTTGACCACTCCAACGCCGCCTCTCACTCCCTGCGGCGCCATTTTGAATCACTGCGGTCGGTCGGGCTGGTCTCATGGAGGAAGGAAAACATGGGCTGGTCTCAATTGCTTGGTGCAAGCAGCTGAGCTTTCGTTTTTCGAGGCCCAGTGGCTGCGGACGATCGCTGGTGGCTTTATTTGTTTGACAGTGCTCTACCGCATGACTGAGGAGCTTGTCAAGTCCACCGAGGCAGCATGACGGGTTGTTGTGTGCCAATGTGCGCCGGGTCAACGCGTAAAAGGCCTACGCTGTTTTCGCTCCCCCGGAGACTCCGAGCGAAGGAAAAAATGGGAAGCTCAAGTAAAGCGGGATCAGCCCCAGAGTACATTGCTTTAAATGTTACACCTCACTGTGCTTTTTTACCACTGTGTCTCGTTCTGCTATTTCGTGGTTTGCATCTTTTTTTTTCATAATTTGTTTTCATGTTTGCGGCGAAGGCTCCACCACACTGCACAACAACATTTTCCACCTAAATCTTGTTGATTTATTTCGTGGTTTGAACCTTTTTTCATGTTTTGCTTTTATGTTTTCCTTTAAGGTTACAGCCCACGGTACATGCCCCACTTTTCTGTCCTAATGTCTTGTTTGCTTATATTGTAGTTCGTATTTTTTTCATGACCGGCAATTACAGTTGGCATTAAATGAATAATTTGCATTATCTTTTGTTTTGTTCTCTGTACCCTCTGTAAGAGGGTAGGCTGAAAAGCTATGTTACATATTTGTCTTCCTCACTAATAAAGATCAACTTTTAGGTAGGAGTTATTTTTCGAACAGCCTAACCCATCAGCACACAATTTTGTAGACAGAATAGGAAATACACGGATAGCCAACGTTAAAAACCGCGTTGTTTTTTTAACAAAATCCTCTATGGTCGATTTTTTTTTGAAAAGCGTGACTTTTCAATGTCGATTAATTCGATTTCGAATTTAAAATTTCCAGAATTACTGCAGTTTTTTAATGACTAAAATCCACCCTTGTTGAGCAGGTTTATATGCATGGTTTATTAATGAATACCGATTGGCTTGAATAAAATAAATATGAAAAAATATGTGTAGAATTGTGTTTCACAAACTGAGGAAGCGCGGGAGAGCAACCGGTGCGTATGTCCATGGCGCAAGCGAAGTGTGCATGCGAGCGCACGCAAGAACATTCGGTGATTGGGCGCCCCTCATAAAAATGAAACGAGTGAGAAACTTCCAGTAATCCTTTATGCTATCGCCAACGAGGGGTGATTCGTTTTCTTTGGCCTCGAGAAAGAAAACGCAGGAGCAGTGGCAACGTCGGTATGCGGCGGCATCATTTGTACATACCAGCGCCCACCCCATAAGCAGGTGTAATTGCGCCCTTGTGAGCAATAAACGGGCGAGCGACTCGCAGTTAACCTTTGAAAGATTAGAAAGCAAACAGACACCAGTTTTTGCGAGCAGAAGAACCGGAAACAGCCCGCGCGACGATAGCGAAACCAGCAGCAGCGCTCGAGCGGCTGACGACTCGCGGGCGTTAACAGAACGCGGGAATTAAAATCCAAAATATCGTGAAAAAAAAAGAGGCAGCAATTTCTTCTATCCGCATGAGGCAACAGCACCTGCCCGGCAACAGATCTTTAAAATATTAGCGCGTTTTTCAAACGAACAGACGTTACAGTAAATGTTCAACCTCGACCACCTGGGGCTGTAAAATTAAGTCATGCAATTACGTCTTCGACCCTCGGATGTTAAAATGGCTATTATGAGTGAAAAGATACGCAGTGCGAAGTTGATGAAAAAGACTGTTCCAGTCAAAAGCACTCTCACGCCCGCCGAAAGTAAGAGTGCGCCGTTACCGGCCGTTACACACGCTAGCGCAGCTGATCCCGTGTGATTCAATATGGCGGCGCCCGCGATGTTGTCTCCACCCTGTACGGCGGCGCTGGCATCGAGGCACCCTAGTAGCCGCACTCTCCTTGGCTTCCATGTCGAACGCGCCCGCCAGTTCTGCGTCAAGCGCATTATACACACGCGTCCCACCCTCCTCGCGCATGCGCAGTAGCACGCGGCGCATCTGTCGTAAACACGCGAACCGGCTATGGTCAGGCAGCGGCGGCGGCCGTGGCGAGGAGGCGACGCACATGCGCAGAAGCACGCGGCGCATCTGTGGGTCAGGCGGCGGAGTCGGCGACGGCTGCGGAGAGAAGGCGACGCACCTGCACCTCTCGTGACGGCACTTGGTTTTCGCACATGCGCAGAACTGGCAGCTCCCGCACACGCCAAAAAACTGCTCTGACCCGCGTAGTGTAGCTTTTCGCTACAAAATCAAAGGTCACATGTTACACCAGTAATAATCAGCAAATGCCCCACTGGGAATGGTCTCCTGCCTGCATGCCGGGCGCCGATATAGCCACTGCTCACGAACGCTGTCGAGTGACACTTCGCCCTTGCTCTGTCAGTTCTTTTTTTTTGTCCGCTGTGTTGCAGCTTAACGTATAGAAGGGCAAGGCATTCTTGAGCCGCACCACCAATCATATTTGGGTTTGGAAATGTGACAACTGTTGTGGGTAGCTGAGAGCCAGGTACAAATATATGAGTGCACTGTGGGACGCACAAATTGATAACTTACGAAGTCAATTAGTTCATCTGGGTTGTCCAATTTACTTAATATTACTGATATGCATGGATAACGTCCGGAAAGACGAGCCTTTATTGCCACGCACTTGGGAGAGTGTTTTAGAATACCTTTGGTTGATTCCATGCTGCCAACCTTAGCAAATGGTTTTTTGTTGTTTTTTTTACAGGAGGTTACCATAAATAGGTACCGGCTAAAAATACCGATCAATGTTGCTCTGATCCGAGATACGGTTGCCGCAATATTCCAGCCATAGCTCAGCAGGGATGAAACCTCTGCAAAGTATGGTTCCAAATGATACCATGCACAGCCTTGCATATAGAAGAGATTCAGGCAAAACGCGACACAAATTTTAAGTTTCCCTTCCTTTGATTTATCACGATATTGACTAACAAGTATCACAGTATTATTTTCTAAAGTGCTGGCATCATGCTCAGTAAATACAAAAGGCCAAATTAAACAGAACAAAGTAAAAGCTCGAATAATAAAAGTATTAAAATCTTTTTTTTTTCGGATCGACGGGGAAACTGAAAGCCCCTTCCAAAGTGCAGTACTTTGCATTCCGATGAGTGTACGCGAAGTTCACTTCCTGCGAATGGAAACAATTTTTGTGACCCTCCGCTTGACAAACGCTGTATCCAAATTGAACGCAGTACTGTTTTCAACAATGACCCGCGACGGACGAGGCAGTCGTACAGCGAGGCTTTTTGGGTAGCCTGGTTTCACGGTTCTGAAGGATTTGCTGGTCTCGTCGAAAATGTCTCTCTTGTATTTTAGTCACATATGTTTGTATTGTTTTTTCTATGGTATTTAGCTGGGATTTTTCATGTCAGAAGAACACGACATACAGCTCGATTCGCAGGAAGTAAACACAAGCTTTGGTAGGTGAGGTGATACCGAGCTTCACCGTTTGTCATAATATGTTGTACAATAGCCCTTCATTCTCTCCAGACAACATGCGCCGCTTAGGTCTCAAAGAAACTTTGTTACTTCTCTTTACATTGTTATCATTTCATGTCACTGCTGTCTTTAGGGACACCAGAACGCTTGGTGGAACTGCCGCTGCTTGATGTTTTCAGAGCATATTTCCTGCCTCCATGCCTTTCGGCAAATATTATTTTTCTTATGTGCGCTTAGCCATGTTTAGCCTGTCGCTCTAAGTTAATTTTTAGTAAAAGCACCGCCAGCAAATCCTTTAAATTTTTTATGCATTACGGAAAATAACTAAATATAACAAATAGCTTCTTCTGTTAATCGAGTAACAGTTTTTTCTGTTGTGCATCACAGTACTGAGAAAGATGACCAGCAGAAATTCTTCCCTTCTTGACTTCTTTCTTGTTCACAAAATTGCAATTTTATTTCAGCTTGAACAAGGCGAACCTCTTCAGCTTTAAATTAGGCTGCAGGCCACATGCGCCGGCTCATTTCTCTTAAGTATCGAATTATTCTCCTTCAACTTTACAACTTAAGCGGCCCAAAGAAATAAATTGTCATGTTCAGCACCGCAGTCTCGTTTTGCCAACTTTCCGTAATATATGGTAAGAAAATTGGAGCAGCCCTAAGCGCCATTGGACAAAACGAAATGCGCCAGTAACTTTCACTTTCTATTCACAACAATAACTTTGATGATAAGATAAAGCGAGGGGCGAAATTTATAACATCCGCAACATCGGAAGTTCTGTCGTACTGATGTCACTACATAAATATTAGTTCCTAAAACTCATTTAAACTACACCTTGAACTACTGGCAAAAAAAGAGAAGGCAAAGTGTTACAAGACCTTCCTGGACCTTCTATCGTCATATTTTCAACACCGCTGCCAATTGGTAGCAGTAAATGGTGTGGTGTCTGAAATAAAATCTATCCAAGCAGGCGTTCCGCAAAGTAGCATATTAGGTCCTTTGTTATTCAACTTGTATATTAATGATGTCGTGAAAATTGACAATACCTCTAAATTTGTAATTTATGCCAATGATATGAGCCTGTTTCTGAAAGGAACTACCTTGTCCGAGCTAATGAGTCGAGGAAACCGGCTACTAGAAAAATTGCACGCCTGGAGCAATGCAAACTCTCTAACCATAAATGCAGTGAAAACAAAGGCTGTACTTTTCCGGCCGAAACAACGTGTCATTGATAGCAACCTATATTTAAAACTTGGTTCCACAGATATAAAACTTGTTCGCACAATTAAGAGCCTTGGTGTGCTTTTTGAGCAACACATGTCATGGAGAGAGCAAGTAGAAGCTGTGTTAAATAAGCTTTCTAGAACAGTTGGAATTTTGTGTAAGTTACGTTTTTTTCTGCCTCAAAACATTAAACTGTTAATTTACAACTCTGTTTTTGTCCCAGCTAAGCTATTGTTAGGTGATGTGGGGTACCACAACAAAAACAAATGTAGACAAATTGTATAAACTACAAAAACGAGTGGTGCGTCTTATTGCCAATCAGCCGTACGACGCCCATACTGCACCCCTTTTCACGTCATTAAATCTTAAACCTGTAACTGCATTATATGAAGATACGCTGTTTAAACGATACCAAACATCAACTAAACACAATAACACATTCCTTCAATGTCTTTCAGGTTTGAGTGCAAAAGAACATGTGCGTTCTTTGCGAGTGAACGTACCCTGGAAGGTGCCAAGAGCCCGCATTAATTACGGACACCAAATGTTGTCGCACAAACTACCAACCCTGTTAAATTCCCGCGCTTTACCTACTGCATAAGTGCCTCATTATATGTTTAGTGTTAGCCTCTATAACTGTTGGTTGTTTTGTCAGTTAGAATGATCTGCATTTTTTGTCTGTGCATTCTCATGGTGGAATGTAATTTGTTAAGCTGTTATGCTGTATGTCCTGTAACGGAGCGCGGACCTCGTCAAGCCAAGTATGGCTTTTTGTCTGCGTGTCCTCAGTACTCATAATACTGAAATAAACTTCAAGCATCAAACTTCAACTTCAAGAATACTTGTTCGGTTTCTTGGATAAATCTATGACTGTAAAAGACTACTGTTCAAGGAACTTTCGGAAAAAAACGGTAGTCCACCAGAATTTTCCACCTGTAATCAGAGCACAATATTGAAAATATTGCTTTTCAACACTGATTCTCAACATTCTCAACACGGCATGCGACAGCCGTGCACAGTAGATGTTACATATGTTTCCACGTCGCAGGAGCGAGTCGCCTCAGCATAGACACAGTACCGATCCGGCAAGTCCTACGACCCCGAGGAGCCTGTCCACGCCAGGACTAGCCTCCGAAGGCCCACCAGCTTCACTACCCGGGTCGCCAGTACTAGAAATGCGGTCCATCGCTGGTAGCAGTGTCTCCACGCGGTAAGCCTCGGCCTCTGTCCTTTCTCCAATGCACGTTCACTATCAAGCACTACCGTGATGGATGGCTTTATTAGAGCTACAATCACAGAATTTTTATGAAAGGTAGGAAGATGTATGAAAATTAAGAGTGTGGAGTTTAATGAAAAGTGCCAGAGCGCTGAGAGAAACATGCACACGCGAACAGTTTCACACCTGTGTCGATCATCAAAACATGACAATGTTACAGCAAGCAAGACGCCAAACCTTTCGCGTTTTCTTTATTCCTCCTCTTTTATCCCCTCCCCCATCACCTACTGTGTGGTTTTACAGTTTTATCGGGTTTAGCGTCGCCAAGTGACTCAAGCTAACGATTCGGTTAGTGCTGCGGTTCTCGTCTTGTAAATGCTGTCCCACGTAACAAGGAAAAATGATTTTCATAATCGCAGGCATAATGGGAGGTACTGGTCAGAGCGGTCGCATACCACACGATGTACTGTGTTTTCAGTTGTTTGGTTTGGTGAAACCTAAACCTGCATAAATACACTTTTAGATAAGAAAGATTAAATAAAATTTTCGGGCAAAAAGTTGACTATGCAGAACAAAGCTTATGCTGTATGGTTTAAGGGGTTTAACGTCCCTAAGCGACTCAAGCTATGAGCGACGCCACAGTGAAGGGCTTCGAAAATTTCGGCCACCAGGGATTCTTGAACGTGCACTGTATGGGGTCACCTGCGAGCAGCCGGCCTGGAAGGCGCGCTTCCGTGCCAGCTATGCGCGGGCGTTCTCGTGTCCCCAACCCGTGGCGCAGAGTCACAGCCACGGCGGGTTCGGACGAAGTAGGCAACGAACAGAGTACGCTAGGAAACCGTTTATTAACCTAGCGCAAGGCAAAGCACACTGCGGAAGAATGTTCTATCCGATAATATATGGTTCAGCAGCTTACCAGGTCGTCGTCGACCGGCGTTGAATAATCCAGGGAGGCGCGGGCAGGAGACGGGGTCGGCGGGGCAATCGGGCAGTCACCACGGCGAGAGGAGAGACTAGACAGACCTTTTTTCCCGCGTGAGCTCGCCTTAAACCCCTACGACATTGCATCCCCTTGAGCAACCGGTTGCAACCAAGAGGGGTCGTTCACCCCGTTCCTAAGATGCCAGAGCGTAGGCGTGACGTCACGTCCGAGCTGAGAGTGAGGAGAGTTGCCGGGTGCCCTCCTCTCCCCATTCCCTGCGGCTTGCGCTCTCGTCTCGTGACTCGGCGCGGGCAGGCGAGGGATATCTGTATATCCCACATCCTCCCCTCCTTAAGAAACCTCCCGGACAGAGAAGCGGGCGCAACGTTACTTAATCTTCTCCGCCATCCAGGGATCGAAGTTCTTCGGCTCCCGCTGGTACACTTGTTGATGTCCGCGCCACGCCCGCACCGATCAGCTGGTCCGAAGGCTTGACCACCCGCGAGATGCCGACGTCGAAAGGTGGCTTGTTACCGGTCGCCGTCTTCCGAGTACGCGCGGCTGCGCCGCTCCGGTGAATATGGTCGACCGCCTCCTTGGCCCCGGCTTCGATTGCTTGGAGGCCAGGTCTGTGGCTGCGTCGCTCTGAGAGACCGGGTCAGGTGGCTTCAGAGGCGAGGGCCGCGGCGCTTTCATGTTAGAGGCCGCGGTTGGGCCGCCCTGGCATACTTGATCAGCTGGCCAGGGCCCAGGGTTGAGGTGGTAATGAGGCCACGGCTGCTCTGACTTCGTTTTGCCAGCTTGCTCTTGGGTAGGCGGGTGCAGAGGCGTACAGTCGGTAGGCAGGCGGTTGGCTCCGATGCGGCGTGGCAGGTAGCAGGGGTGCCCAGGTGGCAGCAGGGTGGCGGCTTCAGGTCGCGGGCTGGGCGTAGCGGCGGGCCATGGGCGCGGCGCGTTGCCGAAGCTGGATGGTGGCTCTAGATGGTTCTAGTTAGTGGTAGTTGCGAACGATGTCGTTCTGATGCGCCCTGCTTCTTTTTCATCTGCGCTGAAAAGGTCAACACAGATGTAACCAACTGCCGCAGCGCGTGCTACGTAGCTGTTCGGCCCTCACGAGAGTCATGAGGGTTAACGCAAGTAAGTCTTACGTAACATTGATCGGCATGAGCGGCCCGTACGTTCATGCATCTAACGAGACTGCGTGTCGGCCTGCGCCCTCGCTCTAGTCCGCGCAGGCAGATTTTATTTCTGCCTACGGCGCAAGTTATAGCGGGACGCGGAATTTGCCGGCTGATCGCAGCGCTCGTTTTCCGACTGCGGCGCGGGTCGGGCTGTGTCCTGGACCCACTCATCTCGCTGCACGTAACGTTTCAGGTCGCATACGTGCACCGGTCCGCCTGTCGGTTTCGACCGCAAGTCCTCGAGCCTGTAAACGAGCGAGGAAAGCTTCTCTCGCACGCGAAACGGCCCGATCCATTTCGGCGCCAACGAGGCCGCGAACTGTCTGCTAGCATCGCTCAGAACGTGTTGGCGCCGAAGCACCAGATCGCCCACTTCGTAGCGAACATCCCGGTGCGAGCGGTCGTACTGTGCTTTCTGCTGCGCCCTAGCGGTGCTCAGGTTGCGGCGAGCCTTGTGTAAGGCCTCCGTCATCTTAGCGCGCAGCTGCGTCGCGTATTCAGCTCGTGCTGACGAAGCGACTGGCGTCTTCCTGCTGTCCGTTAGAACCCGGTCCATCGGATTTAGCAGCTCTCTACCCAGATTGAGAGAAGACGGTGCATACCCAGTCGAGCGGTTAACGGTCGAACGCAAAGCGAACGCGATCTCCGGCAGATAGGAGTCCCAATCTTTGTGCCTCTCAGAGTACGCGACAAGCATGTGCTTAATGTTGCGGTTGACTCGTTCCGTGGGGTTCGACTGAGCATGATAGGTGGTCGTTTTCTTGTGCTTAATGCCGAGTGCAGCGCACGAATCTACGAACACCTTCGCAGTGAAGTAGGACGCGTTGTCCGTTATCAGCTGCTCTGGGAAACCGAACCTGGTGAATACGTCCATCAGCTTCTCCATGATCACTCGTGCCGTCAGCTTTCTAAGGGGGAAAAGTTCAACCCACTTGCTGAAGTGATCCGTGACCACCAGCAGGAACTTGTTCCTACTCGGTGTCGTGGGATACGGTCCCATGATGTCACACGCCGCGATTTGCCAGGGAGTCTGGCTGTTAATCGGCTGCATGAGGCCGGGCGGTCGTCCACCACGGGGCTTCACGCTTTGGCACACATGACATGAGCGGGCGTAGCGTGTCACGTCCCTTTTCATGCCAAGCCAGGTAGCAAAGCGACACAACTTAATGTAAGTCTTGGGGCCGCTTGCATGCCCAGCGATGCACGAGTCGTGAAAGTAGCGTAACAGTGCCGCTCTCAACACCCGCGGTATCACCACCTTGAACGCCTCACTTGTGTCGTTCTCGGATGGGATATACCTCAGCAGGACGCCGTCGGAATCCAGCAGATAAGAATCCAGCGCGCTCACAGCACTACCAGCTGTTTCCAAGCGCTCCGCACCGACAGCAAAACCAGCTGTCCCCGTGTGCGCGGCGGCCCGGCCGCCCGGCTCCCTGAGCCCGTCGAACACTTTTCGACAAAATGAATCCATCTGCTGAGCTTCGAGCAGCTCCTTTCTGCTGAACGCGATCCCCACGGAACTCGCGTAGTCCACGTGGTTCACGCTCTCGCCTGGGGTCAACGGTCGGTCCGTGTCCCTCACATCGGCTACGGCTGGCGACAATCCCTCACTCTCTCCCTCTGTCGGGCGGTCGGTCGTGTGACCTTCCTCGCTCTGGACAGGCGCTCGCGAGAGTGCGTCAGCCACGGCGTTGTTCTTCCCTTTGCGGTAGCGTACGGTAAAGTCGTAACGCTGCAGCAACAGGGCCCAACGCGCCAGGCGGCCGCTCGGCTCGCTGAGGCGTCTCAGCCAGGTGAGCGCCATGTGATCCGTCTCGATCACAAATGCCACCCCGTCGACGTAGTAGTCGAACTTCCGCAGAGCAAAAACTATCGCGAGACATTCCTTCTCAGTCACCGAATAGTTTCTCTCTGCCGGCGTCAGTGAACGGCTCGCGAACGCTACCGGTCGGAGGACGCCTTCATGCTCCTGAAGCAACACTCCTCCTAAGCCCAGGTCACTTGCGTCGGTTTGAATCACAAACTCCCTGTTTAGGTCGGGTAGCTGCAACTCAGCCGTGTCCGCGAGCACCTTAACGAGGTTGCGCAGTGCAGCCTCTTGCTCGGGACCCCAACTCCAGCGCTCGCCCTTCTTCAAAAGCTTTGTCAAAGGTGCCTGCAGCGCTGCGCAATCTGGGATGAACTGGCGATAAAAGTTCGCCATTCCCAGGAAGCGTCTGAGACCAGCTAGATCTGACGGCGACGGAAACTTAAGCAAAGCCTCGAGTTTATCCTCGCACGGCAGAATGTGGCCTTTGTCGATCGTGAACCCCAACAGTGTTATTCGGGTCGCGGCGATCTGCGCCTTCTTCGGGTTCAAAGTGATTCCCGCGGACCTCAGCCTCTCTAGGATGTCCCTCAAGTGGCGCAGGTGTTCCTCGAACGTTTTTGAGTACACCACGATGTCGTCTAGGTATGCGAGCGCGTGGTGCCACTTCGCATCTCCCAGAACACGGTCCATTAGGCGCTGATAAGTAGCGGGTGCTCCTACCAAGCCAAAAGACATTCTCTTGAATTGGAAAAGACCTCTGTGACAAGTGAAAGCAGTCTTCTCCTTATCACGCTCATCCATTTCAACCTGAAAGTATCCGCGGCTAGCATCGAGCGTAGTAAAGTACTTCGCCCCACCTAGGTTGGACACTAGGGAAGAAATGGTTGGTAGAGGGTACGCATCCTTTCTCGTAACCTCGTTCAGTCTGCGGTAGTCCACGCAAAGCCGATATGTATCGTCTTTCTTTGGAACTAAGACTACCGGGAAGCCCCAAGGGCTGTTAGACCTCTCAACAACGCCAGTATCGATAAGTTCGTCTAAGGCGCCGTCTAGTGCTTTTCTCTTAGCCAAGCTAATTGGTCTAGGATTGCACTTCCAAGGCAATGCATCACCCGTGTCTATTCTGTGCCTTACTAGTGTAGTCAGGCCAGGCCGGTCCGTGAATGTCGCGTTGAATTCGTAGAGGAGAGATGACAAACGTGCCTTCTCCCTTTCCGATACGCTGTTCACCTCCGACAACAAAGGGTGCATTGGCCTCACTGGCACGGTAGAACAACTTTCTACCGCGACAACATTCTCCGTGGGCCCTCTCTCAGCGGCGACTGTCCGCCCGCATGCTTGTTTCCGGGCCGGCGGGGGTGATTTTCCACGGTCACTCCCCGCTAGCTCCGCGTTCGGAGCCGTAATTGACTGCGAGGCCGCGGGCGCTTTTGCAAAAAGCTTCAAGGCGCCGGCGGTGCGCTC
Source organism: Amblyomma mixtum (assembly GCF_055824585.1). Taxonomy (NCBI): domain Eukaryota; kingdom Metazoa; phylum Arthropoda; class Arachnida; order Ixodida; family Ixodidae; genus Amblyomma; species Amblyomma mixtum. The sequence continues at coordinate 85,341,374 of NC_143019.1, read as the reverse complement.
TCGATAGCCTCCGCTGGCTATGTCTATCACAATGCCTGTCTTGGCTAGGAAGTCTCGCCCAAGAATTACAGGAACGGATAAACAGGGAAGATGAACGAGGCGTTGTCGCCGCACGCGTCTTTCCCAGCGAACCACTATCCTAGCTGCACCGCTGGATTGCGCTGTGCCGCTCGCGAGGCGAAAAGTGGTATCGCACTCTCTCAACCGGATTTTGTTCTGGCGGAGATGGTTTAGCACTTCGTCACCGAACAAAGAAGCGCTTGCCCCTGTGTCGAGTAACGCGGTGAATTTCTTTCGAGCTATCGTTAGCTCGATGAACGGCGCTGGCAAGTCAACAGAACTTCCTACGCGACATGCCAAAGGCGCTAATAAACCGGGGTTCTCTGTGTAAGCCGCGCGGGATCGAAGGTCGATCACCGGCGGCTGTAGCCGTTTCCCGACTGTGTTTGGTCACGGGCGGGGAGGCGGCCACAGTCGCGGGCGATGTGCCCCGGCTGGTCGCACCGGTAGCAACGGTTGCTCGGGCTCCGGCGGGCTGGGCGCTGGTCGCCACGTTCCGGTCGGTCGTCTCGATCTCGCGGTGCGGACGGTGGGGGCCGCTCGTGCGGCCGCGTGTCGGCCTCGCGATCTCGGCTACAGGTGTTCCGCTCTGCGGCAGCGTGTGCTGTTCGCAGCGCGTAGCTGAATGGGTCCAAAGCGCGGTCGGACAATTCCCAACCCCTCGGGACACGCTCGTCAGCAAACTGTGCTGTCGCTTCAGCTCTAGACGGACTACGCGCTGAGCTGCCATTCCACGCGCAGCGCGGCTCGAGTGACTGCGATGCAGGTGGCGGCGGCCGATATGCTCGCGCAGAGAGGATGTCTCCCTGGATGCGCTTCGCCTCAGCAGCTAGCTCGTCCAGATCTCTAAACCTTCCTCCTCTCAGGTAGGCCACGAAAGTCGGGTGCGCTTGTCGTGTGACACGCTCAACTTTCTCCATGTTTGTGGCGCGAGGGTCAGCGAGGCGATACAGTTCGTCCATCGCTCGGACGTACTCTAACAAAGACTCGTCGGGGTGCTGGGTGCGGAGTTCCAGCTCCCTCCTCAAACGCCACTCGTAGTTTGCGGGGAGGAATTCGTCGCGGAAGCTTGCGCTAAACTCCTCCATTGTCCTCGCTCGGTTACCGGTTAGTCGGTACCAGCGGGCCGCTTGCTCCGTCAAAGAGACAGGCACAACACGCGCGAGCAGTTCGGCGTCTGCAATTCCTGTCGCTTGCTGATAATGCAGCAGACGGTCGAGGTACTCATTAGCCCCTGTTCTGTCATGGTATCCCGTGTAGGTAGGTACGTCTATCCTAAGACGGGGTGCCTGGGCCGGGGCTTGCAAATTGTTTTGCAACATACCCGCTAAGCTCTGCATAACTTGCATCGCGTTCTGCAAGAGCACCTCGGATGACTGCGGACTAACGCCCCCGGAGTTGGGCGCAGCCGCTGATGGCGTCGAACAATGAGGCGTAGGTGCCCCATTGTTCGCACCACGGAGCGGCGAGGTGCCCGATGTGGTGCCCTCCGTACCAGGCCTAAGTCCTGCCGACGCGCCCGGAAATGCAACTCGGCTATTCCGCGTGGAATACTCAAGATTTACGCCTTCCAAAGGCAAGTCAAGTAGGGAGCCCTGGCTCTGTGCCGCTAGCTCTGACAGCATGAACAAAGACTGGAAGTCAGGCCTATCAGCTGCCATCCTTTGTTAGCGCGTCGACAGTCGTGCGCTCCAACAAAGTACACTGCTCAATGCCTAGTTCGCCCCACGTTCGGGTGCCAAGATATGGGGTCACCTGCGAGCAGCCGGCCTGGAAGGCGCGCTTCCGTGCCAGCTATGCGCGGGCGTTCTCGTGTCCCCAACCCGTGGCGCAGAGTCACAGCCACGGCGGGTTCGGACGAAGTAGGCAACGAACAGAGTACGCTAGGAAACCGTTTATTAACCTAGCGCAAGGCAAAGCACACTGCGGAAGAATGTTCTATCCGATAATATATGGTTCAGCAGCTTACCAGGTCGTCGTCGACCGGCGTTGAATAATCCAGGGAGGCGCGGGCAGGAGACGGGGTCGGCGGGGCAATCGGGCAGTCACCACGGCGAGAGGAGAGACTAGACAGACCTTTTTTCCCGCGTGAGCTCGCCTTAAACCCCTACGACATTGCATCCCCTTGAGCAACCGGTTGCAACCAAGAGGGGTCGTTCACCCCGTTCCTAAGATGCCAGAGCGTAGGCGTGACGTCACGTCCGAGCTGAGAGTGAGGAGAGTTGCCGGGTGCCCTCCTCTCCCCATTCCCTGCGGCTTGCGCTCTCGTCTCGTGACTCGGCGCGGGCAGGCGAGGGATATCTGTATATCCCACAACTGGCATCGCACAGTACATGGGCCTCTAGAATTTCGCCTCCATAGAAATTCAACTGCCATGGCCGGGACCGAACCCATGTATTTCGGGTCAGCGGCGAGCGACATAACCACTGCGCCATCGCGGCGGCTTAGTAGGAAGGCGTCTTGTGGTGTAACGTGTCTAACAGAACCTACGATGCGAGGCCTTAGCGCTCTCTAAAAAAAACAGAAAAAGTCCGACTACTTCGCAGTGGCAGAATGATCCCGTAGCTTTCCCTTATCGGACAGCGGACACTACAATGCCGCGTCGAAAACTGCGATGCCGCGTTAGCGATAAGTGCGCACACAAAACCGTAATATCAAACTGCTTGACAGCTGTTCGAGCTTCTTAAGGAGCAGGAAAGAAATCCACTCGAGCAGTCTTTGGAATTCATGACGGAGCTTAAATATAAGTGATGATTCACGCAAACCACATGGTGTTCAAAATTGAAATATCTTCTTATTGTTGCAGGACAACTTCCTTTTTTCTTGCATTGAACAGACTGCCGTCAGTATATTTTCATTCTAGCAGCAGCTGCTAACCTTGTTTTTGAATTCTGGAAGGGTACGTGTAGGGCACGCGTGTAGGCCACATGCACCCGTATGTAAACCACTGACGGATGCATGAAGACAAATCAAATGCACACTATAACGTGCACTAAAATACCTCTGTGATTTTATTTTCTCCTTAAAGTGCGTCAACAGCGCAGCAGACCGTGCTTTTGCGATTTGCGATGCGACGAAGACACTCCGCCAACAACTTTGAGGACCCGCTAGAACGGCTACTCGCTAACGCGACGGTGACTTCACGGTCACATGACTTCATGTGGTGAAGGTCAAGTGATAAGCTGCAGCAAGTACGAAGTTTCTCACGCCTTCTATACACCGCATCGCCTACGCTGTTGAAACTACTCCGGTACAGCCCCTTAAGGCACGCCCGCTTGATTACGTTGGGACCCATTGCTGTTGTACCATATCGCTAATACTCCCTGCACTTTTCTGCCGTCACTTCGCATAAAGAATCTTGCGCGGAAAATGCAGAGTGCTTGCGGACGCCGGATCACGAAGGAGCCGGAGAAGCTCCAGCGTGGACGATTCCTTCATGCGGGAGCTCCAGGACCGGATGCGGGTGAAGACGCTACTCGGCCTCCGCCGGATGCGTCTACAGCAAAATGAGGTAAACACTGAATGGGATGAATGCTACCCTTCGGGAAAACCCGCCAATTAAAAAGCGCCCTCACCTGGACTTCTTCATGACTTTAAAGAGTTTCCTCCTGTAATTGTCAGCTTCGTTAGAGAAAAAATATAGCTTAAGTAATAATAAAATGCTTCAGTAATTGGGCCTTTCAAAGCCCTCAGTGTCCGTGCGCTATAGTGGTGAAATACATAAAGGCTTGTGCGCTTTTTAACGTTAGCGCATTTTCAAGAGCACCAAGAGGTGCGCAATTGCTCCGGAGCCCTCCACTACGGTGTCCCTCAAAGCGCATGTGCCGCTTCGGGACTTTAGAAGCCCACCCAACAGAATTCAATTCAGCATCACGCCACAGAAACAATCGTTGTCATCCCGCATTCTCGAAGACGTCGCACGAACCCATCTTAAAATAGCCGAGATGACACTTGTAGGCACAAAGAAGGCAGAAATTAGTACGACATCCGGTTGCTTTTGAAGATACGTGCGAACCCGTGGAAAGAAACGTTAGGGCTGTCGTTACATTAACGACCGCCCATTTGCCGTGTTAAGCCGAGTTGGAGAGGCCACACGCGGAACGGCGAAGGAGTGAAGGAATGGAATGAGGGGCTTGGGCTTGACCCATAGTGCATTCCGAAATGCAGCTATCAAGCGCAAGCGTTCCTCAGTTATCATTGCCGATTCTCGTAGTAATTTCGTGTCAGCAAACAAATTTCCCCCTGCATTTGCAAGTGCTATCTGCTTCATCTCTAGATTATCCGCGCCATGCAGCTATTCCAATACAACAGTACATTAGCAAATTTCGTTACAAATATCATCCTATACTTAGGATAATACCAAGGGCGAAGAAAAAAAAGATATCATGCTTATCACAACTCTCTCGATTTTTGGTTTCGAAACGAGGTTAGGCTCACGTTACTTACGCTCAAAAATATATCTTGCCAGGCGCTGACTAGCCAGCGCAGCGTCGACATGGCGCGGTCTCCCACTCCACCTGCGCCTGCGAACGCGACCACTGTACCAGAGGTTGGCTTCCCTGCCGCGTCGCCACCTCAGGCTAGCCCGCGCAGCTTCAACAAAGTGCGTCCCCCAGCTCCACATGCCGAGGAGACCATTGTTCCGGAGATTGGCTTCTTAGGCGTGTCGTCAACCCCCTGCCTCTGCGAAGAAGGTAAGAGCAACGCTGCGCTCTTCCTTTAACGAATTCATGCCTAAAGTGTAGCACACACACACAAAAACGGAGCTTTACGAAGTTACGCAGGAACCCAGGTCCTTTGGTTTCCGTTTTCTTCGCAGGACCGAACATTTTTTATAGTTTTAGCACAGCGTCCACCGCTATGCTACCGTTCACCGCGCAAAGCGAGCCGCCATTGTAAGGTCCTTCTATAACTGAGAGTTTACGCCTCTGTGGATGCGCTGATCACCGCAAGGGCACCAGATGGCGCTATATTCCTGACAACAATAAACCAACAACGCGTGAGTGCCTTGCGCGTCGGGTCTGGCCGCTACCAATCAACGCGTGCGTATTGGCGGACCGCGGTATGCGGTAAGCGGTAAGCAGTAGCGGAACGCGCTATGATTGCCTCTCTTGGGCTAGCTATCTGCGCCCTTATACAACTCGTTAAAATTGTATTAAGCTGTGCAGTTATCCTACTGATGTAATTAGGCCGTTCAATAAGCGCGTCATCCCTGCCGCTGTAACCACTTTCAGCCTCTCTGATCGCTGTAACCTGCACTTTCCGTACTCTACGAGTTACGGATCGGGTAAATACGGCCCACTCCTCATTTCTGGCGTTCGCCATATCCTCTTGTGGAACACTTCATTCTTTAGCCACTGTCATTGGTGAAACCTTCCACTCGCGCACTGATAAGAAAACAAGTACTGTTCAGTATCACGCGTTCAGCTGTCGTGCCATATCTGCGTTCGGAAAGAAACGGTCGTCTACCACTTCTGGAATTTACGAAGCCTGCAGCCGTCATTGGCCTTTGCCCTATGTGTCAGGTCTGATAGCAACCGCTCATGAGAGTGTTAGTAATGATGCGATCGTATCACGAGCGCAGCTTCAGGAAATCTAGCGCTTATTAGAGGACGCCGATTCCGTATCTCATCTGACTGGTAGCTCTTTCTGGGCAGTACCAGACACCATAGGATAAGTCCATAGAGCCTCTGATTGCCGCCCTCTAAAGTAACTTTCGACATCCCCGTTGCAACTCCATCTTGTCTATGGAACAGAACGACTGTTCTCATTAATACTGCGCCCAAACTACATTTGGGATTGGATACACTTAGAGGCCGGTAGAGGGAAGCACTGCCTTACGCGTATTCCTTTTAATGTCGTGTTCTTTTTGAAGGGCGGTTGGAAACAGGAGGCTACAACCCCTACCTGCCCTGCTTTGTAATGGGGTGCTCCTTGGCGTCACCTTACGAATATGTATTTCGCAAAAGTTCTCTACTGCTTATAGCTCTGCGTATACCTGTACTGCGCCCTAGATCGGTACTGCGCATAATGTTTCGTGTTAAAACGAATAACTTGTAGTTTTGTAATTATTTCATGCAGGCGGACAGCCCATGTCCATAGTCATTACTCTTGCATCCTCTGTAATGACTGTACGGGTGTGTTGTTAGCTGCGGAGCGCAATGTCGCGGCATCGATTCCCGCTAGTGGCGGCTGCATATCGGTGATGGAAAAACGCAGAAACAGCCTTATGCTGTACGATGTCAGTGGACGTTAAAACTCCAGGGGGCCGAAACTAAGACCGGAGACCTTCACTAGTGCGACCCTCTTAGCGTATGTTGCAGCTGTCGAACATAAAGGAGCACTAAGGGAAACTGAATTTACTTAATGTTGTCGTTAAACATTGATTCTCTATTTGTTTATGGTTGCCTGGACGTTTGTCCAAGAGCAAAAGTGTTATCTATAGCCGAAAAAGAAGTGAATTTAAGAACCTTTCCGCCATTAAACAGTTTCAACTCGCCACGTCCTTACCAAAAGGCCAGGTGGTTGCCACCGTTTTCATATGGATAGCGGCATATCGTAGCCTGCGAAATTCGCGCGAAAAATTCGAAAAATTCGAAAAATTCAGTGGCTGCGTAACTTGGGAAGTTACGCAGCCACTGAGGCAGCATCTGAATTTCGCTCTTTGCTCTACCTTACAAAGGCGCCGTTTTCGGTAAGAGTTCTCTATCTGTGATCAGAACGCGCCAACCTCGTTTGTTCTCTGTGTCGCTTTCAACTCCACATCCCCACACGCACACATTTGACGGCTCCGCTTTTCCTACAGCACCGCAGATTGAACCGGAAGTAATGGATTCCGCCTCAAAAGCAGATAAAAATCCAAGCCATACTTCGGAGCTTCCCCACGCGGAGTCACTGCTGCCGTCGCTACTATCAGCCTACACGGAAGAGATGCCCGTGCCAGCGGCTGAGCTGCCCGAGTGGGGATCAGGCGTGCAGAGCGACGGTGGGTGCGATGCAGACTTGACACCCGAAATCGGGCAAAATGCGTGACTCAATTAACGCGTAGTCAACAGCAAACTTGTACTATAACTGATACAGCGCCCAATGCAATCGTGTGCCTGCGGATAAATATATAAAGTGTCGCTCCATCGTGTGCACTTAGCTGAAGACAGTACTTATTTTGAATATGAATAGAACTGTTGCCAGCGGAAGCTGCTACGATTCTGCTGCAGTTTAGCACTCACCTTAATTGCAACAGCAACAACATCAGCAGCAACCACAACAGCTGTATCTTGCCGATACTGACCTAAGGGGCAGAAACGTAAAAGCAAGCAAATAGGGTTCAGCTTAAGTTAAGGACAACGCAGAGAGCTATGGAAAGAAAATTGATAGGTGTAACGTTAAGAGATCGGAGGTGGGCGGAGTGGGTGAGGGAACAAGCGCGGGTTAATGACATCCTAGTCGAAATCGAGAGGAAGAAACGGGCTTGGGCAGGGCATGTAATGCGAAGGCAAGATAACCGCTGGCCCTTAAGGGTAACGGAGTGGATCCAAGTGAAGGCATACAGGGAGCTGCAGAAAGTTAGGTGGGCGGGGATATGGTGGCCACAACTGGCAAAGGGCAGGATTAATTGGAGATACATGGGAGAGGCATTTTTCCTGCAGTGGGCGTAGTCAGGCTGATGATGATGACTATTCACATTCAGGCTTAACTTTCTTGTGTGTGGGCCAGATAATATTTAAACGAAAGCTTTCCTCTTGGAAGGATATCTGTGAAAATGCGGTGACTTCTTTGAGGCCATGTTACTAAGCGTCCATTGGCTTCTGTCTCAGCTTACAGGTTACCTAACTTCCTTTCACAGAGAAGTATGTAAAAAAATGATAAAAATGTCCAAACGTACATGTGGAACCGTGAGATATGAGGCACAAGATATGCCTATTGCAGTCAAAGCAGTGTTTGCTGCATTTCTACACTCTTTGAATGCCCATTATGGTTTATTCTTGAGCATGCAAATAGCGGACGCACATTATTTTGTATTCGCACACATGGTGCATATGGTGGCACTAATGTGGTGTACAAAACCACCTGAATACTAGTGACCCTAGCAGTAAAGGGGCAGCCAATTTTTATCTTGCTGCAATAGCACAAAGCAACTCAGAACTTTCTACAAAACCACAAAGACACTTCAACAGAAAAGTAAAAGACACGGCTTTCAGTGTTTCTTTCGCCATTATAAATGACCGATGGGAAACCCATGCAACGTCTCCAGTAAATGAGCAATGCTGCTGTAGATAGGAGAGGATGTATTTCGCAACACGAGCTGTAGAGTTAAGTTTTTCTGAATACAGGAACGTACTAGCGTGACCTACGTCAACAACAGACGACACTTTCTGCAGCGTCCAGCTGTGTCTCACTCTTTCGCCTGGAGGACTACCAGGCCTCGGTGCGTGACACGGTCGCACTGGGCTGGGAAATGCCGGCCGTAGTCGTGGCTCCCAGTCCTCTTGAAACAGGACACTCCGACAACGAACAAGTAAGCTAGCTGGAACGAAACAGCTGTCGTCGTGATGACCGCCATCCGCCCCACCAGAAAGAACGGCTTATTCAGAGGATTATTTCTTGAAAGAATTCTTCTACGTAGCTTTAAGCATGTTTGATGCTTATCAGTGCAGCACTAGCGTCAAATAATGCATTATTCGACGTTCAAGCATCATGGTGCCGTTGCGGGCTGATAGAGCAGCATCCTAGTAATTTCTTATTATCTCGCAGAAGTCTCTAGAGGGTCCCTGCGGCGCTTGTTGCAGTGAAGAGCATTTTTATTTAAAAGGTTATTTATGACATTCCTATAGCGAAAACAACGAATTACAGACACGAGCGCGCACACAGTCAAGCTATTCCACCCGAAAAATTTTAGGAGCAAGCATAAAAAACAGTTCATTAAATTAGAAATCATTTTCTTATTTTGTCCCGTCTATTGACAACCCACACAACTGTACATCTTTGCCGCCCCTCGCGCACACATGCCGTGCAAGCTAGCATACCATTTCTGTCTTGTCGTCACAAACCGCAGTCCATTCCACAGAGACGCTTTCTGGCGGCGCTGATCTCTCACTTTGGGAGCAGATCCTGAACGATCAGAGAAGCTGCGAACACACCTCCATGTCATTTCCTGTTGACGCTCTCTCTATGGGCCGGAGAAGGTCGGTATTGAGAATCTTGTGCACTATGTCGGTCCTCATGTCTTCGGAGATTTCGGAGTAAAGGGTCTATGCAAATATTGGACTTGTTAGGGGGTCCCTTGCAATGGAGGGGAGGTCTACTGTAGTGAATAGGGCCTACTGGCGCACCTAAATGCCCTGCTTTCAATTAGACAGCCGCTCTGTTCACTGTTCTCTGAGTTGTTGAAGGAGGTTTTTAAGCGACAGAAACATTCCTTTTCAGCAGAGACGGGATTTGGAGGTTTCAGTGGGGAGGTGGAGGGCGTCTTTACACAAGGCGTTAAGCGCAGCTTCCATTTTAGACTTTTGCGCTTGATCGGTATGAATGTACAGAAGGGAGTACTGAATTTTTCTTAGGATGAGCGCATGGATTAGCCGTCGCCCTAGCCCTCTCGCAGTCCTTTGTGTATTGTGTTGACCATAATCTCATTTGCACAGGCGCTGCCTTTGGTTGCCCGAGTGCAGCAGCATTGCAATCATCACGTTTCTTAACCATTCTGACAGTCTTTGAGTCCATCCTCGTCTCCCCCCCGTCAACTTGCACTCTATAAATATTGCCACGTATCATTGTAGTGTCCGTTCGTTCGCGCTCAAGGCCGCAGGAAAGGGGTGTTAATTTTGTTTGTGGCGCGAGAAGCGACCGGACTAATCTCGATTGATCACAGCCATGAAGAGCTGCATCTACGTTTTTCTAGATTACTGTAGATGATCTTGATCTGTTAACGCGATGTTTCCTTGCTGGCTTTAAATTGAGCGATGCCGCGAGCGGCGGGCTTTCGTGGTTCCGCCGAGCACGCGTGTTGCTTACGCCGCCGCCGAGTGATTCACTTTTTTTGCGGGCGCAAGTCAGCCCAAAAAGGTCAGCCATAGTACTAGAGTGCATGATGCCGCAAAGCTGACCCCCAAACTGCAGAAATGCACAAATAACTCAGATTCTCAAGCAGCTATCCCAGCCATTCAAATGAGCAGATTTCCGTCTCGCTTCTGCGAAGAGAGCATGTGCACCCTGACAGTGCTCTCACCCACTCTAATCTAGATTAAATGGGCTCCTGGTCATGCCAGGATTATAGGTAACGACCGCCAGATCAGTTCGCCTGCGAAACTTTACACCGGGCACCTGGGATGCCCTGGCCATACATGTCCTCTGAACTAGAGGCTCTTCAGTATTTGAAGCACATCAACGTACACTACGACAACTTTCAGGAAAATAGGCTGACCACTCCGTCACCTCACCCTGAACCCGGTACCTCACCCATTCGTCTCCTACAGCAAAGTCATCCTAATATCCTACACACACCAGCTCGGGCATACCTGTACCGTTAGCGGGCCGTACCCACATGTCCCAAATGCAGAGAACACTATGGCAATATTCGCACTCACCCTTTGAAGGCCCATTACAGGTGCAATCACCGCACTACCGCCAACTGCCCCCTATTTCGTGCAATGTTTGGCTCGCCTCCGACCAGCTGCTAGAACAACTTTCCACTTGCGATAAGCCCACTAGCAGCGGAGCGGCTAACATTAAAGCTGCTAAATGAAGTGTATTCTCTCTCTCTTTTTCTGTATCATTTCGAATGTATAAGCCTTCCATACGCCTAAGTTTTCTCATTTATCGCTCACTTCGGAAATTTCTATTTTTACATCTTCGCTCAATTCAAAGCAGCTTTGCAGAAATATAAAATTGCACAGCTATCGTAATTCATATTCTTCTAGACGGGGTCCCAGCTTTTTCTTCGTTCGCCGCCATACATCGGATGCCAAAAATTATCTTCTTTTTTTGATGCCATGAGCCCAAAACAAGCATTTCAGAGCATCAAGCAATAACTTTCATCCCAATTTCACCTCCGAGAATATTTTAGGCACCCGCATGTTTGAACACCAGTTGATGCGTTGCAGGATCCCCTCTAATGTGGATGCGTATCCCAGCGAGAACTGTAAAATTATATGGAATGTCCACAGCTATGCTTGTAGAGCAGCCGTCCCGGATACGCAGTTTTCTCAGGATCATGCTCCGGATGACCACGAATTTCTCTTCAGCTGCAAGGATTCCGAGGAAGTGGTGCATCCTTATCAAAGTGGTCGATAGACTTTTTATAGCCCTCTCATAAACCCTGTTACCTTCGTATAGATATTTCCTTTTGTCTATTCGCAGTCTATAGACTGTCTAGAGACAAAGGTCTACGAAAAGTGCATGGCCATAGATCTATACAATTTCTTCGGGCTTATAGATTTCTTATGAAACCTATTGCCTTCCTGTAGATATTTCCTTTTGTCTAGTTGCATTCTACCAACTCTCTAGAGACAGAAGTCTCTAGAGATACAGAATATGAACATAGATCTATACATTATCTTTAGACAGTGTATAGGATTCGTATTGCCTATAGACTATAAGATTTTCCTATACAAATTCTATAGACTTTATCGGCAGAAGGCTATGGGGAGTCTTTAGATATTCTTGAAATGGTATCTTTCTTTTTCTGCCACATTGCTACCCTTATGTGAATACTTATTACATCCTTAAATGAAATAAACTCTTCCCTCATGTTTTGCTTAGACTCTTGCCATCATAACTACAAATAACATTTGCTCAATAGTTCGCTTCATCATTTTCTTTTCTATTTGAACGGCTGCGCCTTTTCTCTCTTCGCGCCTTCGCGCCTTAAAAATGAAATTTTCTCTTCCCTGCAGCAACCAGTATTAAGAACTACTTATCACTGACTGCAAATTTCTTTAATTCGCAGACTTGGGTGACCCCAGCGACGAGCAGCGATTCCTTTGCCGTCTACTCAGAAGTTCCTCGCACTGCGTCGCCGGCTGCCGCCGGTGACAGTGTGCTCGACGTGCGGCCCAAACCTGGAAAAGTAATGTGGCTTTCAACTCTGATTCTTCTGTGGAGATGACTCCCTTGTGTTTAAAGAGGTAGCAGGTGAATGAGGGCGGTAGGCTGTGAAATCATCTCCCGGGGAGCCTCCAGGAAACACTGCAGTGGTGCAAATTGCACAGAGAACAGTAGCCATTAGTCAATGGTGGCTTTCACTTTCATCTTTAATAACAGTTGCTCGAAAAATGCGCACAGCTTGTGAATTTTTCGGGGTTTATTTTGCACAATACAATAGCACGAAATCAACGTCAAATAGAAGTGAATAAAGGAGAAAATACGCACTTCGAGACAGGCGCGTATAAAAGGAGGAGCCGGAGAGGGGCCCGGGCCATCCTCGAAATCAAGGTCAACCCTATTCCCTACCCGAGTTTCCTTCGTATTTGGGCATATACCCCTTTTTTCGGATCATCCCGATGCAAGAAAGCACCTTGGTCTCCTCGCAACAAAATTTCCTAGCTACATGCCTGCTTGGAGGACTTTCTTTATTCGTGTACGTCAATATGCTCTTTTTTTGTCATTGTGGTTTAGAGCCCATGCGGTGTGCATCTAAGGTGTGCCCATATATTCCTTTGATGTTATACCCTCCATTTATTACTAGGTCGCTAGCTCTAGCTTTTGGGTATATGTGTTGCGACCCTGTGAGTATGGCAGCCAAAGTTCACGTATGATTGAGAAGACATGCAGTTATTTCTACTGTTAGTTCATGGCTATATGTTCCTGCATGCATTACGTCCATGTGGAGGGAAAAAAGGAGCTAACGTACTCTGGTTCAGGAGCCAGGCCCCCTAGTCCATTAGTCTATCAAGGCGCAACCAAGTTATATCTGCTCCTATGCCCCTGCTTCTCGAGAGCGCAGAGTTGCATCTGCAGCTTCTTCCTTCTTCCATACTTGCATACTTGTAGCTTTGTAAGTCCTATGCCGTAGAAACTATTCTTTCTTTCCACAGGTCACTCGTCCTTCACCCATCCCAGAGTCACACGAAGGCAACAGCCCCAGCCGGGAGATGTGTGCCACAAGGGAACAGTCTGTTCAGGTGGCCTCTGAACTGAAGGGACAGTCTCCCCTGGTAAGCAAAACGTTCAGTTGGGCGAGTTGGTAGATATTCATGATGCAAACAGCGCGAACTACAAGGGACAATAAAATAAGGAACACAGGACGAGCGCTGACTCGCAACTAAAAGGTTTATTCACTGAAACCTTCTTATATGAAGAAACAATCAAAGGGAAGAAACAACACAAAAAAATTAAAAACCATGAAACGCACATTCGTCAGGTGCTCCCGAGAAAATTCATCTCCCTATCGCATAGGAAAACAGATGGTTTGCTGACGCAATTCAGTTGATCCCCTGCGATGTGAAAAGCCTCGACAACTTCTCGTGTCGTCTGATCACTGTGGGTGTATAGTACACGTGTTTGATTGAATAATGCAGTGCATTTTTTCTTTTTTCTTTTTCATGACTTTACATTCTAGACAATGTTTGACCAAATGTGAAAGGTCATCACCAATGTTTAAGTTGTTCCTGTGCTCTTGTAGGCGCTTATTAAGGCAACGCCCGGTCTGACCAATGTAACGCGCTCCACAGGAAAGGGGTACACTGTATACAACACATGTTTTACAGGCCACAAACTTATCCCTGTGCGCAACGCCACATCCTTCTTTTTTCATTTTGGCCTCTTTCTTTCTTTCAATGGCAGGGCATATCTGTTTGAGCTTGACGGGGGCTGAAAGAAACACGCCAACTTTGTACCTACTTGCTACGTTCTTTAGTCCGTGGGAGACGCGGTGTACATATGGCAAAACGGCAAATTTTCACATTTTCACCTTTCACATTTGGTCAGACATTGTCTAGAATGTAAAGTCATGAAAAAGAAAAAGAATAAATGCACTGCATTATTCAATCAAACACGTGTACTATACACCCACAGTGATCAGACGACACGAGAAGTTGTCGAGGCTTTTCACATCGCAGGGGATCAACTGAATTGCGTCAGCAAACCATCTGTTTTCCTATGCGATAGGGAGATGAATTTTCTCGGGAGCACCTGACGAATGTGCGTTTCATGGTTTTTAATTTTTTGTGTTGTTTCTTCCCTTTGATTGTTTCTTCATATAAGGAGGTTTCAGTGAATAAACCTTTTAGTTGCGAGTCAGCGCTCGTCCTGTGTCCCTTCTTTTCTTGTCCCTTGTAGTTCGCGCTGTTTACATCATGAACTCCCCTGGTAAGAGGCTTTCCTGCGAATGCGCTCTGTTGGTTGATGTCTCACGGCCCATTTTATCCAATTCCTGCTGTCTTGGCTCAGCCCTTGTCGTACTAAAGAAACAGGTACTTTATATTGCGGCTGAGCACTAAGAGCATAATGAGCACTGTCAAAACACGCTACTTCACTGCAGGATAAGCGTATCAACTTCACGGAATGGAGGCTCTTACAGTTCGTAGAGCAAAGTCAGCTGGCGCCTAGTTTAATACGCCGCTTGTAGTCGAACCTGCAGCGTGTCCTCGGAACGAACGAAACGCGGCAATAATGAAATGAATAAAATCTAATGCTAAGGAATGCCTAGTGAAGGAAAAAAAATTTTTTTTCACGTCACCTAAGCATAGATATATTGTGTAAGAGGCTCCTCCTTAACGGGTAAAATAATTGCACCATTAATTTCTCCTCAAGTAAGGCTAAAAAATTATAAAAGGAAAGAAACATTCCTCTATGCTACTTGGTTTCGGTGACTGCGGTTTCGTTCATATCTATTAAAATTAAATGTAATGTAAATCTGGAAACGTCTTAGAATTTTAGATGTGAAAGCGTCGATTCTGCTATGAATAGGGCGGCAGATTACGCAGTCAACCTCGGTCAAATTAATGTTAGAATATATATTATTCTGCCGGTCATTAATAACATTTATTAAAACTAAGCGCCCGAGAACAGCGCACTGAGACACTCCGGAGGCGACATGGAGAAGATCTTAGTCATTCAGATAACCTTCCAGGCTTCTGATTTCGCCTAAACCCTAAAGTGTCATTTCCAGGCATAAATAAGCCAGTTTTAATATGCTGTCCAAAATTGGGAGTCTTGGGAGTCTCTTTTTAATGTGAATACTCGTAGGGAAGAGGTCATGATGAATGTATTGACCAGCATTCCCAAATGACCAATGCTTCGTTTAGATGGCTTTGACTTTTTTTTTTTTTACGCTGGCATGGTGCTGGAGTGTGTAATAAAAAAACAACGACGTGAGCACAAACTCCACCTGGTCTATTCTATTTTCTCTTTACTCCACTTCAGCACTGCTTTTCAGCGCCAAACCTGTGCGCGCTTTATTTTTTTCCTATCGCACAACTGACATCTAAGCGCTTAGTACCAAGCGCATTCTTCTAGACGCCGTATCTAAACTCAAGCACAGCATCCCACCTCGAATCTCTGCCTCTACTTTCTGGAATCATAGTCTTGGGTACATGCTCATGATAATGGAGGAGAGTTTATTATCCCCAGCTTTACGTGGGTGGTCAAGGTGCAGGAGGGGCTAAGGTTGTCCACGTAAAGTGTATTTATTGCACCTTAACATCGTACAGCTCACCGACGATTTCGCATTTCACCACGCTGAATAATGAGCCGCTGCGGTCGGGATTTGATCCCACCACGTATAGGCATGAGCACACCGATGCCATAACCGGAGAGTATTCGCTGCTGGTGTTTCTCGCAAATGTTTCTAGGAATTTTTCGTGACGTTTGCTGCTCGCATACACAAGTAAAAAGCAGCGAGTCGTGCTTGTTTACAAGCATTGCGATGAAACATCACCTGCCAAAGTTTTTAGCACAGAAGGAACACAATTATTTTTGGTAATGACTTCTTTGACCTGCTATATTTTTGTGAGTTTGGGGTTTCTGATGATGCGACGCTATGACACTTTGAAGATCAATGGCTTAACTTTGGGCTACTGTGGAAATTGCTAATAATTTCATCTGAACCGTGTCCAGACTATTCGACGGACATCGGCGGTCCAAACCGAGACTTGCAGCACCATCAGCCGGGCGACAACTGGCCTGGGCGCCTCACCGTACGGTGACAGCGACAGGGACACCCAGATGCTAAAGGTGCACCAATTTCATGCGATGGCGTCAGTTTATTTTTCCTTGCTGCTCTTGGAGAGCTAGGAATTACCTATTTTTTGTGTAGGAAAACTGAATAAGCCAAGTGCTACCTCCCTGGAACGTTGTTATTGATGCACAGGTTTGACATGTAAACATTTCCAAAATAGTAGATCACGCTAGCTTCTGGACTGTGCAGAGACACTCTTCTAGCCCCGCTGTGAATTCTGAAATTCCTAGGCGTGAAAATGGCACTGCCATTCCCTCTCGAGATACATTGAGCGGTAGAAATGCAAACTTGAGCAGAGTACACGGCCTCTGTAGAAAACCACTGTTCTGTATATTTCCGGAAAGGCTGCGCCCGTTTGCATATTGCGTAAGAAAACTCAAAAGATAAAGTGCAGCTGTTCCTGCTCTGAGGAAACGAAAAGAAATACTTTTGCAATAGGAAACTTCGGATACTGAGAGTGCAGACACATGGCAGTGTTCCTAGGGCTGTACTTAAGAGTGTTTCATGAAAGGTGGCAAATGAAGTTAGAATCATAACTAAGCAGGCGAACTCAACGCTGCCCTATGTGTACTCGTAATGAGTGATCTTTGAGCGACATGTCTCTACAGGAATGACCATCGCACTCTGTAGACATTCTCTGCAGACTTCATACAAAAAGACGCACGGAAATGGCTCCATAGCTTATCTTTAACTGCCTATTAACAGCTTGTCCGAATACTGTAGGTGTAAACACAATTAATACATAATTTACCGACAGTCTCAAGAAATAACTGAGGAATCTATAGCTCTCCACTTGCTTTGCGTGGCCAGTGCCACGCGCAGGTGCTTATGGCGGGCAACGCCCACTACCTGCGCGAGCGGTCGGCCATCCTTCGCGGGGCGTCGACCCTGGACGAGACGGTCTACATCTGCCAGCAGATCAGGCAGCAGCAGGATCCTCCCCCGCGGCCCCCCACCGCCGCCTCCGAGGTGTTCGTCACGGGCCACACGACCGAGCTGGGATCCTCCTGCGAGAGCCGGGAACCTCTGCGCCTGCGCCACCTGGTCGGACTGCAGCACCCGCAGGCCCTGCTGGAAGCGCACAAAGTGGCGAAGAGCCGGTCGTAAGTGTTTCACTATGCGTGTGTTATGAGAACTCTTGCCCAGAATCACAATACTGTCGGCACATGCAATAACGCTGAGAAGTTTGATACTCAAACAGTACAAATTGCTGGCTAAGTATCCTCCTTTATCTCGGGCAGTGAGAGTGCTAACTTCAAGAGACACATGTGTCTGGCACGCATTGCTAGCATGTCTATAGACATTATGTCCGCGATAGCCACTACCTCGGCCTACCGTCATGACAATGGAGGGTCTCAGCGTAGCGGAAACAGATTACCCTCTAAACAAAAAGTATTAAAAATGGAGAGTAAGCTGTCGTCTATCACACTCTTTTCTATGAAAGGGAGCGTGCTAGAGGAGAGCTTCCTACCTTATGCTCCCATATATAGGCGTATTCTTGTTTAGAGTGTTACAGCATGGACGCATCTCTGATAACCCCATGCCTCCTGCGAACTCGCCGAGCCAAGTAAGCTCCCCACCTAACCACACGGCTGCCACAACCCGTGCGCAGAAAGCATAAGGTAGCCCGATATGTGTCTACCTCACTTGTCTCCGCCAAGCAAAACCTCCCTAATATTTTCGGGGAGCAGATGAATGCTCTAGCTTTCTGTTTTAACGTACACTGAAAATGGCGACACCCTCTGTCATTGAGAGAGAGGCCTCTGTCGCGCCAGTTCTAGCCAATGGGAGGGTGCCGTTCAGGATGACCTTGATCATGGGAGAGTGACCTTGCTCATGGGAAGGTGATATTGGGTGTGACCTTGTCAAAACCCAGCATAGCGACAGGCTATGCAATAATAAAGTAGATATTTGCCGGTACTGGGTCCAGAACCCTCGGCGGCTCGAACAGATCACCTTCGCTGGCCACTGCACGAGAGCGCTATTCTATCGCCGCAGCCGATCAGGCCTCGTGTTAAACTGCAGCACACTATCGCACTATGCATCGCACATCGTCGTTTTCATGAACTTCCAATTGCGGAGCGAACAGATCCGTTTCATCTGTCTAGTACCGTCGCCAGGCGTGTCACTGACCCAGCAAAGCAACCCCATAGGCCAATTAGTCTAAACTCATCCTTTCGCACGTCTACTTGTCTTAACTACCTTAAAACCACGCCAATTTTTTCCATCGTTTTCCTTGCTTCTTTTCCTTCTCTCCTTGATCCTCTTTTTTGCGTTCTTTTTAAATTTCTTAATTCATTTTTTCTTTTTCCCTGATTTTTTAAATTATTCTGAAAAAGATAGTCGGCATTCTCCGGAAGGAACATAATAAGATGCGCGTTCATCGGTAGCCGAAGCCAAAAACTAGTTATAATCAAATTTTCCGGCTATTTTTTTGCTTCGCTTTATTCTTTCTTCCCTATACAGGTTGTGATAACGTCACGAGGTCTCCAGGCCCCTCTCAAGAAATCATGAACTTAATTCCCACCCGCCGTGGTGGGCAGATTGCTTAAGTACGGGTCATGGGACTTCTCAGTCCGGTGGGTCGGTTGCCACCTGCCATGGTGACCAAGTTGTGATGCCATGGTGACGCAAGGTCATGTGATCTCTCTCGACCATTCAGCGAGCTACATGACACACACGTCATTTTTGCGGAATGTGGGCTCTAATGCTATCGCATTAAAAGGATAGATCGCAGCCTCGGCCGTCCTTGTGATAGTGCCGTTTTCAGCCAAATCTCGCAAGCAAATGCGAGCAATTTATACTGTATATTTTAGAACAGATCACGGTTGCGTCTTGATTCTATACCCACTTTTTTCAGAAATCTGGGAACCCAAGTCGATATAATTAGATAAAAAACAATCCCGCCCTCTCCTTTCTCTAGCTCACCGTCATGCCCGAGTGCCAACGAAACCAGCGCCAACAAGCTGCAGAACGTAATGCCGATTGGCGTCGGGAGCGCGAACTTGTTGGACGCAGAGGCGCGTTGTTTTCGCCGAGTTTAACGAGTTAGGCTGCATAGGGGCAGTGCTTTCACAATGTCTTCGTAGGCAAGTGAATTCCTAAGCTGAGACGAATGATGCGCGCGGCTCGGACGACGATACCGACGCGAAATGAGAACTATAGAAGACTAAGACCGCTAACGTTCAAAAAGAATTGTACTTCAAAGGACATTGCTAAACTACACTAACCCAGTAGCCTTGGTGCCACTTGCCCCATCTCTAATTACAGGCCGAGCGTCGACGAACGCAAGCGCAACAGTCCACCTCCTCGGCCCGAGCCCCGACCACGTCGCTTGGCGCCCTTGGTTGTGGAGCCCGACTGCCCCGCTCCGGACCCCGAGATGGGCGACTCGCCGCCGCGCCCTAAGCCTCGCACGAGGTTACCGCTGATGGTTGCACCTAGCGCCGGTGCTTCGTCGAGTGAGGAGCGGCGCTCCGACTCGACTGCGTTGCTGATGCCGGACTCTGCGGAGTTGGGGTGGTTGAGCTCGCCCTCCTCTCCCCGCTGACGACCGCTAAAGTCTGAAATTCGGGAACCCGCGGTGCCAAGATGGGGTTGCCTCTCCGTCCAAGCATATTTGTCGATGTAAATCTGCGTCATGAAACAAAAATGAAATACTAGAAATTCTCAGTGTTCTTCAAATCTACCCGAATGGTCATAAAATTTGCCGTCAATGTGGTTAATTGTAAATTTCACGGTGTTAATGAACCAGACATTTTAAATGTGCTTGTATTAAGAAATTGCCTTTCTAGAAAATTGTGATGTTTTCAAACGGCCGATGTCGAACTCCACTTTAATCGTGTTTCTCGGTTATTGGGCTCTTAAAACAAAATGGCAATGAAGTACGCAATTCAACTTCTCACGCCATTGCCGGATGTCACTTCTCGCCTTGATATTCATGCACCTTCTCTTTTATTACGACATGGATAGCACCTATTACTTCAAGCTTTTTCCTTTATTCTAATACTCTATTCTGCACAGATTTCACCTTGGGCAATCTTCAGTGTATATGCCATATATTGAAATACTGTTCGTTATTTCGTCCATGGGAGAGCAGCTACGTGCGATTCGATATCCAGACAATAACTCGCATAGCTTATTATTTAGCTAGACTTTTAGGCAAAACAACGCATCGCAAGAAGCACCTGTATGCCACGGTGTTGACGGGGTATTACGTTCTGATGCTTCGCCCAAAAGTGCAGTTGTCATTTAACGTCCTTCAGCTGCACTGATCAAGGCAAAATTTGCGAGTGTTCGCATTCGGAGATTTCTTGCATGTTACTAAACACTGGATGGTGATAATCTGAGCACTACACTGCGCCCCACCTGATACAGGTAGTTGCACTTAGCATCGGTGTTATAAAAGAAATTGATTACAAAATTCCGATAAAAATAAGTGCAAACTGTTTCTTTTGGCTGCATTGTATCATTATCATCAATAAACAAACATGCAGCCCTGGCTGCCTTCATTAGTCTTTCTTTACGTCACTCCTCTGACTTTGCTGTACAAAGCTCGATTCATCGTCCAGAATTTCAAGCCTTTTCGTTACCCTGATGTGTTTCTTCCCACCCTGATCTGTTTCTTCCCCAGCGCTGGGAAGATACATATGTAGAATAGTATGACGAATTCTGTTATGGTGCTATTCATGGCCTCAGAGTACCTGCCAAGCGCAATCCACCTAATATGATTTTCCTAGCTGTTTCGTTGTAGGCATCTGCGATCACTTTTGGCCCAAGTTCCCTTGGAACTTCCAATACATCGCTGTTGTCACAAAAATCGCAGCATATGAAGACACTCTGATGAAAAATTCATCCAATTATCGCTGTCAGTAGATTAATTCTCTGCCTTTTTCTGTTTATGTCGACATTTGTCCCGCTGCAAAATGCTCATTTTTCTATCAGAAATGTTCCCGCCATTCGGTTTAAACTTGTGACATCCTTATTGAGAAGGCCGGTTTGCCGCCGATTTACAGAGAAAGGCTAGAATGTAATCATTTCGGTAGAGATCGACCTGGTCGGCAGGTTCCTTAGAAAAAAAAAATTGGCTGTGGCTTAGCTAGGGTTAAGCCTCGATAAGCGAAAAGCTCTCACTGCTTTTCAGCTAACTCCCAAGCTACCACTTCTGGATCGGTGTTTCTGCGCCGTCCGACTGTTGCTTCTTCTTCTCCTTCCATGGCGAGTGTCTGCGCCTGTTCTATCGGCAAGCACGCCTTATGTGCCCCGGCTTTCAAATGTGCACTGCGCACGGCTGCGGCGGAAGGTGAAACGGTGGCGAGGATGGCCGCCTCTTCTATGGCCGCCGCGCACGCGTTTTCGCAACGCCTTGTGAAAGAACCTTCTAATCTTGGGACGGCGGCGGCGACCGCGCGGCAGCGCCGAAGGGTAAAACGGTGGCTAGGGGGAGAAGCGGCGACGCTCAGACGACCGAGTCAGTGCGCGGCGGCGACGACGGCTGCGGCAGCAGCTGCCGCCTGCGCTCCGCCTGACGTCGCTCGGTTTCGCGCATGCGCAGCTGTGGCTACAATTAATCACGGTGCACGCCAGACCCGGTGTTGACGAGCCTAGTGAAGCTTTTCGCTTCAAAAACGCACTGCGACCAACGGCTCATGAGAGTTTTCGATTCGTCGGAAGACGCGTGTCCGTATGCGGCCGCTCTAGATCAGCGTCATGCCATATCTGGTCTGCCTAGATCGGCGTCGTGCATATCTGGTTGATCTATACCGACGCCGTGCCATATCTGGCCGCTTTAGATCGGCGTCGAAGGGGCGACACTGGCCACCCAACGAGCACCACTGGATGAAATGCGCCCCCTCTTCTTCACAACGGAAAGCGAACTGCAGGAACAAAGGGACAGACGAAATGGAAGAGAAATGGTGCATGCTAGAACGCAACTAGAATTAGTGCATACAGTATTTACTCGCGTAATGGGCGCGCTCGCAGAACGAGCGGATTCCGTTACCAACTCATTTAGAAACCTGCATAAAAACAGCAAAATATATCCTGCTCAATACCCTGACACCTGCCCCTGGTGCGACACAATTCCTACACTTTTCTGCGTTTCATGGGGGTGTGCGGGCAATCATGAGCCTTTAAAGACGAAACATATACGCTGCAATAACTGTTGGTACGAATGGACATAAATGGAGTGCATAAAACAATACCCCCGTTCGACTTGCTTGCTTGCGCGACCTTTTTGGGCAAAATCACAATACCAAAAAAAAATAGAGCTTCTGCGGAAATTAAATTACATGCTAATCTCGCTACGTTAAGAGCGGTTTTTGGCTCCAGTGAATAGTAATTTAGAGCCCGTGCTCTAAAAATGACACAAATGAGAAATATGGCGCATATTAGAAGCTTAACAGCTTCCCTCCAATTGACAAAACACGCTCATATTTGGCACAATTTTGGCAATTTTATATTTTGTTAAGTGAGCAAGACTTTTTTGAGTCGCATTCATTATTTCTTCCGTGTTCTAAAGGTCATCGGAAAAACGCGATCCACGCAGGTCTCATACTGAGTTTCATGACCCCCGGGCGGAAAACACAATCTATTTCCTGCACCTTTGTGTAACATTCTTCAACAACTAACACCATTTGTGCAGTTAAAGTAGGGCACATGCCTTTTTGCTTTGTCTACTTGCTGAACGGGCTAGGTGGCGTCACGGTTAAAATTTTCCGCCAGGATCTCTCAAACTGCTTAAATCTGAGCAAGGCTGGCTGCTGGGCGAGTTATGACTGATTCATCTTAAAACCAGCAGGAAGACACAACACAAGAGAAGAGGTAGGTAGGTTGGTAGGTTTATGGGGTTTAACGTCCCAAAGCGACTAAGGCTATGAGAGACGCCGCAGTGGAGGGCTCCGGAAATTTCGACCACCTGGGGTTCTTTAACGTGCGCTGACATCGCACAGTTCACGGGCCTCGAATTTCTCCTCCAAAGAAATTCAGCCGCCGCGGCCGGGATCGAACCCGCGTCTTTCGGGCCAGCAGCCGAGCACCATAGCCACTGAGCCACCGCGGCGGCTCCAAGAGAAGAGCTGAACAAAATACGAGGATGGACTAAAAAACTGAAATTTTATTGAAGGAAAGTGGTAAAAGATGACTCGCAAAGAGATGCGAATCTCAATAAAATTTCATTTGTTAGTCAAGCCTCCTCTTGTGCTCTTCTCGTGTGTTGTGTCTTCCGGCTGGTTTTAAGGAGTTAAATCTGACTACTAACACACCCGACTCAACTAGAGAGGCAAAGATTTCGCTCGTTTATGCCTTCGTTCGAAAGTGCAGACAGGAGAGGGAATTCTGCACTTACCCTTTTTTACAGATTTGAATGACTGAAATCAAAATTGAATACAGGCACCATTTTTACTTTTGGAGTTCCAATGCCAGCTCACATATTGTTCTAGCATGAAAGAACAACTTTTTAAAAACGAATGCTCCCTTCTGCCGGTCTGCCCTCAGATATTAACTGAACCACATGTTTATTTACAAATATTTTTGTTATTGTGTCATGGAGTCTACAGTGTTGCCTACCCACCACCCAAAAATATCAAAATGCACAATTCACAGTATAAAAATGCAAAAAATATAGCTCGGGAAAAACGTCCCTGTTCTTTACTGAGTCCTATCTTTCTCGCACAGTAATTCTGCCCTATAACACAACAACTAGCCCAAAGTGCCACCTTAATCAAATTGCGGACTTGTCCAATCCGTCAACACGCATTTCCTCTCACCCATCCTCCATAAATTTTAACCTTTCACCAGGATAAAGCATCAGGGATAAAGTTTCACTTTATCCCTGCTAACTTGCTAATTTCATCCGGGCACCGGATTGCATAGTTGCCACTACTCTAGAAATATTCTCCTATTTCCCAGGCCGAATTCGACAACCCCTTTTAGACGCACTATCTACACGTGTGGATAGAGTCAAGCCCCCAGGATTCTCAGATCTGATTCATATGGCGTCTTTCCAGCGGGAAAGTAGACATAAAAGTGCTTTTCTTATCCGTCCGCAAATATTCCTCCTACAATTAATTGGCTAGCGGACACTACAGCCTGATACGCAATTCAGTCCTAATGTGCTTGTTGCTAGGCAGCAATAATTAATTAGCATTCACACGTGGCTTGTATCGGGAATGACGCACGTGCCATGCCTGGTGCGGCGATTCATCGTGCTCGCCTAGATTACATACGCGCCTTGGTTGCCACAACCTTTCGGCTATAAAAGCACTGTACGTTCAGCAATAAAGGGCATTTGTTCGCTGGCCACTTCGACTGATACATGGTGTCACAAGTGGGATAGCTCACGTCTGGGGGCCTGCCGTCTGAGGATAAGACTGCAGCGACCGACAAACGATGGAGCAACTACTGAAGCTTTCTCAACCACTACTGTTGTCTGGGAATATCGCCAAGAACTGGGAATTGTTCATGCAGAAATTCGAGCTTTTTCTGGAAGCAACGGAATCTCCCAAAAGAACCCCGAACCAAGGCCGCCAAAAGAGCACTGCTGCTCAGCACTGCCGGAGACGACGCATTGGAGGTATTTAACAACTTTCTTTTTCTCGAGGACGAGAACAAGCAAGATTATGCTACCGTTGTTAAGAAATTCAAGGAGTACTGCCAAGAACAACAGAATGAAATCTATGAGCGGTACATATTCCGATCAAGAGTGCAAGGCGAAGGGGAGTCATTCAAGCATTTCTTGCGGGACCTCACAAAACAAGCAAGAAGCTGCAGTTTTTCGAGACTAGCTAATTCTTTAATTCGAGACCAAATAGTGTTTCGCACCAGTAGACCACGACTGCGTGAAAAGCTTTTCAAAGAAAAAGACTTGACACTTACCAAGGCTGAGCAGATTTGCAAAGCGGAGGAAGCAGCATCGCTGCAAAATGATGCCTGGACGCCGCCCGATAAGCACGTGGCGCAAGTCAAGAAGCGTCTGGGCAGGTTTGCAAAGCGGCCCACGCGGTGAAAAAAGAACCATGGGCACAGCCCGATAAGCAAGTGATGCGAAACAAGCAACAATCTTGGAAATGCGCCAGATGCAATCGTTTACACGCAACACACGGCAGATGCCCTGCGTTCGGCAAAACGTGTTTCATATAACCATTTCGCAGCCTGCTGCAAGAAGGGCCCGCAAATCCCAGAAGTTGGCGAGGAGCAAGACAGCTTCGACATTCTCGATGTAACAGTCTCGATGATCGACGCGAGAGTGGTCTGGGTAGTGCATGCGAAAGTGGATGACCAGATGGTTAACTTCAAAGTGGACACGGGATCTCGGGAAGAACACGATGCGCGCCTGTGGAAAGTGCTGCAAGTGGCAGAAAAAGCAGGCTTAGCTTTCAATGCCGAAAAGTGCAAGGTTGGAGTGACTGAAATTAAATTCTTGGGTGACGTCATTAACCACGATGGAATAAAGCCTAACCCAGCGTTGACGCAGTCGTTGAGGGAGACTCCATGTCCAACGGTTAAAGCCGCGGTCCACAGAATGCTAGCAGTAGCAAATTATTCCAGCAAGTACTTGCCCAATCTCGCAGAACGTACTACGCTTCTTCGCAGCCTCATCAAAAAGGACTCGGTCTTGAAGTGGACCGAAAACCAAGCTAGTGAGTGGAGGATTATCTGCGACATGCTTAGCAGTGCGCCTCTCCTAGCTATTTTCATCCCAGCCAGGGAAACTAAAGTTGTGGCAGATGCATCAAAGAATGGTTTGGGGGCTGCACTTTTACAGCACCACGGTGAAAACTGGCGACCAATCGCTTATGCCTCGCGTGTAAAGGACAGCTCAGAGCAGAGGTACTCGCAGATTGAAAAGGAAGCGTTAGGAGTAACGTTCGGCTGTGAAAAATTTCATCGCTTCGTATACGAACGTAAAACTATTATCGAGACTGATCACCGTCCACTGATTGGTGTTGCAGCGAAAGGAGTCAGTGATGTGCCACCCAGGCTTCAACGTTTTTTCTTGGGGCTTATGGCTTATGATTTTGAACTGCAGTATGTACCAGAAAAGAAATTCTTTCTCGCAGAGATGCTGTCAAGGGCTCCAAGGATAGAGGCTAAGGACCACTCCGACGACAGGGAAGATGTGGAAGTCCACGTGGTTGCAGTCATGTCAACCTTGGTAAGCGCTAGTACACTGGCCCGTCTGGCCAAAGCAACGGCGAATGATCAGGACTTGCAGTCGGTGATGCGTTACATTAATGGCCAAGGTGACATTGTGGGAATAATGAAGCCATTCCCGTCCGAACTCTCATTGATTAGAGGAATTGTATTAAGTCAATGCGAAAGGAAGTTCTTGAACGCATTCATGAGGGACACATGGGCTTGAACAGGTGCCAAGCGAGAGCCAGGGGCCTAGTGTTCTGGTCGGGGCTGAACTCTGATATCAAAAACCTGTTTCAGAGTTGTGCAGTTTGCCGCAAATATAGGTAAAAACAGCAAAGTGAGCCCTTTATGATCAGACCTACACCGGCCCATGCACGGTACCGCGTAAGTGTCGACATTTATCAGTACGTAGGGAGCTCGTACCTGTCGGATTTTGATGCCCATTCCAACTACCCGGAAGTGGAGAAGCTTACTCGTAGAACATGCAGTGCCGTAATTGAGAAGTTGAGCGCCATCTCTTCAAGATACGGCATTCCAATGGAAGTCCACACGGACAATGGGCCTCAGTTTTCGTCTTATGAATTTGCTCTCTGCATCCATGTACGACTTCAGCCACTTCATGTCGAGCCCCTAGTTCCCTCAATCGAATGGACTCGCCGAGAAGGGGGTTCAGATTGTGAAAAGAATCCTAAAGAAAACGGAAGAAACAAAAGAAGACTTCTGGCTCTGGTTGCTCAACTACAGATCCACTCCGCTCGAAGATGGCCGCTCCCCTGGGGAACTCTTGCAAGGCAGGAGGCTTCGCACTCTACTTCCAGACTTCATGCAGCAGCCAAGCCTACCGGCATTCAAGCGAGCCCAGGCAGACACTCGGGGAAGAACGTTACCACCTCTCAAAACCGGCGATGTCGTGAGAGTAGAGGAAAAGACATGGAATCGCCGAGCTCAAGTTATCGGAGCAGTTGCACCGAGGTCTTATAGAGTAGTTACCGAGGACAACAGAGTGCTACGTCGCAACAGACAGCATCTGCTTCCAACTGGTGAGCCGTTCCAGCAAGAAGCCCCCGAAGGTGAAGACCGGGAGATTGAACGAGCGTGTGAAGCACTGCAACCCACGGCACCTGCTGCAACTGGAGAGCCGCCTGTGAGCTCCGAGAACATTCCGCAGGCACCGCCGCCCGTGACTACCACTGGACCGACTGTGAGCTCAACGGCTCCGCAGGCGCTTCCATTGCGCTGATTTACCAGAGATAGGAGACCACCGCAGCGCCTGCGGTACGACCACAATTTCAACCAAGTACTTCGCATCTATTCTCCACAGGAGGGAAGATGTGTCGGGAATGACACACGTGTCATGCCTGGTGCGGTGATTCATCGTGCTCGCATAGATTAGATACGCGCCTTGGTTGCCACTACCCTTCGGCTATAAAAGCACTATGCGTTCAGCAATGAAGGACATTTGTTCGCTGGCAACTTCGACTGATACAATGCTTATCAGTAATTTACTCCCTAACTGAAATCTACTATCACTTACAGTATTCCACTGAATTCATTTTGTTAAGAATGTGCTTGTACTAATCAGAATTGGAATTAGACCATATTTAATTAACACTTTTAGTGTGAATTCGATAGCTTAAGCATAATTTCTGTGACACGGTGCATCGATGATTTCGCTCGTCTTATGCCAGGATCCAAAACTGCATACCTGAGGGACAGCTTTGCAGTAACCAATTTTACTGTTTTCGAATGACTGGGATGAAAATTAGGTTGGACTCGCGCTTCTGACCCCGAGATATGTGCAATAAAGCAAAGTGCGCCATGGTAAGGCGAAAGCTTCACATGCGTCATGCAGCGACACTATAGAGATTTATCACACCGGAGATGTATTAGCGTAGACGTATACCAGTCTTACGCAGGCCTGTTGAGCACGCGCAGTGGTCCTACCCTGCCACGTCCTTGCCACGGCGCATGCGCTGCTCCCGTACGTCAAACCGGTAGACGTCTCCACCAGTACGTCTCAGGTGTGCTGAATCTATATATTAACACCTATCGCAGTACCTAAACTGTAATTCAAAGTAAGTTCGCGCGGTCTCTAAGCGCCTTAGCGCCGGCCGTTGCGCTTCGGCCCTTGCATAGTCAATATGCTTTTTTATTTTCAGCGCCTGTTGGCTTTCCTTAGTGATTAGGTTGTTTTAACTACTGACAAAGGCGGAACTGAAGGCGGTTCAATATTTGGTTCGTTCAGAAGATCACACATTGTCCCTTCATACAATACCTTTCGTCCTTGTTTTCATGCGGTCGGCTGTAACACTCGACCACGCTAAGTGCACCTCTAACCATCTACTTCCTCCAAACTATCCTTTTTTAAGGTGCTGTTTTAAGAATCAACAAGACTAATATAACAGTAAAATTGAGTTTAAATGAGAGCCCACCAGTCCTCGAATTCCTTCGAGACTGTGACCTGGAATCCAGATGGTGACAGCAGCAACTGATGGCTATTTTTGAGATTGTGCGCATGCCGACGTAGACCTGCCAGGTAACAGATCTCTGGCGTAGATTATCGATTTCAATTAATATGTAAGTGTCACTACGGAGGAGCAATTGCCGGCAGAATATTTGCAAGGCTAATCCCACCAGTCGCAACAGCAACCTCCACCTCTCAACTACATGGCAGACAAAGCAAATTCGGACGAATTTTTCTTTTAACTGCAAAGTTTCTCAGAAAGGTGTATAGCTTTCCTTTGTAGCCTTATGGCGGCGCTTGGGTAGATGGCAGTGAGTAATTGCTCCCTTATTACAAATCTCTTCCATCTTTGGGGATTCTCCTGAACATTTGATTAACGCTGAAAAAGGGGGCTCGTTATGACATATTATATGAAGGGAGCCAAAAGTCACCGAAACCAAGGACTTTACGGGAATACCTCTCAACTATAGAAATATAGGTGCGTCTGGTGGACCAAGGTAAGCTAGTCTGCGAGGGCTGCCAACAATGCTCCGGCGGCCCTTACCAACGATTTTTTGCGATGTGTTTGTCTGGTCACTCGCGTTTCGCGTGTATTGCAATTGCGGCACTAATTAGAATTTACAACCTCCGTGACGTTCTTAGCTTCGGAACAGCTAACCGCACTAAGAGTCATCGTCTTCCTTCCCTGCCTTCGACTTCGGCTTCTTAGCACGAGATCCCCTCACGTCTCAGAAGAAGACAAAAACGATGCTCTGACTTTCCGAACACAGTGTCGCGATGGAGTCTGGCGATACCAAGGACAACGATGCCCGGAACGAGAAACGTAGGTGTTTTTTGCTATCACCTTTTTTTTTTTCTAGAGCGCCTTTCATGGCTTATAAGTCGGCTCACCTAGAATTCGATCTGCAGACAGGAGCCTAGGCTTGTTTAACACACCTACTCCTCGGTCCTCGGTCCTTGGTCCGTGGCCACAACAGTAGACCGCCATCAAGGCTTACAAGGCACTGTTTCGTTTTTTGAGAAAGACTGCCTTGATTGACAGACTGTGACTGTTTCCCATTCCTTCTCTCTTCCCTCTTTAATCCCCTCATTCCCTTCCCCTGTGCAGGGTAGCCAACCGGAATCCTTTCTGGTTAACGTCCCTGCCTTTCCCCTCTCTCTGTATCTATCTATCACACTGCAAATGTCCGTGTCGTGCGTCTGCGACTAGCTGTCCTTAGGCCTGGAGAAAATTAATGCGAGATTTCATGTACTACCTCCGTTAGGAAGCGCTTCGTTTGCTGGGCCGTTCATGATTCGTAGTACCAATTACACGTTTCAGACATAAGGACCGTCGTTTCTCGTCCGTGTTTCTTTCGTCTGCTATCGCATTTGAGTAGTACGAGTGGAACTCCCTCTGCCAGTTTCTATGACAATTCCGTGCACGTCGTAGTTGCTCTTTCTGCAAACGGTACGGAGTACTGTGTATCGTGTGGTGTGTTTGTTGTGTGGGTTACGGAATATTACCGTGTGCTGTATTACGGAATGGTATGTTGGTTTTAACATCCCAAAAGTGAACATGGGCTATGACAGACTGTTTAGTGGAGGGCTCCCAAACGCTTTCTACCACCTGGAGATAATTAACGTGTACTGGCAGCCAAAAATAATCTTCCGTTTTTACCATTTCGCCTCCATCGAATCGACATGCAGCCGAAATCGCGGCTAAGCAGCCGAGCGCCATATCCAGTAATCGGCCGTGGTTGGTCTTTCTGTGCACGCAATAATTATCTGGAAAGGATCAGGGCTGCGGCAGTAGCTTTATGGCATCTGCACGTCGAAACGTCAAATCAGAGTTGGCGATGCACGGATGCACTTGTGTTTTGTTTATTTCGGTACCAAATGGGCGTTTGCCGCAAAGACAGCAGACGAATCGGAAACGCTTGTGACTGGCCATTTCATACCCAATTCTGGACAAAAGTGTTTTTGAACTAAAAATAGTTTATGAGCGCAATTTTTTCACGTATCGTGAGATTTTTCACAATAACAATCAATCTTATCCGGACAGCTGCTGTTGGCAGGCTGACATCTTTTTTTGCTATTCACGCTTTTGCTATCGTGAAAGGCATTCCCCATTGGTTTTCTAAGGCTCTTTTACCTGCTCGATGCGAGCGATGGAAACAATATGAAAGAAAGATTTTGCTACATATCGGAAGAATCGACCGTTACCTACAATATTTCTATACGAGTATCTTACAATATTCTAACTTGCTTGCGAAATAAAAAGTCTTACTGGTAGTTGAATGTGGTGTCGTTTTTACCTAACGGTTTCCTTATAACGGCAAAACCATACACTAACACAATAGCCTTACAGTGAGAAGCTTGCGCGGAATATTGAGCAGTCCTGTCAGTCGTTCCTGTCAGCTCCTGTCAGCTCCTGTCAACTCTCAGCTAATGTATGCTTGTCAGCTAATGTATGCTACTCTTTCATTTCCAGCTTTCGATGGAATGTAAGTACTCGCACCTTCGTTTCTCGGAAACGTATTCTAATGTCCTTGTCTTCATTCATAAATTGTTCGAATCTATTCCCCAGAAAACAGGAGAGAAAAAAAGAAAGAAAGCACTATATATATTCTTCATTGCACTAAGATAGAAAACCGCCAAAGGATACGCACTGACTGCACCTGTATGAAACTGCGCCAGCGCTAGCCTGAACGCGTCATTGCCTTCTCTCACCTTTCGGTGTTCCCGCGGTTTTAAGATTATTTTCTTGAGATCTTTGCAAAGGTGGTCACCCCACTGTTCCTGAATAAATCCAGTAATGCGTGAATGACTAAAGCTTCCGTAACTAACTGAAAAGCTGAAAAATAATAATAATAATAATATTTATTTTTTGTTTTTACAAGGAAAGGAGCAGCCGCGAAAAAGCTGCTTCAGAGAGCAGCCTGACGGGGCGACTGCCCTCTTACTGACGGCATTTGGCAGCGCAGGATAAATCAACTGATTGAATCTTTATATCAATAAATCAAAAATGAATGAAATTTGAGTTAAAAAGCACAAAATAAATCAAAGTACATCAAGTACAAAGGACTAAATGTGGAAATAGAAAAACTGTTCATAAAAACATTTGACGGAATCGTTGCACGGAAAAAACTGTAAAATCTTTCCGACTATTGCGTGAGTGCTGATTGAGTAAAAGAGGAAGCCTGTGACGAAGCATCTGCTTGCCATAGTTTGTGCGACAGCCAGTGATATGCCAACGTTCTGGATTTCGGACGTTATGTGTATTGATGTTTTGTTGAAGCACCGCTAATAATGTTAGCGTGTCGTCCTTCTTGGTGATGCCTTGTCTATACAGTAGGGAAAGTCTGTAGTTATACAAAGATGTAATTTTAACAATTTTAACAATAATGGCCCTGTGTGCGCGGTGAAAGGAGCTTTAGAAATTAGTCTGATTGCTCTTTTTTGTAGCAGTAATAACTTGGTGATATTTTCGTTATCCCGTAAAGTACAGGAGGGTGAACGCAATCTGTCGTTTACCATGGATCCATGCGTAGTATTAAACAGCAGCGAGTCTCCGCGCCAGTATCTCTTGCTACTCTGCTTGAACCACGGAGCTGCATAATTTTACACTTGACTGGAATGTGACCTCGTTTCCTGGAGCCGCCAGTATCGCAGTTTGTCCACGGTGTGTGTCGCTGTACTATGTGCTTTTTGCCTTTTCCCTTTTTAGTAATCAATTTTATTTTCTGAGCGCTCGAAAGCGTGGAACTATTGACCGCGCAAAGCGCCGACTCGGGCAATTTTTCACAGAGGTAACTAGACTTATCACACAAAGTTGCAGTTGTTTCCTAAAGGACAGCGGACAGTTTTTGTATGTAAATGAAATTACTTTTCGTTTGGACTACACTATATGCAGTGTCAGCAGCCACGGATGTCGTTTTTCTCATTTTAGATTAATAAGCCGTTTCTAACCCTTTGCAAGAATATTCCGGCACGGCAAACATAACGAGTGACACAGTCAGGTGGGCAACTAAGATGAATTTAGCGTGGATAGAGTGACCACCGCGGCTGGCGCAGGAAAAGACTGATAGGTTATCGATGTAAGAGGCTCTAGTTCTCAAGTGAAGTTAGCTTGGAGAATCATGTAGATAATGATAGATACCGTGGAGAAACAATGCACACAGAGAACGTAAATCGCGTATTCCTTCACACATAAGTTATTATGACAAACTGGCTCTAAAAAGCGCAGTAGAAGATACCACAAAGAATTTCGAATGTAGTTCTAAAATCTGTATACTGCTCACAATTCTCTTGCTGGCCCCAATGAAGACCCCCTTATATTTCCCCTTGCTACTGCAATGGAAAGCTCTGTGGCCATACTTGATAATGGCACGTAATAAGTGTTTTAACTTCCCTATGTAGCACGCGGGTTTTGACGGACACCGTAGTGAAGGGCTCCGTATTTATTTTAACTACCTTCTGTTCTGTAATGAGCGCTGTCATCGCGCAATTCCCGCGCATTTTTCGAGCTGATCTCCACCCCGATGCCAAAGTTACTGAGCCATCGTGGTGGGCGCATACTTGTTTAGTCTTATGACCACAAGTGCAGGCCCGCTTTAATATGATTTTCTTTCCAAATTGCAGGCCGATGGTATGGGATCGTAAGAGCATTCTCATTACCGTCGGCTTTTTCGGGGGCGTCATCGTGGTGGCATGGGCCGCTTTCACCTTAGTCAGCCGGCTTGGTGAGTACTGTGCGTCTGCTCCTGCCTTACTTCTAGCCTAGGCACTGTTAATCACTCCAGTACTCAGGGAGTCATTTATCTCAGCTCTCTATTTATACCAATCGTCACTGCCCACGTACTCGACGGGACCAGGAAAACGAGTCAATTTTTTTTTTATTCAATGATGTGGTATTGCATCTGCTAATTCCGAAAAGATAGTGAAAGCTTGCCTTGTGAAATTACGTTGTTACAAATTTCCGGAGCCCTCCACTACGGCGTCTCTCATAGCCTTAGTCGCTTTGGGACGTTAAACCCCATAAACCAAACCAAACTTCCAGTATTCTGTTTGATGCTA
Source organism: Amblyomma mixtum (assembly GCF_055824585.1). NCBI lineage: Eukaryota > Metazoa > Arthropoda > Arachnida > Ixodida > Ixodidae > Amblyomma > Amblyomma mixtum. The sequence goes on along the minus strand of NC_143019.1, from coordinate 85,307,484 downwards.
TGTTTTCAGATTTGTTTTCTCTCCTTTTGTGTGTATTTTTCCGTTTGCTGTTTTGGAATCCATTTTTTTTCTCACGCCCTTTTTTTTGCTCCCTTTTCTTTTTTCTCTCCCATCTTTTTTTTGCAACTTCTCTGCTCGGTGCATGGCTTATATGCTGTCTGCTTCCGGTCACTGCCACTCAAGCCTTCTGAGGCTTTGGCAGGTCCGCATCTGTACTGAAAAGATGAAATAAAAAAATTTATTATTATTAGTTTATTATTATTACTACGAGTGATGAGAAAAAATCCTTATCGGCCAATCGTCCTTCGCCGAATATCTGAAGGTCCGCATGATACGGTCTCTATTCGTCTCCATTTATTTACTGATAGTGAGTGGCGCTTTCCGGCTTGGTGTAAGACGGAAAGGAACCTGCCTTGCACCAGTTCGTAATGAAAACAGGCTTGAGCGCGGCACTGCTCGCTTTACCAATTTTTTGAAGGGCGCAAAAAAATGATTACGTGCGTTAGCACATAGCGCCCAATATAATTCGAAAGTTAAGCACTCATCCTCGCTTCTCACTTCCCTTTTATGCCTACAAGCGGTGGATTAAAACGTTTGGGCTTGCATGTCAAGGAAGCTTGTCAGGATAGCGTGCATATTTTTTTCATTGTTTGCCTTTACTTTTCGTATCGTTGGCAAAGCATGTTAGGGATGTGATCCGCTGTCTTCTGTGTGGTGGCGCGAAGGTGGAAAAAAAGGGGCCATCAAAATTGTCGACTAGCTCAGCAAGAAGTGGAGTCTTTCACATACATGAGAGTGCTAGAAGTTCGAACGACGTGCTCGACATTGGGTCAGCGACATCTGCCCCTAGCGTTCGGGATACGTGTCTGTGAGCGTGCACGGATAGTGATTCCATATAGTTTTGAGTCTCAATGATAATATATTGTGGTGCGCTTAATTTATGGCCTGAGGCGCAGTTTCCAAATTAGGCCGTAAGCAATGGCTCACTGACAGGGCTGTGTCATGCTAGATATACGCAACTGGAAAACATGGCGTCCTGGGGCTTCACTTTGTTGCTGAACGAGTGCGTCTGGTAGCATATCTACAGCACAGCAAGAAAGCGGCTGCTCGGATAATTGTCATCATCAACGTCCTACCTTTGCAAAGCAAAAGCGTCTCCCCATTGTTGTGCGATTGACTGTATCCTGCGCCAGATGCGGTTCCCTTATCCAAGCAAAACTCTTAATCTGTTCCGCCTATCTGACTTCTGCCGCCTTCTGCTACACTTCCATTCTCCTGGAGTCCACTCCATTGTCGTGAGGAACAATCTGCTATCTTGCCTCCGAAATATATGCCTTGCTCATGCCCATTTCTAAGTGGTATTTTAACTAAGTATGTGCTCCCCGATCAACCCTGCTCTCTTCCAGTCTCTCAACGTTACTCAGTTTGACTTCTTCAATTGCCTAGTCATGCACTCTATAACACAAAGTGCTACAAGGCGCGTCTAAAAGTATCAGTGCTCAGATATATCACCAGCGAAAAAGTGCACCAATTACATGGTCACAAAATTGACAGTGCTCAGGTGAAAATCGCTGAGGTGAGAAGAGCTGTAACAATCTCAGGTTACATTGTTCAGAAAGGCTTGGATTTGATAGCTTAATACATAAGACATTTTTGAACTCTTGAGAAGTTCTGACAAGCATAGTGGAGTGCGGGGCAGTCTTCATCTGCAGAGATATTCGTGGTGCATGAAAATATTATTCACTTCATACCTTTGCAGATACAAGAATGCCGATCGAAACAACGATGGTGTCAATGTATTCCAGTCAAGAAATTAGAGCAAGGAGGAGTAGCATCAGATAAAGGTTGTAATGAGTTGCCCGTACTATGAAGCAGTGTGTAAAAACTGCATTGACGCACCGTCACTTCATTTTTAGGTTACCCGCCGTTGAAACAAAAAAGGTCAATTTCTTAGTTATCGCATCGGCGAGTTTTTCCACTCCTCAAATTTCTGTTGAAGAAAGTGGATTGAAACTTAAAATAATTTTGTTGTGACGCAGGAAGAACGCTCGAGAAAAAATAGCATAAAGCCGCATCAAAAAGCAAGAAAGAGAAGAGCGCACATGAACCTGGCCATCTGGATTAATTCGTCGGAAAGATCTAATACCAAGATAACACTTGCGTCACCTGCACAACACTGCCATCAGGCAGCAAGATCACCCAAATATTTTCTATCATGATATACTGCTTCGACAACAACAGCGTTTGCCTCACATATTTGCCCTCTAAAGCAATCGCTTTACATGGCCCGCAAACGCTGGGGAAGATGAAGTAGTAGTTCATAAGTAAACGCTTGTCAAAAGTAGCTCGAAAACAGCAGGATGCCCAGACAGCCTCCGCTCAGGAGTCGCTATTAAGACGAACTCCAAAGCACCAGTTTGGCAGTCCAGATTTGGTCAAACGTTCACAGGCCACACGGTCTGTTTTTTTATCGGTATATCTTGGCACTTAAGATGCCTATCAAGTTATCAAGGTTCTCAGAAGTTACAACGATACTTCTTCTATCCTCTAGAGATATTTTGAGCATCATCATCATCAGCCTGACTACGCCCACTGCAGGGCAAAGGCTTCTCCCATGTCTCTCCAATTAACCCTCTCCTTTGCCAGTTGCGGCCACCGTATCCCTGCAAACTTCTTAGTCTCATCCGTCCACCTAACTTTCTGCCGCCCCCTGCTACGCTTGCCTTCTCTTGGAATCCACTCCGTTACCCTTAAGTACCTGCGGTTATCTTGCCTTCGCATTACACGGCCTGCCCAAGCCGATTTCCTCCTCTTGATTTCGACTTGGATGGAGTAACCCGCGTTTGTTCCCTCACCCACTCTGCCCGCTTCCGTTCTCTTAACGTTACTCCTTGACTATACTGCTCAAAAACAGACCCTGTGGCCTCAGAACTTTTCACCGACCCTGTACGTGTTTCCTTCCTTCTGTCTTCTTATTTTGCTGCCTCTTGAGAAGTGCGCTCCGAATAGCTCAGTTCAGTACTCTGGTACACTAATAAAAGGGCGAAAAGGTGACGGGCACAAACGTGCAATGACGTCATTTCCAACTCATTCGGCCACCTCCGATGAGGGTGCTCACTCAAGGCAGATGTGTGGTGCTGCCCGCAGGCGGCAACAGGATGATCATGCTGAGCCACGAGGAGGCAGCCCGCCTGGTTCGCGAGCGTGGCTGCAAGTGCCGCAAAGCACGCACCTCCTCCGTCTCCGGCACTGGGAGGCCCCGGAAGGAGGACTACGTCTGCAACTGCCCGCCCCCCGGAAAGCACAAACCGAAGGCGAAGAAAAAGGCGAACACCCCGGCGAAAAACAGTGGTGAGCTTGGTGCACTGTGCGCCTGGTCTGTCGTTCTTCTTGTGTAGGGCATTGTGATGACTCTTGGTCATGTAAAAAGCGCTGACACATCTCTTTGTCGGATCTCTGCGAACAGCGATGCGACGTCGTCTTGTAGAATGGTTTGAAGTCGCCATGCGGGCTTGGCGACCGCGAATCCATCTAGAAGGTGTTATGTCATTAAGGCATGGCAGCAGTGAAAAAGGCGTCCCGTCTGTGCTGTTGGTCCTAGTTATCTAAAAATTTCTAGGATATATTAGAGTCAATGCGAATGAATTGTTTCCATATATATCTGGAAGACATATATATGCGAGGTTCATACCAGGATACGAGTTTCACATATTAGAGCTTGTTTAATTTGTAGACTACCTTTATTGCGATTAAAAGAGGCGAAATGTCAAGGTCCTTGCTAAGAGCCACGCTAAATAACAATCAAAAATTGTTTCAGTGGCCAACGTACGATAGAAGCTTAGAAATGTTCAGGCATAATAGAACCGCATAAGAAAGGCTTGAAAATATGCACGCTCCGTGCTACATGCTGAAGGCGTTCTTAGCACTTTCCTTTAAAGACTGTTCCGGTGCTGAACCTAAAAAGAAACTGTTTTATGGTTGTTATGAAACACAGAACACTTTTATATCTGCTCTGTGTTGCTGCAAACGTGTATTTCGCAAAAGCAATCACCATTATGGCGGTCGTCAGCTCAGCCATGTCGACTGCGGGATTTGATTAACCTACAGCTACCTTGGTCCTAGAAATTTTCTAATATCATCCACCTACCTGACCCTCTGCCGGCTCTCTTATGCTTTTGCCTTCTCTTGGTATTCAGTCCGTTACCCTTAAGGACCATCGGTTACCATCCCTTCGCATTACATGCCTTGCCCATTCTGATTTTTTTCTTCTTGATTTCGACTAGGATGTCATTAACTACCGTTGACCCACTGTGCGCTCTTCTTCTCTCCTAACCTTACACCTATCATGTTCCTTTCCATAGACCGTGGTGCTGTCCTCACTAGGCAAGAGTACGTTGTCTGAAATGGCGAAACTGCCGAGCATCAGCTGGAGCATACTTTCTCCGCTCCCATTTGGGCTGTATTCGAATTGCAACGAGTCTGCTCCCCACTATTAGCTCAGCGATTCGACAACTGTCTGAGATGTAATCCTCTTTACTTGCCGAATTCTCAATATCTCTATCGAGGTTGTACCAAAAAAAGGAAGGTCCGAAAGGTTGTTCTTGTAAATCATGTGCATTTAAAGTCGAGAGAAGCATGTTCTGGTGTGTTGAGTACCCTTTAATGAGCTACCCTTTTTCACTTCGCGAATCAACAGCAGGTTTTTGGTAGCACCATCCGCTATGCCCACTTTTCCGTTCGGATGATTTAATTCCTGACATTTGCAAATGCTCATCTACCCGTCATTAAGCTTTAAGACCATCTTTACTATGCTTTCCAGGTTCTTTGCGTTCAGTTCAATTTTATACCTTTGATTTGTGGAACACTGGAGAATTTAGGCCGCGCAGTCATGTCAGGATTAGATTGCAGCGGTGCATGTGTTACTAGATGAAAAATTAACAGCATGCAGTTGTCTAGCGAAACAGTCGCTCGGCTTAACCATGCCCTCTTGTCTGACCCGGGCTCCGTTGCACAGGCGTTCGCAGATTATTTTTCACAGGTCTACTCTATAGCACCCAGCATTACGTGGAACGCTTGCGAAGACTTTGAAGATTGCATTGCAATCTTCAAAGTCTTCTGTTGAATCTAATCTGTTGAATCTAATCTTCAAATGCAATGCAATCTGAAGATTGCATTGCATTTGAAGACATTGCATTGTCTTCTATTTCATCGCATGATATCTGCGAAGCCATTCTTCTGTTAAAACCGAAATTTTCTGTTGGCCATTAGAGCGTGCCATCTTTCATTGCTGATGTGCTGGCGTACATTATTAATCTGTGCTTATCGCAAAAGGTGCTGCCCGAAAACTGGAAGATATCAGTGGTTATATCGGTGCTTAAGGGTGGCACTTCTCTTGATGTTAAAAAACTACCAACCGGTTTCCTTGTTCAGTAACTTCACGAAAATATTAGAAATGGTCCTCGGAAAGCCCCTCGCTTTACTTCGAGAAAAAGATATCCACTTTTCCGCGCGGTTTTACGAAAGGAATTTCTGTTGAATCTAACTTGGTGTCCTTTTTTGCTCACGTCACTCTGGTAGTTACAAACGTAGGCCAAGTTGACTATGCATATTTCGGTCTTTCAAAAGGTTTCGATTTTGTAAATCACTAAGGGATTCACTAAATCATATAGCTTAAGGAGTAAATGTTCCTTCCTGTACTTTCTTTGAGTACTATCTGCATGAACACAAAAACTACGTCCGCATTTCTGATGTGTAGTATCGAACATATACTGCAGCATACGGTGTCCCTCAAGGCTCAGTACTTGCTCCTTTGTTGTTTGATATCTTTGTTAACGACATTTACACTGTTCTCAAAAGAACACATATGCTTCGGTATGAAGATGATATTAAGTTGTTTATGCCTGTTCCTGATCTAGAAGGATGTGTCGGGTTACAAGAAAATATCTGTTGTGTTGAGAAAAGGTGGTTTAAAAATGGTCGTATCTTAAACCCGACCAAGACGAAAATTGTCTTGTTTTTTAGGAAGCACTTTGCTATTTATTTCTGTTGCTCTCTCGGCAGTGATAGCCTGAAGAGAACGAAGAGCATTCGGGATCTCGGTTTTTGGGTGGTCTCGGGCTTGATATTTCATTAACATGCTTACGATATTATTAAATTTGCTTCATCAATGTGTGCGTTCATTTTAAGGATCACACGAGGATTCAGTGATCCTCGTTATATGACACGTCTGTTTTGTTCACTTGTTCGCTCAAGCTTGAATTTGCATCTGTTCTTTAGAACTCCATTGACACTGTTCTTAAAGCAAGAATACAAAATGTTAAACGTCGTTTCCTACGCATGTACTATGACAGATACCTCGGCCAGCGTTTGAATTACGAGCATACAAGAATGCTTAAAAAGTGTAACCTCGAAAATTTGTCAGCTAGAAGAGAGAAACGAAATCTGATATTCTTGTAAATATGTATACACGGCCTAATAGATTGCTCTCACATCTGGGAATCAATATGTTTCAATTCACCAACAAAGAGACTTCGGTATCACAATGTTTTCTCGGTCAAAACATTCTACTGGACTAACCATGTTGGTACGAGCAAGTTGTTTAACAGTTAAGCTGATCTCATTGATCGTAATGATGAAATTTTTTCGCCCACTTTAGATCCATTCAAGTTATTTTCGTAGTTTAAATTAATGTGTTGTATACCATAACCAAGGCACTTGCTGCTCATGGATATTTTAAATAAATAAATAAATCCCTAGCGCTATGGACTTGGTAGCCCGGTAGACTTCTTGATTGAACGCCGACATTTCAAAGCAGTTTTTACATCATCTAACCATATCAGCAAAAAAAGGTCATTATCATTACGTGGTTGAATGGTCGTCCTCATAGTAAGGCCTTTTTTTTTCGTTTTTCTTACAGCACCAAAGGCCAAGCCTATTTCGAAGGAGAGTAAGAAAGACCAGCCTTCCGGAATCAGAAGCACTGGCGTCAAGGAATCTCTTTGAGTGGCACTCTCCTCCGTTTAAACTGTCGATGTGTGTGTGTTTAGGTTGTGCAGTAAAAATGAAAATGGCCTCGTCTGTTCTGATCATAACTTGCTGAAGGTAGCAATGAACGTTTCGACGCTGTGATCGAATCAATACCTTCTTATTTCAAATAATAACTGACGCGCGATATATAGAGACAACTCCAATATAAAAAGGAACAATTCACAACGGAGACAAAATTCTCCAATTACCTTTGCATTGAAGTTCAAAATGTCCTTTCGGCATTATGCACCTAGGAAAAAACTAACAGAGAAAAAGTTTGTTTTCACCCATACTTATGCAATAACCATTGGTTGAATGAATGTGGCGCCGCGGTGGCTCAGTGGTTATGGCGCTCGGCTGCTGACCCGAAAGACGCGGGTTCGAACCCGGCCGCGGGGGCCGAATTTCAATGGAGGCGAAGAGACCCGTGTACTGTGCGATGTCAGTGCACTTTAAAAAAACCCCAGGTGGTCGAAATTTCTTTACCCCTTAACTGCGGCGTCCCTCACAGCCTCAGTCGCTTTGAGACGTTAAACCCACATAAACCAAATCAAACCGGAAGTCGGCCGACGGAGGAGAAACGCGGCTGCTACAGTCGGGTTCGAACCGGGGTACCCCGCCTGGGTAGATGAGCGCCGTAAGCTGAGCTACCGCGGTGGGTCTAGCGCCGGTACGAAAACGTTTTTCAATATACCAAGTGGAAGAACTTATAGATAAAAAACCGAGAAAGAGAACCGATACTGGGTTTGGACAGAAAGATAACATAACGACCGATCATTTTATGACGTCACAAATACCGGCACAATACCTATCTTGTGCGCGTTGATTGGCTAAACTGCTGATTCTAGGTGAGCGCTTGGGTCATTATTTGTCTGAAATGGTCAAAAGTGAAATCGAAATTCGGTCCTTCAGCAAGCACAGAGCGAATATCAACGGCCGTGCGTCCTTTGACGTCACACTCGCAAAGTACCAGAAAGGTGCGGATAACATATCGTGAAAGTCTCAGTAAAATCAGATAAGGTAGAAAAATTAGCTGCGCTTCAACCCAGCTAGTAAGACGAGTGAAAGCTGTGTTCAGCATGGTTAGACATGGCTTAGCTTTGATTAAACTTATCAATGGTTTAGCTTGAACGGCGACGATACATCGTCGAAGACTAGTTCTGACATGCTGCTCATCTATGTCTTTGTGTTAGGGTAAGCACGCGCCACACGCTTTTAAATAGCTAACGGCGCGTCACGCGATTTCCGGCAGTTGCGAGAGTGCTGTCAGCTCCGCATATATAGCTGTGGCTAGACGCAGCGAGTGAGTGACGTGATTCGATAGTTGCGAGGCGACCGAGCGCCGTTGGCTCAACGCGCGCAGCTGTGTCGAGGCGTGGCGAGTGACGTCACTGACGTCAGAGCCAAGCCCTCTCTTCTCCTAGTTTGAAGGTGAAATTTCATAGCCGCATAACCTTCAGCTTTGTACCGGGGGTGTAGAGCTTTCATTCCAAAAGCGTCGGAGTTGCCCATTAAGCGCGCACATCGGCATTCGTGGCCGCGGCAGAGATTCCGCCGAAAAAATACCCAGCGGAAAACTGCATCGGTCCAGGAGACATTTCTGCCGCCAGAAAAGCTCCGCCGATTTCCGTCGGCCAACAGGACGACGAGGAAGAAGTGGCATTCGCGCGGTGACAAACATGGCGGCGCCCTTTTGTTGTTGTTATTAGGCTTTCAAAAGATGGCGCCTACCCACACTGGGGGATCGGCCAAGAATCGATCGGGAGGCGGAGGTTGCTATACACCTGTAAATAATAAAAGCAAAAGAAAAGCACGCGGGAGAGCAAAAGCGGTAGATTCAACCTCAAACAGTGCATTAACTGAAATGCAGGACCCCTCGTTTCGGACAGAGTTCATCATTGTTGTTACTGCCTTATTCAGTGCGGTCACTGGCCATAATTGGGACACTGGTCTTTCGCTTCGCCTCATCCCGCCAATAACAAAGCGTATGAATGACAAATTTGCTTTATTTTCCATTTAGAGTGCCGATTCTGCCGCTGCTGAGGTTTGTATTAAAAAATGGTCCCCGTCCTAACAGTCGGATGGCGCCACTAGGCTAATCGTTGCGGTTCTCTATGTACACTGAAGTATGAATGTGAATGTAAGAAGTGGTGTCACATCCCGCAAAATAACTGCGTTTAGCATACATAAGCATGCACACGCTTATGTAACGTTGGAAGTGCCGATTAATTGCTTTTCTTGCCATATCTGTGCACGCCGCGAGCAGACGACGCGCAGATGTCGTGCAGACGTCCAGTGGACATGGTGGCCTGGAGGCGTACCGACAAAACATATCCCGTAGGCGCTGTCGAGCATACAACACACAAGAGTGCGATCAGGTGACCTCACGTCGCCTGGTCACGTGGTTCCAAGTGCCTATGCAGGCCGCCTTGTTGATTCCTGGATACTTGCCTCTGGATGCTTAAAGTGCGTCGGCGTTAAGGACCTATGCAAGCCAGCGCATTAGACTGACCAATGGACAAATACACAGCGGCTAAATTCGGGGAATATGGCCACTATAAGTGCTAGCCCACCAAAAAGAAATGCCATACTAAATGTTTATTTCCTCCGTCCAACCGCCGCGAAGGAATAACAATTTTATGCACCATAAAAAACAATCCACAAATATATTAAATCCCAGCCACCACCACTTTTCACGAAATGCACCATCTCCCCAGGTATATACATATCGGAAACTTAACACAATAACATATTTGAATATCAACGCATGAAATACACGCCACACTTAATAACAGATATAACGTATTGTTTAACTTTAGTATTATATTACAATTACAGTGATGTTATTTTTATTTTAAATTGTTTATTTTTTACATTTGTATTATTACTTTTTATTTTACGCTAGTCCCTTTATTTTGTAGTTAGAGCACTGCTAATAGTGTTACCTTTGCTTTGTAGTAGTATTATTGAATGCTCCATTTCCGCAGGGGAGTTCTACGGAAGGTGTCCCTTTACGTGTACCCGTTTAGTACACGGGCGTTTCGAACCCATTCTCCAACCTGGGTATCAGCCTCCGAGGCCGGGTTTCTAACCCGTGCATCCTGCCCAACACAGTCGCGGAACGCCGTAGCCACTGTGCTACCACGAAGGGTAAGTACCGTGTGCTTAAAGGCGCCTTATATTTGTATAATGTCCAGCGATTGACGCCTCGAAGGGTGTCGTATGCCGATGGGTGGCATGGAGCGAAGTATAAAGGCGGACAGGGGGGGGGGGGGGGGGGGGGGGGGGGGCGAGGTAAACACAGCATGAGTGACCTCCCTGCTTCCCCACCCCCCAGCCCCATACCCTTGAAAAAAAATCTTTAGGGACGCTTAAATCTCCTTAAGAGTGAAATATTATTTAGGGCAGGTAGAGACAGCTGATCCGGATCATGAGAGGGAAATAACTAGAAGAATAAGAATGGGGTGGGGCGCATATGGCAGGTTCTCTCAGATCATGAATGGCAGTTTACCAATATCCCTCAAGAGGAAAGTATACAACAGCTGTATCTTACCGGTACTCACCTATGGGGCAGAAACGTGGAGGCTTACAAAGAGGGTTCAGCTTAAGTTAAGGACAACGCTGCGAGCTATGGAAAGAAAAATGATAGGTGTAACGTTAAGAGATTGGAAGAGGGCGGAGTGGGTGAGGGAACAAACGCGGGTTAATCAGATCCTAGTCGAAACCAAGAGGAAAAAGTGGGCTTGGGCAGGGCATGTAATGCGAAGGCAAGATAACCGCTGGTCCTTAGGATTCCAAGAAAAGGCAAACGTAGCAGGGGGCGGCAGAAAGTTAGGTTTGTGGATGAGATTAAGAAGTTTGCGGGGATACGGCGGCCGCAATTGGCAAAGGACAGGGTTAATTGCAGAGACATCGGAGAGGCCTTTTCCCTGCAGTAGGCGTAGTCAGACTGATGATGATGATGATGATGACTATCGCATAAGACCAGATTTGTCGCAGCTCCTGCGGCGTCACCACTATCTCCATACCTTGTTGTGAGCAACCTAGTTTCTAGGCAGCAAGCTAAATATCGAATCGAAACAAAAAAATCAGAAAAAAATGTGAAGGGGACACGTAGACTCCGCCTTCAAGGTATGGCGCTATCGCGATAATGGGCTAATCCCTATAAATACAATATTTGCCAATCTATATATTGTCTTTCTCTACAGTCCTCACGCCACTCCTGGCGCAGCGGTGTACCGGTTAAGCGATGCGCCACTGCACTAAGATGGCAGCTGCTGCCAGCGGCGGCGTCTGTGAGACCCATGTTGCAGCTGTGGCGAGTGCGTGGTATGTCACGTGACCGCCATACCTCCACAGCTCCTCCACTTTAAGATCAAATTGCAGAGCCGACGACCTTGGCTTGACAACGCCAGTAAAGCTTTTGCTTTAAAAACAAGTCCGCAAGGTCAATTCTGATTAAATATATCAGACATTCAGCACAGCATTTGTTGCGATGAAAGGTCCGCAAAAGAGTTGCTCTACTGGTGCGAATAGTGCAAGTCGTAGGGATTACGAAGACACTGCTAACATTCAACGTTTTTTGTCGCTACAAAATAGTCCTAAATGCAAGGGAAGTGGTCCCTAGAACACCTACCCCGTAGGCTGTGTAACCCTTGCACAAAGTTCGATGAGCTCAAATATTCTTTTTAAAGCAATGCTTCTGATCTCGTCTACGGAAAGTCAGTTTTGTTAATACTGCACGGAACGGCCCCAGCTCTTTCTTGTTGCCGCACAAGAAAAAAAAGTACAAAATCTGGTTTGGTTTGGTTTATGGGGTTTAGCGTACCAAAGCGACTAAGGCTATGAGAGACGCCGTAGTGGAGGGCTCCGGAAATTTCGACCACCTGGGGTTCTTTAACGTGCACTGACATCGCACAGTACACGGGCCTCTAGAATTCCTCCTCCAAAGAAATTCTAGCACCCGCGGCCGGGATCGAACCCGCGTCTTTTGGGTCAGCAGCCGAGCACCATAACCGCTGAGCCACCGCTTTTTTTTTCTTTATTTCCGGTATTCACATGTACATACAAAACAAACCGCAATCACCAACTAAGTTAAAAACGACCGCACACCTTGTGCGGACGTACTTAAAAGTCCTTCATCGACAATAACGGTTCCAAACGTGACAGCCATTCTGGGACACATTCCTGCAACTTTTGCTCCTCAAAAAAGTTTCTGATGCTTTCTCTAAAATACAGTCGTGCAGGTCTTACATCAGGATCAGCGTGCCGAACCGCCATTCTGCATTTCCAAATACTATGCAAGCACATTAACATAATCAAGTCAAAAGGGGTTCCGTCATCACTTTCTATTGGTAAGTAACGAATTCCATAGGCGTCGAGTGGAAACTCTTTTTTGATGGTACGCTGGAGCACATCCCAGAGGAACACAGCATCCCAACACTGCAGGAACACATGCTCAATTGTTTCTTCTTTTCTGCATATTATACAATGTGTACCCCATGGAACAAAAAAAACCCCTTTCGACCATCCTCGGTTTTACAGTGAGAGTTCCCGTATGGAGTTTAAAAAGAAGGACTTTACACCAGCTGGGGTTGACATTGCTTTCACGCGCTTTAAAACGTTCTTCCCAAGGCCTGCTCTGTAAAGAGACCGATATAACGGTACGGGCAGAACCACATCGCAGAGATCTTTATAGAGCTTTTTCCCATTGACTTCGCTCAGATATTCAAGTGAAAACCGTGTTGACAGAAACCTGCACGAAATCACGACTTCACGCAGAAAGACATGGACGCCGCCAGGCAAACTCCCGACGGGCACAACCATATTAGGCAGTTGCATCCCCAAGCGAAGTTGACAGATAGTACGTAAGAAAGGATGGTTCACATCCCTGAAGAAAAAGAAGCGATTGACCACTTGTCTCAAAAACAAATGCGCCAAACCAAGTCCTCCATTCCGAACTCGCAAAAACAAATTAGTGCGGCTTGTTCTTTCCCAAGATGATGCCCAAATGAAAACGGCGAACACGCGATGAAATTTTTGTATGTTTACCCTTGAGCAATGCAAGACTTGGAGGGTGTACCAAATTTTGCTAACTAAAAAAATGTTGCAAATTGTGGCTTTCGCAAACATCGACCAATTCCACCCATTCCACTTATTTGCTCTATCTCGAAGCTTGTCCACTTCTCTCCTCCAGTACGATTCATTATCCTTGTAACAGTCAAGGGGCACACCCAAGTATTTGACTGGAGTTCTAACGAAGGTCATGTTGCCAAAAGTGGCTGGAGTCGCCGGCCAATCCCCGTGCCAGAATCCCAGGCACTTAGACCAGTTTACAGCGCTACCACTAACAGTACAAAACCCTTTTACACATTGGACAGCATGCGCGACACTCTCAGTGTCGGCGCAGAACATCGCTACATCATCTGCGTAAGCCAAGAGACGGACTTCCGCTTCCTGCAGTTTGAAACCACGTACACAATCACTCTTTATGACACTTAAACAAAGGGGCTCAATGTACAAACAAAACAACAGCGGCGAAAGGGGGCAACCCTGGCGCACCGAGCGCTGGACTTGGATGCGCTCTCCCACCACCTTGTTGATAATTAGCCGCGTTGAGCAATTCCGGTACGCCATGGAAACCCCGTCTCTTATAATTCTACCGACATTTACATAATCTAAAACACTCAACAGAACATCATGAGGCACCCTATCAAACGCTTTCTCCAAATCTATTTGGAGCATTGCTACACGTGTACCCATTGCGTCGCAACACTCGAGTATACTTCGCGCTATGTGTATATTTGTTGAAATCGTCCGGCCTTTAATTCCGCATGTTTGATGCGGCCCCACTAACTCGTGAATAACTGCCTGCAGCCTCTTAGCCAATACCTTCATCATTATCTTGTAGTCACAATTCGTGAGGCAAATGGGTCGGTAAGACGTCACTCTGCGCAGTACAACTGGGTCTTCTGACTTCGGTATGAGGACCGTGTGGGAAGACGAGAAAGAAGGGGGTAGTACATTTCTATCGAATGCCTCGTTGTACACGTCCGCCAACACTGGAGAAAGAGCACCTTTTAAACATTTGTAAAAGGCTGAAGTCAGACCATCTGGTCCTGGAGATTTCCCCGGATGCATGCTTTCGATAGCGCTTCGCACTTCTTCGGCTGAAATAGGTGCCTCTATTATGTCTCTCGTTGTGTCGTCTAACCTTGGCATCAATGACAGGAAATCGTTGTTGAAACGATCTATGTCGACTGAAAAATTGGCAAAAAAAGCGCGGTAGTGCTCGTAGAAGGCGCGTTCGATGTCTTCCGCCGTATCGCTAACTTTTCCATTATGTTCAATTTCCGTTATCTGGTTGCGCCGTGCATGCCACTTCTCTGAGCTCAGCGCTCTCTTTGAAGGTGCTTCTCCCGCTATCAGCCTATCAGCCCTTGCTCTGACCAGAGCACCACGGTATCTTTCGACGTCAAACTGCTCTAGTTTGTGCTTTAGCGCTCGAATATCGTCCATGAAAATGCCGGGCATTCGACACTCTTCGCTTATCAATTTTTCCAGGTTCCTGCGCATCACTTTTTCTTCCTCTCGCTTTTCTCTGCATATAGCGCTCGATCGCTCTAGTGCTTTCATCTTGACTGCCTGCTTGAAGTTCTCCCATTTTTCGCTCTTTGTCTTGTTATTCATCACATTCATTTCTTGAAATTGATTAGTTATAGCCGCCATGAACTGTTCGTCGTTGAGTATCTTTGAATTTAATTTCCACAACTGCCACTCGAAACTGTTTTTTCTTTCTTTTGCACTACCTATTACAAAACTGACTAAGCAATGATCACTAAATGAAACAGCACTCACTTGATATTGCCTGCAAAGTGGTATTACATCAAGGCTCACGTAAGCTCTATCTAGCCGAGCGTGACTGGATGCCTGAAAATGGGTATACTGTGCAGCTCTCCCACCGCCAAGACAATCGGCCACATCTTCCAAATTGCAGTCTCTTATTATCTCGCTTAGCAGAGTGGTGCTAGCGTCTTTGTATGGGCGGGTGCTAGTTTTATCATGGGCTGAAAGGACGCAGTTAAAATCACCAATAACAATGAGGAGCCTGTCACAGCGAATATATTGCTTCAGCTGCTCAAAAAATTGACGTCTTTCCTCGGCCACAGTTGGCGCGTACAAACAAATGACTCGCCACTTTGAAGAAAACAGTGAAACATCGCATATAATAAGGCGACCTGACGGGAAAGTTATTACAGATTCAATTTTTGGACCAAGGCTCTCTCGCACAAATAGCACACACCCAGAAGAAGTACCCACGGCATGGCTCACAACAGCGCAGTATCGCGCTAGGAATCGGTGCACCATGCCTTCGGTTTCCACATCGCCCTCAACCTTTGTCTCCTGCACTGCTACAAAGTCCAAGTCAAAGTCGCTTACCAATCGGTACAATTGACTCTGCTTCCTCCTAGAGGCAAGCCCGCGAACGTTTAGAGTCGCGACACGAATTGACTTATCCATTACAATTTTTTTTTTCCAAGGCGGAGTAAATACCGGAGGCATGGCGCTTACCTCACAACTGGGCTGTGTTGCTGAGTGCCTTGGCACAAAGAATCCCTCAAGGCGGCAAAGGCGGTGTCTCCGCCTTCTTCCGCTCCACCGAAGTATTCGGGCGAGGACGATAGGGAGGGCGCCGTACAGGAGTCGTCTTGGCTGGTGGTTCATCCGTCCCGACCGCACCAGGGCCCGACACTTTTTCAACTGCATCGTGAGCTCGTTTTCCACTTGAGTTGGCACTGTCCGTATCGGTCCCCTGCATTGGCTCCGGTTCGCTGTGAGTCACAGCGGGTACGTTGAGAAGGCTGCTGTCAGCACTGCTGGTCTGCGCTCTCTCACCCCCATCATTTGGGCAATCATGTCGAAGCTCGGCGACGGGTTCGTCTGCGACGACAGCGTGCTTATCTTTTCCGGTGTCCGATGAGCCTTTCTCGGCCGCCGAACTGAGGCTCGCCCTTGCTGCTTCTTCCGAGTCTGCCTCGTCCATGAGGTGATCTGAGGAATCAATTGCATCCACTGGTCCCGCGACGCTGGCGTACGTCTTGGGGCACTGGTCGTCCTCGTGGCCGAAGCGGCGACAACGCCTGCATCGCGGCACCTGGCAATCTCGACGTATGTGCCCAGTGCTCTTACAGCGCAAACAAAGCGGAGCGCGGCCCGGCACAACGGCAAGGGTCAACTCTCCGGCTATCTTCAGCTGGTGGGGGATGTCGTCTATCTTTACTCCCGCGTTCAATTTTAGTGCAACTGTGCGTGTCGTCGAACCTTTCTCCGTAACGCCTAGGGCACGCCACTTTTCTCGCGTCACCTCCGTCACCTTCCCATAGGGCGCCAATGCCACACGGACATCTTCATCTGTAACTCCGTGCAACAGCCAATGCAGCTTCAAGCGAACCTCCCGGTTATTTGGGTCGATAAGCAAACAACGACAATTTTTTACCTTGACATCGGAGGCAGAAAGTAGCTTCTGGGCAGCATCGGCGCTTGTCAGCGTCACCGCCCACACATGGTTCATCTGGTACGCCCCCAACGCTAAAACGTCGGTGAGCGCACCGAGCTCGGCCAAAGTGTCCCGGTAATCTTCGACACGGTACGGACGGGCCCTTGGGTCACCGTGCATAAAAACGGTGTTGGCGACGATGCGACCGGTAGGCAGATTTGGCAGAATAACTTGATAATCATCAGCACCAGAAGCAAAAAACCTGTTACCGCGGCTGGCTTGCGCCGCAAAAACCGCTCCGTGGGAGCCATCCATCCCGCGACCGCTTCGCTCGAAAGCCGGAAGTGGAATCACCGCTGAGCCACCGCGGCGGCCAAAATCTAAACACTGGGTTAGCATTTCAGGCGTGTAGTGCTTTAAATCCTAGCTACTGAAATAGGAGCTGGCGCCGAGCATGGCTGGCTTGTTGGTCTAGGACAAAGACCAACGAGCCAGCCATGCTCGGCGCCAGCTCCTATAGGCGCGATTCCTTCCCGCGAAATCGATGTCATCTTTTTGTACAGTTTTGTCGGAACTGTTTTGTCATGATGTTTCCTTGCACCTTTTTATACCCTTTCTTCGTAAGTTATGTATGTGTACAGGAAGAGAGAGAGATAAAAAAGCTGGCTCGTTGGTCTAGGGGTATGATTCTCGCTTAGGGTGCGAGAGGTTTCGGGTTCTAATCCCGGACGAGCCCGATTATTTTTTTCTTTTCACCTGTTAAAACCAATAAAACAAGAAAAGCCGGCCACAAGGTTACAGGTGCCGAACTACAGCAGACATGGGCGCAACGCCCGTTGTGTTACCAGTCTTCTTTGTGTGGCAAAGTTTGGCCCTCTCATAAGCTTTTGGCTACTTCTCTAACATTTACGCCGCACATATTGTTGCCGCGTTTTGTGGAAGTCGAGGACCACAACAAAGAAAAAAAAAGCTGGCTCATTGGTCAAGGTATACGCTTCGAAATATTCCGAGCTTCGAGAGAGTGGTTTTCACATGGACATCCGCTTGTCTGGGACAATTCTTCCCGGCTGCTCCCACGGGTTCGTGGTGCTCTTACGTTTCGAATTCCTCGGTGCTTCGATACCGCGGCGTAGAGACGGCGGTCCGCTGCCTGGGATGGTTCGTCACGGCCGTCCACTTGGGGCACAGCGGCATGGTATCTGCGTCGGCGGTGACGGCGGGAGGCGGTGCTCTGTGTAATTCACGGCGGACGCGGCAGAGGTTGTTTACAGCGAGCAACGGCTCCTGTGTGCTCGCGTTTCTGAAGAGACTTCTCGTATTCCCCTGAGCGGAACCCTATGTGCGAGTGAAGCTTCGGCATTCCGTTCCCACGGAGAGCTGTGCAGTGCAGGTGTCTGACCTTCACAACCACTTGGGGCCTCCTTTCGGGCTCGACATCACTGCTGGAGGAACAGCCTGAACAGCATTTTGCGAAAGTGGCGAGAGTGCACCGGGGCGTCCTGATGGGCGGTTCACGAAGACTGGACACGTGACCTAAACAACAGTGACTGGGCGCTTTAACTGAACTAAATTCCTCAACTGTAAGGAGATTCGAAGTATTCACTGAAACCTGCCCATCGGACAGCATACAAGACAGCTTCTTCAGCATATTAACGAGAACGGCTAAATCCACCTTGTTTAAACTAATCCTCCTGAACATTCTGAAGACTAATCCAAAACGCTTTTGAAAGATAATAAAACATGGAAACATCAATAAAGTGTATAATGCACCCACCGGCGAACCTGCTCCAGACCACCTTTGTGCTACTGTACTAAATTTAATGATACCTTCGCTAATTCATTTCCATTTCCTTCATCCAATGTTATCCAAAGTCCCGATCTACTACTGTACGTGCGATCATTTAGCGATGGATCCCACTATGTCCGACTTGCAAGGCATCTTACCCATTATCGATTTGAAACTAAAATCTTCTAGCGGAATTGCTATAAATGGCAAATTTATAAGGAATGCTAAAGAGTATAGTTATATAATCATGAAATGCATAATCTCGAAATCTTATCACCATTATGTACTGCTGAAGACTGGAAGACTGCTGTGGTCATATCATAAACAGAATCCATCTAACTATATTGACCCATACCTTTGAGATCAAGAGCATGCAAAATAATGATTCAAATATTTAAACATCTTGTTAATTTTCTGGAGGATAACAATTTCTTCTTTCTAAGATAGCATGGCTTCTGAGAGTTTTTTTCTCGTGACATTCTACTACTTTCCTTCACTTCCCAGACAACACAAGTACATCCTCAGGACGTCCTGAGGATTAATTTTTTAGGACATTGTGTTGTCCTGAGGACGTCCTCTTCTAATCCTCAAAAGGTCCTCATTTAGTCCTGTTGTCCGTCCTCAGTATGTCCTAGGGACATCCTCAGATTTTCTCTGGAGGACTTTCTCCAGAGAATTTGCAAAATTTGCAAAAGTTTCGCATACTCAACAAGTGGCTGGTTTGTTCATCATATTGGTTGGCAGTTACAGGTTATTCTCCATGCAATATTTTCCTACAGCAATGACTATATAACTCTCTCAGGAGTTGAACTCTGTCGCCTTAGTGGAATAGCCAATCCAACAAATTGCCCAAAAATTTGCCACCCCATCAGCAGCATGCAGTACATGTGACCAGGTTTGAAAACCAAAATAACTTAAGATATCTCCTGAAGGTACATAATATGTTCAGTCACAATGGTTTTCTGGTTTGGTTTGGTTTGGTTTATGGGGTTTAACGTCCCAAAGCGACTAAGGCTATGAGAGACGCCGTAGTGAAGGGCTCCGGAAATTTCGACCACCTGGGGTTCTTTAACGTGCACTGACATCGCACAGTACACGGGCCTCTAGAATTTCTCCTCCAAAGAAATTCTAGCCGCCGCGGCCGGGATCGAACCCGCGTCTTTTGGGTCAGCAGCCGAGCACCATAGCCGCTGAGCCACCGCGGCGGCACAATGGTTTTCTACATTACATCTCTATTGTACACAGGTATCTTTTAATAAACCTGAGGTTTTTACGAAATGAAAGCCGAGTGCGAGAGATAAAGCTGGTTTCATCTCAGTTCAACGCCACAATAGTGTCCTGCGATAGGACGTTTATAGGACATTTCAGAAATTTACGTCCTCGAGTCGTTCCGCGAAGTACAAACTGAGGACATCCTCATGAGGACATTTTGCTGTGATGCACTCAAAAAGTGCTCAGAATGTCCTGTTCGGGATGAGAACGTTTTGACCATTTGAGGACGTCCTCAGGACGTTTGGTGTTGTCTGGGTTTAGCTCATTTTTATGACGCCAGCGAACGGGGTCTAGGCTTGCCGGCCGGCCTGCAGGCTCGATGTATTTCACATTCGCACCAGAAAAGACAAAACAGCCATGCTATCAGAGAGGCTACCTGCTATATTCGAGCAATGACAGCATGCCCAGCGTTCGGCAACGACGACGTCTGCGGGCGCGCCCGGCGATGAACTACGAACAATGGAGGGAAAAAAAAAACTATAGTAGGATACAACTTAAAAAAAACGGCTGTTGCTAACACTGTGCTGCGGTCCGCAGCGCCCTGTATTACTCCGCTGGCCAATCGCAACAGTAAATGAAATCAACTTTTTAATTTTTGACTGTATCAAACAATTCACGTATCAAAATTATAGAGCTCATAATACTTTTCTTGTTCTAAGCTTCTTGTTTAGGTAACAAGAAACATTTCAGCAGCGGACTACTTTTTCGTCGTGGAGGAATTCTGCGCGCAGAAGCTGAATGTGGGCGGAACTTCACTGCAGACTTAAGTTGTATCCGACTATAGGAGGGAGCATGACGTCACAATCTGGAAGCCTAGTCATAAAAAATATAATGGAAAGCATCATGGGGAAAAGGCCCTCACGTGACAAGGCAGCGGTAGCTCTTAGCCGGATTTCGGTTTCGGTTTCGCTCTCTCGCTCTGCTTGTGTTCACTGACGGCTCCCTGGTGAGCGCAAACTGCTCGCTCGCCGCAGCGGCCACTATCCCCGAGTGTCTGACTGCGGCGCAGTGGAGAGATTGGAGCACATGCTCCTTCGCTGTGCCTCTTCTGCAGTGCCGCGTCGCAGGATGCTCGCGGCCTACAGTGTATAGGGCCTAGAATATACTATACAGGGCGCTGGGAATCATCCCGAACAGTCTCGAAGCGCTCCTGTGGCCGCGCGGCAGTGCGCGCACCCGTGACAGAACAATGGTGAGCCTCCGAGCGTTCATCGAACAGGCGGGCTTGACTTACCGCTTGCTCTTCGCCAGGTAGTGCACTCGTGACACGAACGCTCCGTGGGTGCTACCTCGGACGGTATACGCGGCCGGGCGCCCCACCCCAGCCGCTAGTGCAGTGTGCCGCGCACGGGATTAGTCCGAGACAGGACGCTACGTGCGCGTGGCTATGTACATACAGTTTGCTTCTTTTTGTAAGCGAATGTGCGCAGTGACCGGGAGACCCCGCGCAAGGGCAGAGGTAAAGCCACCGGCTCTCTCTCTCGACAGCAAGAGAGAGAAATACTTCACTGCTGCATTTCACGTCGGAACCGCGTATGTGCGCGAGCGTATTCGGCGAGACTTGTGCCTCGAGAATAGCGGAGAACGGCGGGCCCATGGGCGGGCCTTCAGACAACCTCGAGCTCGGTACGCATTACGCCAAAACTGCAACACAGGCGCTGCGCTTCTGCGCTACATAGGAGCCCGGACGTTCACTAAAAAGTACCGCTGGTTGGCAGTCTGGTAACTGTGGAGGGCCTATTTCCCAAGAGTCAGTGCGCAAAAGGGCCCTCGGCAGCTGCGTGCGTCAGAGGAGGATGGCTTCCAGAGGCTGAGCGCGCTCCCTCCTAGTTTTTTTTTCCTCCATGACTACGAGGCTCCCCGGCGGCCCTGGTCGTCGCTAAGCCTACCTGGTTTCGCATAAATACCGCAGCTGAGGGAGCTTCTGAACTGGTCAGCGCTGTAAAAGGTACTACTCTCATCACCCCTTTAACTGTGAACCTGTCCCATGATAAAATAAAATTATAAAATAAAATAAAGATACGCTCGATTTCCGCGACGCCTTCAACAGCGGAGCTAGGAAATGCCAGCTATGCGAGCGGCGACCAGGCAGCAAATAAAGCGACCATGGTATAAAATTAGGTTGTATCACGGTATTCAAATCGGCCAGCAACTCCGCATTGGCCAACGACCTTCAAAAATGATTCATTTTTGGCATTAATCTACCCGGGGCTTGTTATGAACATAAACAAATAATACTATAGTAGGATATAACTTAAAAAAACAGCAGTTACTAACATTGGGCCGCGGTCCGTGGCGTCCTGTATTACTCCGCTGTCCAATCGCAACTGTAAACGAAACCAGCTTTTTAATGTTTGACTATATCAAACAATCCACATAACAGAATTCTAGAGGTTATAATTTTTTTTCTCTTGATAAGCTTCTTGTTTACATAACAAGAAACATTTAAGCACCGGACTACTTTTTTGTCGTGGAGGGATTCTGTGCTCGGAGGCTGAATTTGCGCGGAGCTGACGCCGGTGGCTGACAGGCCGGCCCCGAGAAACGCGCCCCAACGGCATTATGACGCTGGCGCTTTGCGAGCTCGCATTGTCAGTGCGACGCTCCGCGTGCGGCTTGTCATTGACATCGGTTGGGCGCAGGCGGTGAGCTGCTGTCGGTCGTTGATACAACGTTCGCAACGGCGCGTCGCGCGCCCGGCAAGTAGCAGTCATGCCGAGAGCCCGTTACACCTCTGCCTGCGGGAGCCCCGACCGTGAACTTGCCGAACCCGATCGTGAACTCCAGTCCTTATCTCCAACGCAAGGGGTGGGTTGACTCGCAGCCCTATCCGCAAATTATGACTAACCCTCTTCACGCTCCGGGAAAGCATTTTTCTGCAGCGAAGAACAAAAGCGCGGAGCTAAGGTGGGTGCTAAGGTGGGCGCCGGCCGCTCAGAAGCTGCTTTGCGCAGTGAGCAGGTTAGGACCACCGCATGGGTCTGATGCAGGGGCGTATCCAGGGGGGTGGGGGTGGGAAGGTGGGGGCTTATGGGGCTTCAGCCTCCCCCGAAATTTTTTTGAACGGTCACGCACCGCTGACCAAAAAAACCATCGGCGCCGGAAGTCATCCTGGATTTTGTCACCTACAAACGAGTAGGTGATCATCACGGGAGCCCAAGACACTGCAGATGACTTTAGAGTGTGTCAGTGTTTTACTGCGCTTGCCGCTTTCACTGAATCTTGAATCTTCTCGTTGAGCACTATTGTCAGGTTTATAGCTGCGGTGGCATCAATACTCTTCTGCCGATCCCAATAGGTCAGGGTTGCTGCAAAAAAAGCATAATTGTTCACTTTTATAGGTGACAAACAAGAGAACAGCACAGCAACCACCGCGGTGGCTCAGTGGTTATGGCGCTCGGCTGCTGATCCGAAAGACGCAGGTTCGACCCCGGCTGCGGCGGCCGAATTTCGATGGAGGCGAAATTGTAGAGGCCCGTGTACTGTGCGATCACAGTGCACGTTAAAGAACCCCAGGTGGTAGAAATTTCCGGAGCCCTTCACTACGGCGTCGCTCATAGCCTGAGTCACTTTGGGACTTTAAACCCCATAAACCAAACCAAACCAAACTAACCAAACCAGTACAAACAAGCCCAGTAATTTACGCCATTTTTACCGATGCAAGTCTATGAAGCTTCAAACTTTGCCCTTGCGGCACTAAAAGGCAGCCGTGCTGAGCGGAGTGAGCTTGCACACGCACGTCGGCACACCATTCAAACGCATGCCCGCATTTCGGTAGTAGAGGTCAGCTGCATACATCACCAGCCTTTGTTTCAATACACAGCTAGTTTGGCAAAGCAGCCAAACTAGTGAGCGTAAAAATATAACGTCCCGATAAATGCGTTACGATTTTTTCATTACGAACGCAAAAATAGCATTAAATACACTGCAATGAGCGAACTGAGTACGCACCTGGAAAGGTCACGATTCCATCCGGTGATAAAAGACTTGTCCTAATTCGTACTCAATGGTACACTTCGCAGAGTAGTAAAAGCAAGCAAATCGACTTCCTTCAGCTCCATCAAGAAAAGAACTGTTGAACAATCTCGCCAGCAGTAATAAGCGAATAATTTATTCTATGTCGAGGTGCTTCAAACAAGTCGCATGAAACACGATGAGAAATGCCGTGTGATCAACCACTGCCGCCATGGCTGACCCTAGCCTCATGCGGAGTGTGCGAAAATGACGCATGTTTTGTATCCTACGTTTTTTATTCTTAGTAGTCTTCTTACTCTGACACGAAAAATTGGTTAATTTTTAGGTTGTAGAATTTTTTTTTCACAGCTGTAATTGGCGTGCACAGTTTGCGTTATTATTGATAAATACGGTACGAACGTCAACGCGATAGCGGCGTAGACAATTCACCGCGCTTTCCGCACCGCCGCCGGTCCGCGGCAGTCACGGCTTACGGCATATCTCGGTGATCATGGTCTCATCAGTAGAACTTCGTTTCACTGGTTGGACAGCTATAAATAAATAATTATAATACTAACCTTCCCGAAACGTCTGTCACAACGGGCCGGAGAAAGAAAGAGAGCGGGCTTAAAAAAAGAAAACAAAATAGCATTGCTAATAACGCGGGCACACGACATGTTCGCTGCAGCGCTTCCCATGCTAAACACGCAATGCAGAGTTTTGAGGGAAGTGGCGTTATTCGCCAGGAGGGCGCCTACCAGCATTTTTGCACGCTGCGCACCCAGTGCTATCTGACTGATGTTCACCGCTAAGCCAGCTTCAATCTAATTTCCCAGTACGTTCATTTATCCGCCTAATGACTGCTGAGCCATGTAGCAGCATTTATTTCCTTCTCTTCGTCCCTCCAAGCAGTAAAAAAAACTTCCCATTTGGTTTTTACCCAAGACTACTTCTGCCCAGTTGGCGCTCAATTGGGAATGTCGGCTTCCCACTTGACCCACAAATGCAACCACTTCCCAGTTGGTCCACAGTTCCTCCCAGTTGGCTCTCGACTGGGAAACGATGTTTCCCAGTTTTCGAACCCCCTTGGTTCCCAACTGGGGCCAGTTGAACTCCAACTGAGTTTCAGAGGGGTACCAGTTGGCCTCCAGCTGGAACCAGTTATCCCATTTGATACCAGTTACTCCCAGTTCAATTTCCAGTTGAATATTTGGCTTAAATACTGAGTTGTAGGAACTAAAAAATTCTACATTGAAAAAATTTTTGACGCCCTCAACTTACTGTTCCTTGGCTCATCTCTTGCCTAGAGGCTTTTGCTGTAGCATGCTATGATAATGCTAACATAACGAAAAAGGGGCATTATGTTGCAAGGACATTATAATGCAAAGAGCATTATGTTGCAAGAGCATTATAATACAGAGAGCATTTCAGAGAGACAATATTGTCCATTTTATCTTCGTACTCGTAATGTATATTTTGCAGTGCTCCTCATTCATACATGTTCTCGCTGTTGCGGCTAAAATTTCGGTGCAATTACTCACAATAACTGACCGGTGACAGCTGTTGCTGCGCAGTACACTGAAACGAAAGACAGCGCCACTGAAATTTTTCTCTGGCCGATGCATATGTGCAAATATATAAAGGTTCTTGAAAAAGGTTCATTAAAATTTTTCTCCTCTACTTGCTCATTTGATGGCCTTTACGTTTTTGATATCAGCGGCATGCATCGCTTTGCTGGTTTCGGACTGACATAGTTCTAGACTCGTCTGCATTTTCTTTACTTATTAAATATGCAAAACCATGAAAGCATTGGGTTCAGTTATGTCTGCCATCATTTTTAAGACATACGAATATATTGTTTTGTTTAAAAAATACATATTTCACTTGTCTAGACAGTGCGTAGCGTTATCTAATACACTGTGGCATTGTCAATGGCAATTCAGTTATTATTCTTCATTTCATCCCACACAAATGCAATGTTTTGCCCTCCACAAATTCTATGAGGAGGCCGTGCTGCAACATGAGCCCCCCCCCCCCCCCCACCCCCCCCCCCCCCCCCCGAACAAAATTTCTGGCTACGCCAGTGGTCTGATGTCTCCTCACGGCTGCGCTCACGTAATCCTTTTCAGGTCTTCGGTTTGCTTACGGTCGTTGTGAGAGTGGCAGTCAGGCCTAAGGCTTTACGGAGCTGCCTGCACCACGTCGGAAGAGACACGACCACCGGACCGTGGTGCTGAGAGGAGGCGCACTTTGCTGCCCGCCCATTTTGTATCCTCGCTCGAATTTAGCAGACTCGTTCAAAATGATTTCTTCACTCGAACTTTGTGTTTGCAGAGCCGCCAGAAACGTTTGGCAAGCGAGTTAAGCCTTGCGCCACGAGGCCCTTGCGGACACCGTTTCCCCTCCCGTGACCTACACTATAAAGGCATGCGGAGCGCATTTCGGCAGTCTTGCAGTCTTGCAGATCCAGTGTAGCCACCCAGGCTTGCTGTCCTGTGCAATCGTCTCTGCCGCCTGCTGCGACGAAGCTTCCTGTATCCTGTTCGGCGCATCCATCCGGGGCAGCCGTACGTAGCGAGACCAGTAAGCTGTCACCTCTGGCTGCGGTTACCCTGGAGACTACTGCAGAATCCTGGCCTGCAATTTTCAACCTGCCTTCTCTTCGCAGACCTGCGGACACGGAGTCCACGGGCCATGCGAATTGTCCCAGCAGAGACCCTCACGCCTCCTTCGGAACACAGCGAAGTCTGCGGGGACGCAATCGACATGACCTCCGCTGCAAGACCTGTCTCAAGTTCATGAAGGTAAGAATCTAGAATCCTCCATAGCATGTACATTTAGGCGTGTGGCTCTTTTCAAGGTTGTGCGGGATGTGGGGAGCTGCCTCGCTTGTCCCCTGTGGTTTGCTTCTCCGCGATGCGTCTTCCTTTGACCAACAAGGAAGGGCGCCGGCGTCGCAGCGCCACGAGCGCCACGGACGGGGTGATTGCTACGCGCGCGCGCGGGAGACAGCTCTCTTAGGCTGGGCACCTCGACGCACGCTGACGTTCAGGCGCGACGCTCTGCTCTCTGCCAGCGGGTCGATGCCGTGGGGGGGAGGAGGGGGGCGGGGTAATGTCTCCCGCGTCTTGTCCCATCCGGCCGTAGAGTATCTCCCCTGCTCTAGCGTGGGTGAACGTTCGCTCGTAACGTTGCTCGCGAGTCGTACGACCTCGATTCCTTAGCGTATTTTGTTGCCAGCTGGTATTGTTGTAGCAATAGATGCCTGTTTTTGTCAACCAGAGTGTCATTGCTTTGTTCCCTCTGAGCAAGGCCCACCGTGGTTGGCGTGCGCTCGGTAGCGTACGATCACGGGGTGGGGTCCGGCGGTCTTGAAATGTCAGCCGCGATTAATTATGTTGACAAAACGTATTTATCCCTCCAATTAAAACCCCACAATACACTACAAGCATGGAATTCAGGGCTCCAGTGCACAGGGAGCGAGGAGCGCCAAGTCTAAGAGGTACTATATGTGTTCAAGCGTACCTCTGACTGAACTGACGCACTTCATTGTGTGTTTCAACGTTGTTCGGCGGATCATGAGCGGCTGGTCCTTTTTTTGTTATAATCTGTGTGCCCAGGGAAGAATTGCTCATGGAGGATGCAGAGAGTATTCAGTGTCCAGCCGACTTCAGAATCCTCTGATGTCAATTCACTGCACCTTCGCTGCGTGCGATGATGTTGGCATGTACAAAGGTCTAGCTGGAAATGAGGAGGCGAATGATCTAGCCCAAGTTCTCACAAACCATGTGGATACCCCCCCAGGATAACATGGTGGCAGGCTAGAACACCTTAGGCTAGAAAGAAGACATTTCTCACCGCCACACAAGCAGCTGTCCTCCTCGGATGTCATTGACTGGAGGAGAATACAAACACATAATCAAGTCTTCACATTTTACACAAGATCAGACTCACACGCTACCCTAAATACTGTCCTTGGTGCGGAGCAAGCCCCACGCTCTACCATACATATTAGGAATGCCGGGACAAATGTACAAAACGTTAATAGTGCCACACCCGACATACGAGCAGTGGGAGGAGGCGCTAGCCAGCAACAACCTGGACCAGCAAACCTGGATCATCCAGCTAGTCCGCAAGTCAGCTGCCGCCAGCGGAGCTTGGGGGCTAGGGGCCCCGACCATCCGGCTGCTGAGAATTAATCTATTCTCTATTCTGAATAAAATTTTTCTCTCTTAGTGCTCACCACATCTAGCTAACGTCTGATGGTCATGCTACCTGCAACCAACGCCTTCTGCAGCAATTTTTGAAGGAGTATAGTTTCAGTGCTTCGCATGTTAGACTATAATTGGGCT
Source organism: Amblyomma mixtum (assembly GCF_055824585.1). Taxonomy (NCBI): domain Eukaryota; kingdom Metazoa; phylum Arthropoda; class Arachnida; order Ixodida; family Ixodidae; genus Amblyomma; species Amblyomma mixtum. The sequence goes on along the minus strand of NC_143019.1, from coordinate 85,279,598 downwards.
CCTGAGTTGTGTCATGGTTGATGTTGAAAACAATTGTGATCTTATTTTTGAAAAAAAGTGACTTTTCGATAAAGGCAGTACTGAAGGCAGATTTTTTTTTATGCGATACCTTTGCCATTAGGCATAGTGTAAAATGGAAAGAAAGTTATAAGGCATGTACACAAGCCTCGCTTGTGTGGCAAACGTGGCAAACGTTCACGATAAAGCGATTAGCAGTTCACGATAAAGCGATAGTCGCCTGCAACGTCCTATCGCAGGCCTACCTTCTTTAGGAAGCGTTGTCTCACGGAAGCGCACTCAAGGCAGTTGAGTCAGTAACACAGTGGGCTCCACACCAGGTACGCTCAGGCTGTTGCATTTAAAATTGTGCAACATGCAACGACCTGCTATCAGTATGAGCTCAGACGCCATACAAAATCGAAAAAAAAACTGCCTCTACTACCGCGGAAGACATCTGACGGTTCGCTGCCACACAGGCGACAGGAACACGAGACCACTTTGTTGCAGGAAGATTCTCCTCTCGGACAGTTGCGCATTGCCCGCGCGTAACTTAACACACTCGGCTCGTAAAACCGCTAGTATCTCCAACGCTACAGTTAGGTGGCAAATGTGCGCTGCCTTCGTCAGATTCATCATAGCACGTTCACACTGACCGCGACAACCGATACGCAATTCCCTCTACACCTTCTTGACATTTTTACATCTTTGGGGATTAAGCACACACGTTTTTAAGGCCAACGGCATAGTGCCGGTAAACAATAAGAAGACACAAAATGCTGTATTTTTTTTGTTCAGAAATGAGGCGGTAGAGTAAATTGTGGAAACTCTCTTTATGCAATGCGACAGGGAGAAAAGCTCCTTCTGGGCTTTTTGGCTACATTAAAAGACGGAAACATATTGGGACACCGAACAACGTACCAGACTTCTCGTGGTATAATGCGACTAATACTATCAAACGCAAAGCACCGACGGCACATAATTGTTATCAAGATTTTCACGACAAAGTTTAAATCCTACTCCGCGACTTCATAGCCAGATTTTCACAATGGCTGAGAGTAATAATACATCAGGGCAACGGCGTGCAGCAATACCAAGAGGCGAGAACATTTGCACAAACATAACGAAAGCTGCATGTGGAATGTAGAGCTCACATAGTAGAGTTTTGTATAACGCACCGTGAAAATAGGTTTCGACCACATAAAGGGTTATAGGGAAAGTTCCTTCAAAGTTCAGCGATTATGAATGGGCAGTAGTTTACTTAAATGGTTTATGTGATTGCGCGCTTAAACCAAATGACAGAATAGCAGTGCATGAACGAACAGACCATTTCCGGAAGCTGTGATCTCACACCGGCTCTCTCCTTCCTCAGATGTAGTCGCATTTGTCCGTGGTGTCCACATCGGATCCGCGACGACAGGAGAACGCTCTCAGAAAAGGGGCAAACTTCTTCAATGCTATCATACAGGGATAATTTGATGGGACACCTAAGCGGTCCACGTAACAGCCTGTGTGGCATACGGTAATAAAGAACAACTGGTCAGCGCTATAGGTCTCCAGGCCTTTGAGGGGTAGATCTGAGGTTTCATCCCGGAAGCGAACGTACGCCGAATAGGCAATGTCAATTGCTTCGAGTTCGGGGAACAGCCTAGAGCTGCCATTGACAGCGGAGCACCAAAGCGGGCAGGGTGTACTCTGTAGGGCAAGCCGGTTGTCTGCTTCGTTGATAAAACCTTTGCCGTCTTTTAGAAGACATAACATTGTGTTGAGAGTGTACACTAATTCTTCGGCGTACATAAAGCCAAAACCGCCGTAGAGCATCGCGCTCGTACCCGCAGAATAGTAGAACGGAGGAGCCAGTAGTCCCACTGACATAGAAATTACGCCCAGACCAGCGTTGTACTGGGTCAAGCGATTCGTGTCCATCCTATGCACTCTACTCGCCTCTGCGTACTGAGTTGTGCCTATAGCACCCTGCACCTGCTCTCGCATACACACCCATTCACGAAAGAAGCTGCCCGAGCTGTTGAATGCTGGGCCATAGAATATCTCTAGGTCTTCAATGCTTTCGAGGTGTTTCTCTGGCCAGAAGACTGTTCTTGTCTTTTTTATCATATTTGCGAGCGCCGATCTTGCTGGTGGGTTCAACCTTGACGATGCATGCACCTTGGACAAAGCTATCTCTTCGATGTTTGTCAGCACGCGATTGATAACGCCTTGTTCAACAGCTGAAAGACTGGTCTTGTGGAGAGCGGCTAGAAGGGCGCCGTACGAAGCTTCGACATGAAAGAGGCAAAGCGCAGTCTGGATGGATCTTCCCAGCGGATGTGTCTTGATTGCGCTGAACAGCGAGTCACTAACTAGGGGGCCCACAATTTGTACGAACCACCAAGATGTGTGGAACCAGATCTCCCTGGCAGTGTATGTTCTAAAGATGGTGTCCATTGCCTGCAAAACCATTCCATTTGTTACCAAGAGCAGGCTCTCACTTGCCAGCGGAGTACTGTTAACGCACTGCAACGCTACTTCCCAGTCCCCGGGGCTTAAGTTAGCGATCGATGTCATCCCTTGAATAGCCACAACCTTGGGTAAAGAGTAACTGAAACGGACCGCGTCACTTATGTTTCCGAAGACTTCATTTTGCATCGTTTCACTCTCCCGCAGGAAAGTCTCGAATGTACGAGCAGGTGGCCGTTTGCTAAATATGGCATCCATGTACTGTTCTACGAAGTACGCATACACGTCCTCGAAGTGCGAAATCTCATGTTGAATCCGTTGAAAAACAATCGCCAGTGGTGATGCGCTGACGACGACTCGGAACTCGTCGTGGCTCTTTGAACTTCGGTAAGACGTCGACGCGGAACCAGAGCGGCAGCCCCCAGAGCACGGCCAACTCCACTAGTGCACGCAGAGGTCTCCAGGACGGAACCACTTCTTCTTCGTCCCAGTCCCGAGTCGGCCAGGAGAAGATGCGACCGTTGACGAAGTTCACCAGTTCGCGCACTTGGTCACTGCCGTCCCCGCTGCTCTCCCTGTTCACACAATCGCGCATCATTTTTAGGGGCCTCTCTAGTACGGTGCTCATTACTCCGGCTTGCATGCTTAACTTTCGTTTTCTCATGACCCAATTGACAATAGCCTCTCCACGGACGGTGGATGCTATGTTGCCGTGCTTCTTGGTCCATCCGGAGCAAACAAAGCGACCGAAGTCGGGGCATGGCGGTCTTCCCTTGCTGAGGTTGATCCCTAAGGCATGGGCGTGGTTAACGCAAGAGATCGTCGAGCAGACTGGCTTTTTATCACTCGAGGTCTCGTTATTGTGGGGCTGCAACAACAGTGTCAATGCTGCGGCGACAACAATCGAAAGCGTTGCTAAGACGCAAACCACGACTAGCGGCTTGACTCCAGTCCGTTCTCTCATTGCTGGCGGTGGCACGTTGACCTTGTTATCGATGGAAGGCTGCAACAGATAGATTTAAAAAAATCAGGCGAAGACTTACACTCTTGCATAAAATATGTAGTCATATGGCAATATCTTCGTGCGATACGTTACGCCACATTGTATAGTTGAGCAATGAAACCAAAAATAACACCTCAATTTCTGTAAAATCTGCGGGGTGAGTTTAGGAATAAGCACTAATACAAAGGCATTGTGCTTTAAAGGAGAGGGCTGAGTCGGGCTGGTTGGTTCATGTTGAATGGTACGGCAAAACAGCGCTGACGGACGGGACGGAAAAAGATGAGACAAACACATACGCATGTGTCTGTCTCATCTTCTTCCGTCCCGTCCGTCAGCGCTGTTTTGCGTAGCATTGTGCTTTCACAGCCGTCGTAGCTAAACCAGTTACGACGCAATCCCTTGGCCTTCGTCTCGTGTATCACTTTAGAGAGCGCTCAACAGGCGAATAGAATCGCCGAACACGTCCTTTCTTTGGTGATACCGCTCTTAGTAACCACACTTCATGGCATTGGTTGCAGAATTTGGAATTACGATATTTGTCCCTCTGTGATGCACCGCGCCGTTGAAGGGACAGAGGCTGGATGAAGAGACCCTCTAGGAATGTGGCCGTAAGCAACTAAAGAAGCCCAGCGCGTGGTGAGCTTGCCACATTCTTCACGGTTTCCGATGAAGCATTCAGACTTCACCTGCATTCCAAATATAGGGTATTCTTGTTGTGGAGGTAGGCACTTGAAAGGCTATTGTTAGCCGCCAAATAGAATTACGACACCCTGAACGTCATTGCACCGCTTTCACCACAAAGCGTTCATATTCAATCGTGTGAAAAAAAATGGGTACCGTTTTACCATCACGAGTGTACCCAACAGTGATTTTCTCCCACGGAACATCGTGCGTGCAATCCGTCTTGTTTTATTTTGCATATTGTATAAAGCTAAGATCGCAACCACGCAAGACAAATCTTCACAAATGCCAGAATTTAGCATGTTTTGAACAGCGAATTTGTTTCCGCAGCTAGCCATGAGTATTCCGCATTTTTAGTGATAGAAACCTACTCCCGGCGCACCTTACTCTTCCCCTAAAACGAACTGTGCTATAGATGATTACTTACTCCCTTTTTACTAATATGTTAGCTAATTCCTGTTTATAGTGTAGAGCGAAAGTGCCGTCCGCACATCCATGCCGTATCTCTGCGCACAGTTTCTGACCGCACTGGCAGCTGTTATGTCATGCGTCTAGATTGCCTACAACTCTTATGCGGAACAGGTACATATACGGCGTATCAATTTGGAAACAACGTTCTTTTCAGGTCACGTGACCCTAGCCTGTATTATTTATTTATGGCATACTGCAGGCCGTGAGGCCCAAGCAGGAGTGGATACAGAACAGAACACAAATTGAGCAATAATACCAAAGTGCAAACAGAAAACGAGCAGCGCGAAATGACATGGAAAAGAAAAAGAAACTAACAAAACAAACTAAAAACCTGTTGCTATGATTATGCTATTGTTGCTATTGCTGTATTATGATACCTGTTGCTAACACGAGGCATCCAGCAACATTTTGAGGTCAGGCTGCCTAGAAGCACCTGGAGGAAATAGAACTTAAGAGTTTAATGCCGCCCAGCCATTAACGTGAGGCAGCTCCTTTCCCCCGGCACAGGCTATCCCCAGTGGGCCGCACTGCCCCCCTTGCGCCAATGATGCCGTTGCTCATCATCAGCAGCAGCTTAACTGAGTCCACTGCCGGGACAAAGTTCTCTCATATATCTCTCCAGTAAAACCTGTCATGGGCCAGCTCTTCGTCGCCTTATTCCCACAAACTGCTGCCCACTGCTGCAGCTGCCTTCCCTCTGAATCCAGTCCGTTACCCCTTACGGCCATCGGCTATCTTGCCTTCGCATTACACAATCCCATGGCCGTCTCTTCTTAATTTCCACTCAGGTCTCATTCCTTCCCGTTTGTTCACCAGCAAACTCTGCTCTCCTCCTGTCTATTAACGTAATACAAACCGTTTTAATGCCAAAGCACTATGGAGGTCATCGGCAAGGAAACCCAGAGTTTCTGACCACCAAACTGGTCATGAAAATGACCACACGACGTAAGCACAGTATCAAAGAAAAATAAAATTTCTTCCGAAGGTGCGGAGAATTCCACTCGGGACTCTCAGAATCCGAGGTAAGCGCGTAATACAGAGGCGACAAAAGCGCTTTGCCTGCTTGCAGACAAAGGTGAAATCCATTGCCATACGACTGCCCTGTATGCTAGTCAGTAAGTGTGTCTTTCTGAAGAGGAAAATAAAATGAACAACAATTAAAATAGAAAAGAATTGAAAAAAAAGACTTCCGCATTCATATCACGTAAGAAGACGTACGTGAAGAAGTCCAATTCTTTGCGCTAGCGCACAGGTTTCTTACATATAGGGGGGCACCGGTACGATACAGCTGTACCATACTTTTCTCGTGAGGGATACGGACTGCCCTGTATGCTAGTCAGTAAGTGTGTCTTTCTGAAGAGGAAAATAAAATGAACAACAATTAAAATAGAAAAGAATTGAAAAAAAAGACTTCCGCATTCATATCACGTAAGAAGACGTACGTGAAGAAGTCCAATTCTTTGCGCTAGCGCACAGGTTTCTTACATATAGGGGGGCACCGGTACGATACAGCTGTACCATACTTTTCTCGTGAGGGATACGGGTAAACTGCCGTTCATGATCTGAGAACACGAGCTAAATACGCTCCGTCCCATTCGTATTCTCCTGCTTGTATTACTCTTGTGGTACGACGTGGTTCCTGTTTGCCCTTAAGATAACCTTTGGAATGGCACCTGTCTGAAGCTATTTGCAACGCATCTGGCATACATGGGGCGCTATTAGTGTGTTTCGCTTCCTCTATGTGTTGTCCGCATTCACACGCTTTTTCTAAGATTCGGTCGGTGATATTATGACACTTTTAGTGCAGGTATCCTCCGCAGCACCGTAAAAGCGCCGCGAAGTCACCACGACCTCATCTCCGCACTCGACCACATGCGAGCTGTTCTACAGGACCACAGGAGGTTTCAGCCGACGTTGACGGCTCACTGAACGGTACTGTGTCAGGGACTGACCGGGTGTCGGAACTGCGCCCAGCGCTGAAGTCCGTGCCAGGTCTCCTGGGCCGACCTGGCTGCGCCGGCGCCCGTGGCTTGGGCCGCGGACAGCCACGTTCCCGAAAGGGCCGCCTCACGAGAGGCCTCCCTTTTCTCTTTAGACGCAGCCTTCGCGTTGACCCGGGAGGGCGGTCGGCTGTCTCCCGGTGGTGCTGCGCGCATAACAAAAAGAGCGCACTAACCAGCAGATCCTCCTCTAAAGAACGATGTAATTTAGTCATCTATCGAACGCAGCCTCGTTATCTACCATAGTTATGTTTTAATTTTCGTAGCGTAGTGATGCAATTCGGTGGTTCTTCTACAGTCTGCTGTCCGTGATGTCTCATGTTCAGCATAGCATGGAGCTTCTTTTCCTTGAATAACTATTCTTTTTCTTTGCTTTTCAGTACTGATAGAATTTTCTTACTCTAACTCGCCAACCAGAACTGCTTACGAACACCATCCTTCGTTCGATATGTTCCAGATTGTCCCTGGCCAATGGAACTGCCAGCTGCTCCTTTCTATTAAAGAATAAGTTTTTTTTTATCTTATCTGAGAACTGAGAGCCACATAGCAGAGTAAATTGACATTCCCTTTCCTGCGTTCCTGATTTCTGGTGACCATGAACAACTTATAGGCTGGAATGATCCGTTCATGACTGAAAATTGATTGGCTTCCGTCGCTGGTTCAGGAATGCACAAATACGCTTGGGCTGCGCAGCTGAATGAGCCTTTTGGGGCATCTTAAAGCAAAGTGGGATCACAGCACACAGATGTAATGCCTGCAACGAATGAAACGCGAACAATAAATATGAGGGGGCAACTCAAAAACAGCAGCATATTAGCTCCTGGGGAGCAATTGCAGGCGAGGTCGATTAGCACTTCTGAAGAAGGGTCCTTACGCTTTCGATGTGAAATTGCCATCTGTAAGTACTGAACTTTCATTGGCTAAGAGCTCACCTTTCTGTTCGTGGCTGAGTTGTCTTGTTCGCGTTTCATTTCTTGCTGATAGTACCATCTAGCGAGGAAGTCCGGTTCATTTAATGGGGAAGCAGTACTTAATTCTGTAAGCATTGTGCGCGAATATCCCTTTTATCTCTGAGTGCTGCGATTTCTGCGTGTGGGAATAAACCGAACCGCTTCTGTCTTACTCTTATCTCCCAGTACATTGATTGTAGTGCAAGCCGCAGTGAGGGGTCTCTGGACTGCCAGGTAGCCGAAGTCGCCGCCTGCCCGTACTCACCCGGGAGACTCTCCGCTGTACTTGGACGGTCTTTAATCACCGATTCCGGCGCTGGCGTCCACGTATCGGTACCAGAAAGCAGTGACTGTGCCGCCGGAGCTTGCTCATCAGAAGGCTGCAGGACGCGCCGAGAGAAGGCGGTGGTTTTCGCACAGAAAGCGGAAATTTTCAAAGCGCGAATGCATAGCATTATTTCCTCACACCGTCCGCCTTTGCTGTTCGTCCGTCTATCCCCACCACTAGAAATCACCCGAAAATAAAATATGCCGAAATATTTATCAGTTCCAACCGCGATCAGAATCTATGCCCCTCGATTGCGCAGCTCGAATTAAGTGGCGTGATTTAAACAGCACAGCCGCCGCCGCAGCGCACTAGTGCATGTCCCTAGAAGTAATTCGCTTAGAGAACTTTTTTTATTACGATGAGCGTCTGGGTAAGCGATGGCTTAATGGGAGATCACACGTTCTCGAAAGTCCCCACGCGCCGGCCCTCCACGATCTTTATGGTTGAGGCCCGCCTGTATAGCAATATTTTTGTCAAGGCGCACGCGGTGGAAGTGTTCGGTGGCGCCATCCTACGCAGGCGTGTAGAACTTGTCTAGTTGGTGGTTCTTAACACTATGACTGATGTTTCCAGCGCAAAACACACGGCCGTAGGGAGGACGTGCACGATGTCTACTTTTCCTCTGTCGTGTTATTTTGTGAGCTGGAAAAATGGATCATAATCCTACGCAAGCGCAACTGCACTAAACGAAAGGATTCCTGAGACAGCGTTGCCCGCAAGAGATGTCGTCAGCATCACGTGGGCTCACTGGCAACGGCAAAGTGGGTAGCGTGAAAAAAATGACAGTCATCGGTCACGTGACTCGCGGGTCGCCGATGTGCCTCATTGCCACTGCAGTGCATTTTGTTGTAGCAATTACTGGCAGATAGGATGCAAGTAGTAAATCGAGCCATGTCCTATCCCTCTCTATTGCCCTCCTCTGTTGTTGTTTTTTTTTTTTGCTATTGCACTCCTAACATAAAGGAGTAAAAAGGGTGCAAGCTGTTCTATAGCGCACGCGCTTTTATGAAAAGTTTGGCTTCGTTTGGTTCATGGGATTTAACGTCCCAAAGCAACACAGGCTATGAGGGACGCCGTAGTGAAGGTTTCCGAAAATTTCGACCAACTGGGGTTCTTTAACGTGCATTGACTTTGCACAGTACACGGACTTCTAGAATTTCGTCTCTTTTGAAATTCGACTGCCGCGGCCGGTATCGAACCCGCGTCTTTCTGGCCAGCAGCCGAGCACCACAACCACTGAGCCACCGCTACGGCTCCTATCAGTGCGGCAGGGGAGAGCTTACTCCGTGTTTACTCCCATACAGGCGTATTCTTTTTAAGTGTGTACGGCTAAGGCAGAAAGACTAAGGTCACGCCTGGTCACGCTAAAGTGCACCGCCTCGCGGATGTCGGGTGGACGAGCCGCTGGGAGTGATTTCGTTGGAACGCAGATGATCTGACAACCATTGAAAATGCGAGCGTTGCTTACATAACAGGCGGTATCCCTCATTGTCCTGTGACTAATCATCTATATTATTATGACGCTCCAGATCCCTCACTCTGACTCTGGAGCGAACGCCTCCAATAATTCCCTGCTCACCTGCTGCGTGTGGCGAGGCTGCATGGCGGCGCTCGGTTCCCTTTTGCGCCGCGTCACCGGGGGAGGTCGACCTACGGCTTCGCTGAGCTCCGCGTCCGGAGCCTTTCGCGGCTTTGGCGCCGACTCCCGCGACGTGTTGCTAGATGAAGACGCGCGTGACGGACGTCGGCGTCGTTGTCGACGCTGGAGGCGGGTCGTCGTGGCAGACGTGTCAGCAGGGGCGTTTTGTGCTCCGGACAGAACTGTCGCGGAGGACGTCCCTCGGTCCGAGACGATTGGCAGGGCCTCTGCAGGAGCAGCTTCTGCAGCTGAAGCCTCGGGTTCTTCGGGAGGCGCAGGAGGAGGCGAACGAGTTCCTGCGGACGTCATTCCAGAAGTTTTCTGGTCGGAGGCCAGAGCGCAATCTCTTGTCGTGGCTTGAGGAACAAAATGGCGGTGCTAGCCTGTTCGATGCTTCTTCGTTCTGAAACACGCGGGCACGGGATGGTGACGGACAGCACGCGCAGGGCAGCACGAGTCCTTCTTCGTCTGCGTCAATGGGCGCAAAACCGGGAGTTTGAAAGCTCTGTAGGAAACGCGGGTTCTTCTTCTTTTCTAGTGCAATACGTTTGTCGACTCGCGGTTGCGATTAGGGGCATCCTGATGTGCTTCTGTGTATTCCGACCTGTCTTATATCCTCAACGTCTTCATTCATACCGCTTTTTTTCCTCCTCGTCCAAACGAAAAGCGCCCGTGTACCGCGCGATGTCAGTGCGCAGTAAAGATAGCTACGTGGTCGAAATTTATCCGGAGCCTTTTACTACGGCGCCCCTTGAAGAACATGTGGCTTTGGGGCACTAAGCACTGTTTGTCATGCCATACTTTCCCCATATGCAGAGCAGCAGGCCAGGTAATGATCCCTTAGGCCGTGCTCTGTGCATTTCTGTAAAGTAAACCTGTCTCTATTTAACAAAGGGCAGCCCCACTAGGGTTCATCCCCACATGCTAATATTGATAAAATGGCGGCTTCGACTAACGCTGCCAACGGGCAGCTCTTGCGGAGCGCTCGTTAAGCATTTTTAGTGAGAGTGAATTACAATTCCGATTATAATTCTGAAAGCATAAGAATGTCTGATGCCACGAAATTCGCTGATTGGTCGAAAGGATTCACGCGACCTTGACATGATAACCTGCCTTGATTGGCTACCGTGATACGTCGAGAGAGGTCCCGTGGCCTTGGGATGTCAATATACCTGGCCACGGAATTCTGAGCAACATGCACAATGTGACAGGTAGCAGCTAAATTCATTGGTCGAGAGATGTGCCGTGACTCTTATTTTGCAGATGGGACACTAAGACGGGAGACGCATTCAAACTGTGCATTAGTTGTATTTTTTTTTCTTTTTTACGGAATCGGGCTTGGCATCTTTTTTTTTTCTTTTCACCTATAGGCGTTCATCATGTGCCCATGTTCACTTATCACCAGCTGCAACCGCAACAAAATTGTAAGCGATGCCATATATTTACCAAAGTACGCTTCCCGGCAAATGTTTACAAATTTTACAAAGTTACAAAGTTTACAAAGTTTACAAAGTTTACAAAGACGAGGTATACAACAGGACAAGAAAGACGCGCTCGAGAGGAACTACATAAGAACTGCATAGATGACAGCTGCAAGGAATTTCAGGCTATCAGAGTGAAAAGCGTTGAGAAGGCAACCATACGCAACGACATCAACCTCATATTAGATAAGTTGCACAAGGCCACCTCCGCAGTCACACAGCCTGGGAGGCAAATTGCTTTCAAAATTGTTATTTTCATGCGCTAGTACTTGTAGTGGCCATTCCCCGCATTTAGTCACTCAGTCTGTCTTTCTGTCTGTCTGTCTGCTTGTCTGAAGCCGATTTTGTGCGAGGCTGTTTACACACACATTCCCACATGCCCCGCAGCCTGCCCCGCCCTGCCACATGCCCCGCAGCCTGCAGCCTGCAGCTTAATTAATCACGAGGGGTTGCTCGTGACAAGCAACCTGGATTGCAACCCAACCGAAGCAACCCAAGTTCCACCGATGGCAGCACCTGCCATTGAAAGGCACTGGCGCATCACTTGACCGCTGCACCACTGTGCCAAAAGAGGGAAGGAAGAATCCCAAGTATCTATGAATGTTGAGAATGACCAATTTCGCATATATGGACATTAACCCATTATCGCTCTCTGAAAAACTACCTTACATGAACGCGAGGTCTGAACACCGCAGCCGAAGTGAAAACCGAAATGCTAGTGAACCTAATTCGCATATGGTCTAACTATGCATATCAACCATCATTTTTTAAAGCCTTTTTTTTTCTCATTGTTTAATTACAAGGATGCTGTTGTAGAGATGATTTATTAGCTACTGGTGTAGTTAGCCAGGGACACAAACATTCGCAATATTCATCAATTGCTGCAGTCATCATTTTGAGGCAAGATCAGTGTCCTGAAGGAATTTCAGAAGGTGGTGGGCGGCCTCATTATTAATGTCACGTTTTCGCGCGGGTAAATAATGGCTTGAAGTGAAACCCGTGGCACTCCTGCCCTCTTGAAGTATGCGAGGAGGACAAACTGTCCGCTTGCAATCTGGGCAGCAGGTAAGAAGACAAACTACATACAATGCATGCTGAAATTTTAAGCGAGCATTGTTTACGGACTTTAACTACGGTTAACAGTCGTCAATATATATATATATATATATATATATATATAACTTCTGAGTTTACAGGACTGTTCCATAGGTATAGCAGTGGTGCTTAAGCGTGCTTAAACATGGGCTCGAAGCAGGAAGGCGGTCGCGAAAACTTGCATTGTGAAAATGAACAAAAAGTGGAGTCAAGGAAACCAACATCGGCGCTTGGCTTGTTCTGAACAAAATATTCGCCATTTTTTTGCGGCCACTCCTGTCCGCCTACTTGTGTTTCCGTCCCATTTCAGGCCAGAATCATCATATGCTGTAGTAAAATGTTTTTCCTATCCTAAGTGTTAGTTCCAGACACATTGACCGTGAAGTCATTCTGCACATCCTACGTCACCGTGGTTGCGACCAATGGTAGATGACTAAATAAAACCAGAAGAAAATGAAACGTCTTAAAATACAGCCGTCTTTAAATTTAGCCAACCTCTCCTACCCCACCACTACGATGGCTTCTAAGCTGATGGCCGCAAAACCGCTGGGTCTGCTTATTTTAGGGAATTAAAATAAAACCTTTCGCTTGATTTCAACTCGGCACATCTCGCACCCTGACCGAGGATCATATCCCGAAAAGGAGCCAGCTGTGCGAGAGAAGTCTTTCTTTTATTTGGAAATAAAGCTGTTAGCGCCTCAATAATTTAACGCCTTTCGTCCATGTTTTGAGTTTTCAAGTTTTTATTTTTAATTGTTTTGGTGGTAATCATGAAAAAATGGCAACAGCCCGTTCATGGACTGTTTTCCCGTGCAATGTTGTGAATTTAAATGAGTACTTTCCGGAAAACAACCTGAGCGCTTGCGTTCAAGCTGTGTATAACAATTACTGGCTTCCGCCTGATTGTACTGAAACAGCGGCGCGCTTTCATTATTTGTATTTAAGATTGTTGTGTAAATATACCGACCATGAATTCTTGCATGTCAGTAAAATCTGCAGAGGCGTATGCACTCTCTATTAAAGCTTGTAAGGCGAGTTTGATGTTGTTGTTATGTCGCTTTACATCGCAGTCGATGGCCAGTTGTGTCTTCGTTGCTTGCCGGCAATGAAGGTTCAAGACTTTTCTTCCCTGCTTGTTATACACAGTAAAAAAAAAAATACGGGCTCGTCCGGGATTTGAACCCGGGACCTCTCGCACCCTAAGCGAGAATCATACCCCTAGACCAACGAGCCAGCTACGTGAACGACAAGCGTGTTCTTTTTTAATTTGGAAAAAAGCTCATCAAGCCTCCATCATTCACCGCGGTTCGTCCACGTCTTGCGGTTTTGCTCTTTTTTAATTTTTTGGAGGTGATTAGGAAAAAAATACTAGTTCCTTTTGGTGCGTTCCTTGCTTGTGCAATATGTTAACAATTTGAATGAGCAGTACTTTCCTGAAAGGCAACCTGAGAGCTTGTCGTTACAGTTACGGGCTTTCGGCTGACTGTAGTGAAACGGTAGCGCCTTAGGATGCACAGCAGGAACTTGCTCCTAAAGTTTGTTCTGCGCTCGCACCCAGTTGTTGACTGCCAATGAAACCCAATGAGGTGCATTTTAAGAATAATTCTGGGGCCATTGTGGTATATCTTAACGTATTGCCAAAAACATGATGCAAATGGTCTAATCTTTCAATGCTTATGTAAACCTTGCAGTTTCAGTTGGTACTGTCCTCGCCTAGAGTAGACAATGCTACCATAGTCAATGGCGGGCGTTTTTGTCACTAAGTTGCGGAAAAGAAGAGGTTTCCAGAGGAGTGCGTGGGGAGAAGAAGAAGTGCTCTCTATATGTATAGATTGCTATGGTGCGATCTTATGAACTGTGAAATTATTGAGGCGGAAGCCTTTAATGTCTCATCGTTGTAAGCAGCAGTTGTCGACAGAAAATGTCACGCTTTTCAATTGGTGGAAACGGTCATGACGTCACAGTGCGCGAATTTCAAACGGGGCCAATTGTACTTTGGCTAGTAGCCATGCAACCAATTGAAGGGATCGTTTAGTGATGCTCCAATTAAGTGGGGCTGAGCTTAGTTAATTGCTTAATTACCCAATTAGCCTAATTAGCTTTACTAGTCAGGCCACATAAATAAATAAAACCGATTAAGAAATTGGTCGAGCTCAGGAATCGAACCCCGGTCTTCGGCGTGAGAGACGAGCATGCTATCCACTCCGCCATGCCAGCTTTTTTTTTTCTTTATTGCCTGCCTTTGGCTCATGACATTGCACAACGAAAATACACATAACGCTATATACATACGACACTGTCGTGGTCAGCCAGCACGAGACTGGCTTCGTCACTGATAATGAGGATGGGGCACCTTTTGATCTCATAATGCTCTTGGGCCTCCACTGTATATGGCGCTCCAGAATGGCAGGCTCCCATTGTGACAAAGACGCACGACCGGCCCGAATTTATTTTCGGGAAAGCATGGACTGGTTTCTTGCAATCCAAAAAGCAGCTGCGGAGCCTCCCGAGTGGCTCTCAAGACTAGAGCCGTTGTGTATGTTGCGGGAATTTTAAGCTCCGCCATGCCAGCTCGACGGTTTGGAATGAACAAAGGCGCGTCTAGTGAATACGGTGTCTTCACTCACTCTCATCCTCCTCCATTCCCTTCCCGCGAGGTTTTGGTGTCCACCGACAAATGAGAGACAGATACATTTCCTTTCCTCAAAAACCAATTTACTGACGAGCGAGGCGTAGAACCCAATGGGCAATGGCGTTCTATGGACTCCTTGGCAGCGTTGCAAGACGCTGTCGCGTTCCACTCTTAGGGGCAGCAGTGACCACACTTTAGGTCAAAAAAGTGCCCCCCTGAATTTTGTGAGACAGTTACTGCGTAATTTCCTTTCCTCAAATACAATTTTCATTTTCTTCATTACGGCTCCTCTTTATCTATCTTCTTTCACTCCCACTTCCTCCCTTCCTCTACGGTGCTGTTCAGGTGTCCACCGAGATGACAGAGAATTACTGCGCCATTTCCTTTCCTCAAAAAGCGTTGCGTTCAAAGGGCAAGGCATCGCGCTGAACGGGTGGTGTTCCGTGGACTCTCTGGCAGCGCTACAACGCGCTGTCGCGTTCCACTCCTAAAGGCGAAGCTTAAGCGTCATTAATTAGCAGTTAATTAGTATTCAGGCATTAATCAGTAATTAACCATTAATTAGTGATTTGTCATCACTTAGTAATTAGTACTCAATTATATGTGACGCCACCGGTGCCACAGAAACAGCGAAGGTGGTGCGGAAAACGCTTCCGCCTCTACCCACTTTAGACAGTGAAAGTGCCCCCTGAATTTTTTGCGTTCAAAAGCAGCTTTCCGTCGTTAAAATGCGCCTCAGAAATTCCTGGCTTTGCCAAAGTGAAATATTAAATGTGCGGGCATAAATCATGAAGTGAATGCATATAGCTGCTCATTAAACAAGCTATGTTTTGTAGCTAGTGATTTGGCTTGGCGTTATCAAAAAAAATGGAATTGGAACTGAAATGGGGAGCAGGGTATCGTAAGAAATCTTCGCCGCCAGTCGAGAAGGCCTCTCGATTGGCCCCAAATTACATGTTCGGCGTCAGTAGTCGTCACCCATTCAATGCCGATGTCTTAAATCTCATTGGCCGAATTGAATTTTTGCCACACCCTGCTAGCTTTTCTTTTGTTTAAACCTACTGCACGACGATAACAATCAGGCTATCAAAAATTAATGCTACTGCTAAGGCTTCGTATTACTTGTTCTGACTACTACCAGAATCATATTTCGGAGTGCTTCATGACAAAATTTCGATGCAGCTTTGTTTGAGAGCGCCTTGAACTTTCAATAATTCAAAAACATTAAGGGCTACTCAGATAAGTATATGGAAGGAACTACTACTTGTATAGGCCTGCAACAGCACTGTGAAAACTTGTTACAAGTGAACGAGGAAGTCGATTTCTTCTCGAAGTAAAAAAAAAAGCCTGCTATTAGTAAGGACTCAATGCAGAGCTCCACAAGGTACAAACTGGGCTTTACTCTAGAGGATTGGTACAGGCTATGCTGCCTGGTATTTTTGCGGATATTTTCGTCATATTTGTTTGTTTGTTTGTTTGTTTAATTGTTTGTTTGTTTATTGGTTTGTTTCCAATACAAGGAAAAAGCGAAGGGAGAGCAAAGGCTACTAGCCTGACGAGGCCCTCCCTCCGCATACACTTTCGACAACATTACAAAAGAAATTTAAGAAAACAGCACACACATTTGTAGTTACACTCTACACAGTTCTATGTCATAGAGGATCTAGTACATATCACTGCACCCAAATATATAAAACAGATTTCTTGTCGTAGATGTGACAAAACGGGGGAAAAAAACATATGAACACAAATGCAAAGATCAATCATCGTGGCGAACTGATGTACATGTGAAAAGGAGGAAAAAAACAGAAAAAGGCGACATCCAACACACAGTAAAAGAGCACTGTTTTACAAAGAAACGCTACATATGGCTTTAAGAGAGAAGTCACTGGTAGCAAATTTCTTTCTCGATAACCATTGTTTTGAACGTTTATTTTTTAATAGATTTATTGACGTCGACATCATCTGGAAGTTTATTTAGAAGCACCGGAATTTGGTAATTTAAATATTGTTTCCCATAATTCGTGCGTGTTCGAGGCTTTCTGCGCTCTTGCCTTCGAAGGGCGAGCGTGTGTGTTTCAGCGGGACTGCTAAATGCGTGTAGTTTATGTTTTTGTACATACTGCAATAACTTGAAGCAATAAATTTCATCAGCTCTTAGCAGAGAATACTTTACAAACAGTGGACCTGTTGGTAAGTCTTGTGGGTGTCCTGCATATCTTTCAAGTAAGCGAAGTACACGCTTCTGGAACTTTAGTATTCGGAGGTAGTTTCTACTAGAGGTTGTACCCCAAACCAAAATGCAGTAGGAAAGTCTGGAATAAAAGAGAGTATAATAAAGAGAAACTTTAAGCCACAAAGGTATAAGTGAACTTATTCTATACAAGCAGCCGAGCGATCTACTGAGCTCCAGAGCAAGATTATCAATGTGGGTGTTCCAAGACAAATTTTAATATTTTTAATTTTTAATTTTAATTTATAATATTGAATATAGCCGTGTGCTACCAGCACCATGGAACATGTTATCATGAGCATCTTTTATTAACGCCACTATTCTGACATGACTGGTGACGCATATAACTGCCTCCATGGTGTATTTTTAACGAGTCATGAGTAATGCATCAACTTTACACTTCATATGCTGGCTCCACTTTTGTAAGGAAGCGGTGCTCGGCGTTTCGGTGTAGGGAAGACGAGCGCGAGGCTAGCCTAGAAAAATATCGCGTTGTTCGGAAAACCGGTGGGTACCCCACCACCCTGGACATCGAAACACACACCTCCACTATGCGAGGCAGATGTTCATACCGCATGGAGAGAGTAAAAGAAAGGAAATAAATCCAACCAGTGCTAACGGAAGGCGTCTCTTGTTCTATTTAATGTTTGAATGGGCGCTGACGAGCCTGCATTCGCAAATTGCGTCATTATTAGGTGTTTCGAGGTATTGTTCCAAGACAGCGCTTGCACCATAATTTCTTGAAAACAATAAGCGCCAATATAAAGATCTCAGAACTAAGCGATTTCCCGCCCATTTTTCACCCGTACACTAAGTAGTCTTTTTTTTCCTTTCCCCTTTACGACAATGGGTTTCGACTTTCTGCCGTTGTCTTAGTGTTGTGTAATTGAGAAACCTGCAGGAACTGACTAGGAAATCTGGACTTCTGCGTCCGAACATTACTCTAGGAGCAGAATTAGACATCGAATTCTACATCTGCTTTTCCTGTTGGAAACATCTAACAGTTTTCGCAAGAACCATTATGTGTGCGAACTCAGTATGCGATAACTGAACAAAACTTTTGGTGCAATTTGTCTTCCAAGTTTGATGCAATCAGCTTCAAGCGCTTCCACATCTCGCCAGCTCTGCCTGGCTGCGTCTAAATTCGAGAGACCAACTGCATAGAAAGATAGCAACACGGGGAGAAGCCACAGCAAAGTAACACTCGAAAATCTGACGAAAAGGCGCATGCTTTATTCTGACTTTTTACTATTATCGAAGGAAGTGTTCTTACTTTAGCACACATAACAACCCGACAACTATACTGTTTCGAACATTAAATGAAAGAGGAAAAGAAAAGTGTTCAAGATATACCTAGTTAAGAATTTGCTAAATTTTTCTTCGTGAGGCTGACGGTGATTGAAGAATGCCTAGTGATCGACCCTTACATTTCGACGTAATCTGGCTGGGCAGACAAACCTGTCTTGCTCGTTTTTATATTTTCTGATGTGCAGACCAGCAAGTAAAAACTTCCTTTGCGTGTGGCGTGAGATGAATGCTGACGTTTCCGGCTATCGTCTGAAATGCCTTCTCCTCAAGGTTCGTTGGGCTTAAATGTGCGAAAATAATTAAACATTACTTTTGGAGTTCCCAGAGTTATTCTTTTTTTTTTTACACCACATGCGACCTTCTCCCTCTGAAGACTCCTAAAAACGAAATTGCTAAAGAGAGAACGAAAAAAGGTATGAAATGCCTTTCTCCCTCCTCTGAAGACTCCTAAAAACGAAATTGCTAAAGAGAGAACGAAAAAAGGTATGAAATGCTTGAATAAAGTGGCTTCAGCACTACATTTAGCATGAGAAAACATGACTATCATTTCATCGCTGAAATCTATCTTAACAGCAGTGAAGTAATTGTTTTTTTTTAATAGTACCCCTCGTTATGTATGTCATGAACAATGATTAGAACCGATGCTTGGGCGACTTGGTATGCCATTTCAAAAGAACTGCGCGACTTTTGACAGGACGAAAGGAAAGACACAGGAAAACAGGCGCCGACTTGCAACAAGAGTTTTATTGCTTGGAACGAGGGAACATATAATACACAACAAACAACACGAGGAAAAACTTGGTGACGACTGACGCTCGTTCATACACAGGAGCAACCGAAAAAATGTACACAACACCAGCATCACTTCCCAGTGACCAGAAACCCTGATCCTTTGGCTGATGGCTATGGGGGGGGATTGCCAACGCATGTGTCTTTGCACGGTTTCAGTAATTTCACGCGTTACCTTATTACTGTTCCTGCACAATACCTTTGTTTGTGTGAAGCCTGGGTAGCAAGGTTTAGTTTTGCAATCTCTGCAATGTATGCCGAGATGCCCTTTCACAGTTTGGTACACCTCGTTATTGCATTCCCTTAGGCGTTCATTAATACATCTTTCCGTCTGGTCTACGTATTGCTTACCGCAAGATAATGAGATGCCACAGACACACTCTTCACATGCGACGAACTGATTCTCGTGCTTTGTAGTGCATGCCCTTGTGGAATTAATTGGTGTTATTTCTTGCGCATCTTTGCGAGCCTACCTGGAGCCGAAAACACAACTCTGACGTGGGCTTGAGTGCCATTCTTTTTTTTAGACTATGTGAGAAATGATGAATGTAGGCAATAGCTGTAGTGTTCTTTTTTCTAGGTGGGTTCTGTCTGTTCAGCCTTGTTTCTCCTTAACCTACTCAGGACTGCTTCTGACACAGACAAGCAGCTGCTAGGGATAATCCGCCTTCACAAGAGGACCTGTGTGGTGATCGAACATTTCTTGCATAGAGTGAATGCAAGATTTAATTAGCGAATTGTTACAGCAAGACTTGGTAATAAGGGAGTAATTACTCAATGGCATCCACCCGAGCGCAGCCGTACGGCTACAAAAAAAGCTATACAGCTTTCTCAGAAACTTCGTAGTTAATGAAAAATTCGTCCTGGTCCGGGGTTCGAACCCGGGACCACCACTTCACCGGAGCAGTCGCTCTACCAATTGAGCTAACCGGGACGGCAAGCTTACGGTAGGGCGAGAGCGAATTGATCAATAACTCGAAGTGGGAACTCAACAGTGTTGGTCAAATATTTAGGGGAATCCCCCAAGCTGGAGTAGATTTGTAATAAGGGAATAATTACTCAATGGCATCCACCCGAGCGCAGCCGTACGGCTACAAAGGAAAGCTGTACAGCTCTCTCAGAAACTTCGTCGTTAATGAAAAATTCGTCCTGGTCCGGGGTTCGAACCCGGGACCACCGCTTCACCGGAGCAGTCGCTCTACCAATTGAGCTAACCGGGACGGCGAGCTTACGGTAGGGCGAGGGCGAATTAATCAATAACTCGAAGTGGGAACAGTTAGCCCTATTGGTAGAGCGACTGCTCCGGTGAAGCGGTGGTCCCGGGTTCAAACCCCGGACGAGGACGAATTTTTCGTTAACTACGAAGTTTCTGAGAAAGCTGTATAGCTTTCCTTTGTAGCCGTACGGCTGCGTTCGGGTGGATGCCATTGAGTAATTACTCCCTTATTACAAATCTACTCCAGCTTGGGGGATTCCCACTTCGAGTTATTGTTCAATTCGCTCTCGCCCTACCATAAGGTTGCCGTCCCGGTTAGCTCAATTGGTAGAGCGACTGCTCCGGTGAAGCGGTGGTCCCGGGTTCGAACCCCGGACCAGGACGAATTTTTCATTAACGACGAAGTTTCTGAGAGAGCTGTATGCTTTCCTCTGTAGCCGTACGGCTGCGCTCGGGTGGATGCCATTGAGTAATTACTCCCTTATTACAAATCTACTCCAGCTTGGGGGATTCCCCTAAACATTTGACCAGCAAGACTTGGTGATCGAACATTTCTTGCATAGAGTGAATGCAAGATTTAATTAGCGCATTGTTACAGCATGACTTGGCAACGGAAAACCTTCTCTCGACGGAACTTGATGGGAGGGAAATAGTGGGTTCAAGTCTGGCTGATGTCCACATGGTTTTCCTACCAGCGGTGATGCAGTGGCAGAGAGTGGCAAAATTTTTTCGCTGTTTTTTATTTTCTTAAAGAACCCATCCAATCAATATCGTATTTTGTTATCCAAGTATTGTCGGCACACCGAAAATCCGCATCACCTACCAGCTGGCTTAATGACTGTCGAACCGTAAGCCCAAAAAAGTTTGGCATCTGTACACATGGTAGTCAATCCGACCTAGTGCACCTACAGAGATTTTCAGAAGCACCCAGACAGCAAGGTCAGCTTTTGCGTTTATAAATGGCGGCGCGACAGTGAACTATAGCGTGGGCAGTACAGCCGCAGATCACTCCTTGTTTATATGCTCATCCTGCTACAAAGCGAACAAACTAGCATGTCACTGCGACAAGGCGTACAACAGAAGCTGGATCGCGGCTCGGTACGAGCCAAGCGCTCGCGTGACGCAGTTTGATGTGTCTTTGACTATGCAGTATTAGTTTTAGCGAATAATGAACAAATTCACATTGCAGCACCTGTGCTCGAGGCGAGGATGTAGTCATGTAGAGCGCTGACGCATTACTTCGCTTGGAAAAGCGTCCACATGTGCATGGGTAGAAGCCGGAACAAGAGCCGACGTTCTAATTAACGGTTGGATAAATATTTAAAAGCGCATGAAAAAAACTTCCATCTCGCATCAACGAGCTAAGGTGACGGAAACGTGCTGGTTATGGGGGTGAAAGTACTACCGTGATATACCAAGCAGTTGTCCCGGTACCCGTGAAAGCACTGTAGCTAAAAAAGTTCATAAGCAAGAGTCAACTACGAAAGAAAAACAACATAGCATCACCAATGCGTTAAAATCTGTCCATAGTCGGCCAGCTGTTCATCGTACTCCACACATCTTACCCACACGCCGTGCTCTTCGTAAACACAAAACGTCCATCAGCGAACGCTGCTTAAAAAATTACACTAAAATAATGTGTCTGTCGATGTTCCTTTCACCGCTGGTGTTACAGCACGCATGTCCGCACAGAGCGCTCGATCCGCCGCCATGGTAGTGTCGGATTGGCCTGTATGGGGGCGCGCGGGTCAGCTCATTGTGCCAAGGAGGCCTCGGCAATGGCAGCCACCAGGGGCGAGTCCACCTCCTCCTGCCAGGGCAGTGTGCAGCGTCCGTCGAAGTCGTCCAAAAAGAGGTCGAATACGGCCACCGGAGCATCGCCGATTCCGTCGGCGTACGAGCGGCGCATGCGCAGTTGCAGCTCCTCGGGGCCAGCATACAGTGCAATCTGAGTGGAAGAGAGGCACGCGCGTGTGTTTAGCGCAGGAACTCGAAGACGTAATGAGAACTGCCTCAACTACCAGCTAATACTGCACTCTCCTCAGCTGCTGTTGTGTCCCCTCTCACACTTCTCACATGAACGACTTGAGGTGACCTTGTTCAGCCCGATCCTTGGCTCGATCCTCCTTTCGGGCTCATCTAAATCAGGTTTGGTGCCATATGAACCTTCTCGTGGCCAAGTAAACAGCAGGAGAAAATACTCTCCTGCTGAAATCAATAAACCGTGCTTTGCTGCATTCATGTGCATGTCTTATGGCAGTTTAGGTTTCACCGCACATAGAGTACCTTTGCTTTATTTAACTCTTTGAATGACTATTTTTACTCATGCACAGTCTTAGCACCCACCTTATCGGGCTGTATTGTGCTGTAGTTCTTTGCAGCGACGGTTTAAATACTGTACTTGAATCAAACTTCACAGAATGCTGGTGTCACCAGAGCCGCTCCGACTCTCTTCTTCGGCTAGAAAAACTCAACCTCTATTTTCAGTGCATGTCCTATCATCCGCTTCTATTCGAATGGGAACAACGCGGAAGCCCTGTTCACAGGCCATTCTCAAATGGCTCGCTCCGGCGTCAGCATCGCGCCGCACCACTCAAGCTGCTGCACAGTGCAACGCTTCCTGACCCCTCTACGAGGAGCTATCCGGATCGGATAAGACATGGCTGAGCCGGAAGAGCAGGAAAGCTAGGTAACGGTGAATAGAAGAGAGCAAAAGGAAAGGGCTGGGTTCACGTAACTGAGATGATATGACAGGCATTGAGAAATAAGGAATACGTTGCTTAAATGAGAGAAACGGCGACGCCTGACCCATCGAGCTTAAAGCCTGGAAGGCACTGGGCGGCGTACCTCGGTGCCGTTCGCGCTGCTCGCTCCGAGTGCCCAGACGCACTCGTCGTCGTTGTCGAAGGCGTGCTTGAGCAGTCGGCAGACGTGGTCGTAGCTGGTCTTGTGGGTCTGAACCGTGGGGCCGTTGAAGACACTGGAAGGCGTTGCCGCGTCCAGAAGCCGAGGGTAGCTGAGAGGCAGCGTCGCGTTGAATACATCGGCGCCCAACTGCGTCAAGCGCGCGCCCACGAACTGTATAGGGTGTTTCCTCGAAGAATTCACACGATTTTAAAAAATACACTTTTTGAGTTAGAAGAGCGCTTATTTTGGTATGGCAATGCCAATGGCGTAGTGCATCAGAATACAGCAAAGACGGGCTGACCAGCAGGCTGATTAACTAATGATGAATAGTTAACTTTTTAATTATTACTGATAGTCTCCTTACTTATAGAGACGGGTGTTGCCCACCGTAATTAATATCTATATCAGTTTTTACCATTTCGAAAACGCGCTTACCCTCCGCGCTGTGGCCGAACAAATTTTGCCTATTTCGACGAGTTACGCTATCTTGCAGATATCTTGCAGATATAACTATCTTGCAGTTATTCCCACCCACCTCCCTTCCTTTGTCGAGGATGCACCGCACTTTCTCCGCATAATAGAATCTCTGAATGACGCTTCCATTATCCCAGCAGATAGCATATTTGTCACACTTGACGTCGCCGCTTTGTACACAAATATTCCCATAAATGAAGGTATCGACGCGCTCTCCAAAATTCTAACTCAAAGTGCTCACCCGCACGAAACTGAAGTGTACCTCGCGCTACTTGAATTGGTACTAACACTCAACTGCTTTGAATTCGATTCTTCTTACTACCTTCAAGTAATTGGAACAAGCATGGGCACTCCCTTCGCACCCACCTACGCGAACATTTTTATGGGGCTACTAGAATCTAAACTTCTAAATTCATTTCTGAAAAAACCACTTATATACCTGCGTTACATAGACGACATTTTCATGATATCGGAGCATGGGGCTGAGATCCTGAAGGCATTCGTCACACATTTCAATTCATCCCACTCCAGCATTAAATTCACCTTCAACTCCTCGAAAACGCAAGTCAATTTCTTTGACACCACTGTCCATTTAGAAAATAGCAAGCTCAAAACCACACTTTACAGGAAGCCTACTGACCGACCGCAAATACTTAGATTTCACTAGCCATCGTCCAAGACACTGCAAACAAGGTATATTCGTAGGACAGGCAACGAGACTAAGAAGAATATGTAGCGACGACGACGACTACCTGAAACACCTCCACTCGCTAAAAAACACACTAATCATCAGAAACCATCCACAGACAACCCTTAATAATACGTTCCAACGAGCAACCACTTTGAAACGAGATGTAGTTCTTAAGAAACGAACAAAAGCTAACAGTCAACGACCTCCTGCACTTATAACGAAATACTCAAACGCGCTTCCAAACATAAACAATATTCTGCGGAAATACCACCCCATTTTAACTGGTAACGACCGTCTCATGAAAATATTTCCCGACGCACCAAGGTAACATACAGACGCAACACAAACCTGAAGGACATTCTGGTGCATGCTAGGCTCGGTAAGAAACCACCACCGACAGTAACTTCATGCTCGCGACCTAGATGCAAGACATGCAAACAACTAATAACGAAAACCACGCAAAGGACGATACACAGGGAAGAAGTAGACAGGACGAGCGTCCTGTCTTCCCTGTCTTCCCTGTGTATCGTCCTTTGCGTGGTTTTCGTTATTAGTTCATGGATTACCAACTAGCCCCCCATCGTACACTCCTTCAGTACATGCAAACATTGACAAAGGGACACTACGGTTAGAAGTACGGCAAGCGATTTCAGTTTCGATATAAAGACCAGTTTTGACTGCACATCGTCCAATATTATCTACATGCTCCAGTGCTCCTTCTGCCAGAAACAATATATCGGAGAAACCGGGCAAACAATGAGTGCCAGATTAAACAGGCACCGGGCTGACAACACGGAATGAACAGAGGGCAGTGTCGACCGATTTTAATCAACGCCATCACAAATTCGATTAACTCAAATTGTTCATTCTTCAGTCAGGCTTCAAATCGACTAGGGACAGAAAATACAGAGAAGCATTCCTAATCCACAAATTTAAAACACTGCAACCAACAGGGATTAACATGTCCAGAGGAAAACTGGAATCTCTCAGGTACATTCCAGGGTTAGCATAATTTTAAATTAACAGATGTCTTGCACGTGGTCAGACCATTTCCTAGAACCTCGCATAAGTATATTATTGCTCTTTGCACCCTTCCCACGTCATATCTTCCACCACATTTCCGGCCTTCTTACCCTCTCCCTTTGTGCACTTTTTTTTCTTCTTCTTCTTTTCCCCTCATCCCCTACTATCAGTTCTCGGAAACCATGACATTCCTGTTACCCCCTTCACCCCCACCTTTTGGCTTTCTCTGAACTCGAGCCATTCCACCCCCCCGCCTGCCTTGTCCTTCCTTAGAAATACCCCCCTTTCTTTCTCCTTCCAGTGCCAGCCTATTTTGTTTGCCTTGTTCTCATTTCCCTGTGCCACGCTGATTAATCCTCTTACCCGAGTTCTACAGGTCCACCCAGCGCCTCCCCCCCCCCCCCCCCCCCCCCCGTCGCAGCCCCTTCAAAGCCTTTGTTCATTACACACCCCCAGGATATAAGTTTTTCCACTATAGCAGCTTAAGGAATCAAGATTCACCTCCCTCTCCTTCCTGACACTCATCCCCTCTCACACCACCTTCCTTCCCCCACCCGGGGCATTCCTCCTCGGAGCGAAGGCCCTATTTAATCCCTGCCAATGATGAATGCTTTGCCCAGACGAAGATAAGTCCTCTTGTCGAAACGTTGGCTCAAGCAACCTGAGGTTTTCCCCTCCGTTGTTCATTTTGTGATCGCTTAATGGAAAGGTTGCTTTGCCTGAAAGCTTCCCGAAATCGCATGTGGTTTGGCGCGATGAAGCCAAAATTTCTTGGGCCACAGCACTGAGGATAACCCTTTTTCCAAATTCTAGAACCTGATATGGATATTACTTACGATGGGCTACATGGCTCTCAATATTTAAGGATAGTAGCAGAAATAGTTAAAAAGAACTATTTACTATTAGTTGACCAGACTGCTAGTCATAACTTCATAGCTGTATCCTAATGTACTACACAGCTGTCAACGCTATGCCAAAAAAAGCGCTCTTCAAACTCAACAGGCCTATTTTTTTTTAATTACGTAATGTCTTAGGTGAAACATCCTGCGTGTAGTAAAAGACTGCAGCCCACAGTACAGTTCCAAGCGACGTTAAGGAGAAATTATGTTCACATGTATCGATAATCGCCGCGTTCTAATCTAGGAAAAGTCAAAAATGAAAAACTGTAGCCTACATCGTCCTCAAGGTTAAGCGGAAGGTTGAAGTGCATTTTTTCAAAGGCGTGGCACATTTTTGGGTGGTTTCCTCCGAAAGCTTTGGCTTCTAGAGTAGCGTGCGGAACAACAGCACAGACTCTTCACCGGTGATCAGCGCTCTATTAGTGAAGCAACGCGTTTGTTAGTAACACGCGGTGCTATGTGCTTCCACCATATGCGCGGTCTTCGCCCTTTCTCATGAACCTTCAAAAGGCGCTACAGCACGCTTCTGCTTACGACACACCAGTTTATTTAGCGTCCGCCCAGCTGAATACCGCTGGAAGAAAACCTAGAAAAGATCGCTTCATGCTCGGCGCCATCTTTTCCATCTGCTTTGATGCTAAGTTCGGCCTGAGGTTCGCCGCGGTTTCCGGACAGTGTTCACCGGAGCTTCCAGGAGTCAGGAGCTGGAACGACTCAGATGTCTAATATAGGTATCACCGCCAGTGACAGTTTTCACAAGCAAGCTGCGATGACTTCACCACGACTTTGTAGCGGAAGCTACTTTGGCCACGAACTTGCGTTTTCGCTGTGGCGGTGCTCCGAGGAGGCACACTGCTTGCCTCGTCGCATATCCTGGCCGAGCCGAGCTAAGCCACCGCCAATTTTTTGCTGTTCAGGTCTCTGAGGCTAGGGTACAGCGTTATCAATTTCAAAACGGCACTTCCGGAAACAATTTTTATTGAGATAGCTCAGAAGCCTCAGTAGCAAAAAAAAAAGTTATTCATAAAATTCGCTGGTTGACTGTAGGACGCGACGTCATCAGACCGGATTATTCCCTTGGCTGGAGGAAAGTGACGTCACGAGACTGGATAATTAGATCTTAAAGGAAAGTGATGTCACCACACCAGAACTGCTTTCACTTCTGGTAAATACAACATCAAGCTATCATGTTTTGCAACACATAATGTATTTAGATATGCCTGTCAATATTTTGATTGGCGTCACGATTTTCAGTGGAGTGGCCGAAAAGAAATTCACAATTTTTTTAACGGACTTCTTTCAACAAAAGATTCGTCTTTTGCTGACAAAACAATATCAGCGTAGCCCCAGAGAATCAAGCAACCGAATTTTGCTAAGGGCAGCAATTACATCGAGTAATCTCTCATGTCATTTCGGTACAAACTTCTCCTGAACACTTGCGACAATGCAGCTGCAACTGCACAAACGGTCCGAATAGCGCCATAGCATCGCAACCTGTACGAGATGTGTAGCCCAGCATATGTGAAACATAAAGGCGAAAGCCTTTAATGGCTCATTCTCCCGTGCGTCCTTCCGGCGTTACATCCAGCGCCTGGGGTGACTCATCGACGAGCGCAGCTGCCAAAAGGCAATCGACATCTTCGTCGACAGGTGGAGCTATCGGCGCAGGGGCGTCTAAAGCCCCTCGATAATTTGAAAGTAGCGACACTCTCCTCCACTCCGGCGTTTTCCTCCTCGAATATCCTCGCCCGCCGGCTGCGCGCGCTGCACACGGCACGCTTTTTTGGGCGTCGCTCGCTCGCCGTCCGGGCAGTTGGCTGGCACATGCGCGCGCTCTTAAGTTCGCGCTTTTTCCACGCTCTGTTATTGAATAAAAACACGAGAAAGACATGCGACACGCGTGACTACCACGAGCCACATAAATTAGCGTCTCGTACGCGCAATGAAAGTGCCAATTACGAGCGCTTGCGGCACGAACAAAACCACTTGCTGCATACATCTCACATTCTTTTTGACTTTTCAATACCGTCTGTCTCAACACGGCATAGTATATGAAGCATAATATTTACAATATATTTGAACATTCCTGAATATTTTCTGCATACCAATGTTCAGTTAAATGTAGATTCACTTCGAACTAATTATCGCGGAAGTACAGTTAATGAAGTTGTTCACGAGTGGAGTTTCAGAAGTGGGATGGTTGCTGGGAACAAGCTGGGGCATTTGCTTCGATGGCCGTCCTGAAATTTTTCATTAAGGTTCAGTCTGAGTTGACACCGCGCAGTGCACATGCAACGGCTTAATCGTTTTTGTAGTTGAGAATTTTCGCGGCGGCTTGAAAAGAATATGAACTTTTTTCTATTAAGCATGAAACGACTTCACCTCCCGCTGTCGGCGACATTGAGCTGATGTCGAGCTGAAGCCGAGAGCCAAAGATCCGCGCACCAATTTTCCGTCATCCAAGGAAAGTGTCCGCACCCCAAAATTTGGCCCTCTCAACCACCGAAATTTGACCTTGTCCGAATTTCATCAACATTGGTGTCAAGCCTAATTTTAATATGACCAATTCAATGGTGAGCTCCAAAATTAGGTGGGCTATCCCCAAAATTTGTCTCTCTGGAACCCATAAATTTGACGTCGTCCATATCTGACCAACATTGGGGTCCAACCTAATTTGACTATAAGAAACTCAGTGTTGGCTTCCAAATTTAGGTAGACCACCCCCAAAGTTTGGCACACTTGGGCATTTTCCACCCACATTCTATTCCTTTTTAAATCCGCTTAAAGAGATGTTACGTTAGGAAAAAAAGACTGATAGCAACGACCGTGACAAAACCCAAGAGAAAGTAGGGTCTTAGCAATTTGGTCAGCCACAGTCAAGGCTATCCTAAAGCAAGTGCCTGACTAATATAAGTCTTGAGTATAAATACAGTCACAATATGACACACAGTTTTTCAGATGCAATGTTTACGACAGATGAGTCGTGTAGTTTTGCGCCGAAAACACACATAAAAACCAAGAATAAGCCAGCTGTGGACATCTGTCTCCCGTTGGGTGCAGTCTTCAAAACAAAACACAGAAAACAAAAACATACTTAGGGAAATGAAACAGCTCAGATGTAGGCCTATAGTTTTTGAACGAATGACGTATTCAACAAAAGGCTACGCGACCAAGCAAATTATCACAAACTGTAGCAATGAATATACAAAAATGGCATGCATTGGATATTTACAATACCTGAGTACATTCAGGCAACAATGGAAAGCACTGAAGTGAATAAAAAATGAATTCTTTATGTGAAAGCAATATGAGGTCTTTTCCGAGAATGTGGCATTGATAATCTCACCTGGTAGAAGCGTAACGGTTCAGCAAAACAACAAATAAGCGGACATCGTTAGACAAGTTGCACTCATAAAAAAAATCTAGATTAAATCTCGCTCGGGACATGCGCCGCATTACTGCGATGTGCACCATTGCCAGAGGTACGAAAAATTTACCGCACCGCGGATACCGCTGCACGCATACCAACACTTTTGCTTCCACACTTGCTAACACATGCAAACACATTGTATGCATCAGCCGTCGCTATTATAGCACGTTGAGCGGAACCATGAAGTGACAACAATAACACGCATAACGACGCAAAATGATCAGTGAATTAAGTGGGGTTGTTGGCTTTGTGATGCGCATGCATGCAGTTTCAGTATACACAGTCGCTTGGAAGAAATGCACAGTTGCAACTTGCTCGCAGAGGTGGGCAGTCTTCGTCAGGGTAAAGTTCTTGCGGCCGATGTTGTGCAGCCGCTTTTTTCTTCTAATGCTGTCTTTCTTGCCGCTCGGAATCGCGAAAAGAACAAAGGCTTTTTCACGCCGGCTTGTGCACTGAAGTGCGCAGCAACTCGGCATAGTGCTGCACAAAAAGAACGCGAATAACGCGAAGTGCAAGCGCGCAATGCCAGGGAGCTCGGTCGTAGCAGCGGCGGCTGGCCAAAAAATGGCGCCGACGAAAAATGAAAACACAAAAAGAGCGAACTTTCCGCGCGCTTTTCCCGGAGACCGCCCGCGGAGCCAATCACCGTTGAGAAAAGCGCCGATGGGAGAGGTGAGAGAGGAGGATCGGCGAGGGAGCGCGGCGCGGCGGCATAGTTCACAGAAAGACGCTACTTTCAAATTATCGAGGGGCTTTAGGGGGCGTCGAGCGCTGATCCGTCGTTAGTCGGTGTGCGGTAGCTAGTGGAGAAGGATGGCTCCCAAGCGGCGCAGCCATAAAAAACATAGGCGGTCACTGGCTGTCGAAGTAGCGCGACAAAGGCTTTCGCCTAGCGCACTTTAGGCTGCCAACGTGCCCCCACAGTTTTTATTACTGAACTTTTACTAGCATGTTCTTTGAAGCTTTTTACGTTTCTAAATGTTTTCACACGCGCTATTTCAGGCTACATAGAGGGTGCTTCACCTGACTTTACGCAATTTTTTCAATTAAGTTTTTTGAGTTAAAAGACCACTTTTTTAGGCATAGTATTGCCAGCAGTGTGGTATATGGGAATACAGTTAACACGTGCTAACTGGCAGCCTGGTTAACTAATATTGAATAGTTAACTTTTTAACTGTTACTGTTGGGCTCCTTAATGACTGAGAGGCCTGCAGACTATCATAAGTAATATCGATATCAGTTTTTAAAATTTCGCAAATGCGGTTATCCTCGGCGATGTGGCTAAAACAAATTTGCCTACATCGCGCCAAAATACATGCACTTTCGAAATGGCAGGCAATGCAACCTTTCCAGTGCACGTAACACGTCGAGATAGACCAAATTTATTGGACTACAGCCGAGGGTAAACGCCTTTTCAAAATTCTCAAAACTGATATGGATATTACTTATGGTGGGGTACACACCTTTCAATAATCAATAAGCCTATGCTGCAACAGTTAACAAGTAAACCATTCAATATTAGTTAACCAGCCTCGTAGTTAGGACATCTTAGCTGTATTCTGATGTCCTAGACCTCCGAAAATGCTATGCCGAAAAAAAGCGGTCTTCTAACCCGAGAATCTTATTTTTAAAAATTATGTAAAGTCTTAGCTGAAAAACCCTGTTTATGCAGCACCTGTGTGACCTCCGTTCCGCTATCAAGTTACCCACACACCATGCTGGTGGTACGATAAACACAGACTGGGAGTCGAGATGACTTGCCGATATGGAATAGACGATCTTCGTGTAGTACACGGGATTCGACGTCTCGTTAAAGACGTGCTCCAGGATGGCATTGTACGAAGCTGCCGCGAACTGTCGCCTTCCGGGACAATCCAGCACCCCCTGCAGCAGAGGTAAGGGTTTGGTTTAGTTTATGAAGTTTAACGTCCCAAAGCGACTCAGGGTATGAGGGACACCGCAGTGGAGGGCTCGGGAAATTTCGACCACCTGGGGTTCTTTAACGTGCACTGACATCGCACAGTACACGGGCCTCTACAATTTCGCCTCCAAAGAAATTCGGTCGCCGCGGCCGGGATCGAACCCGCGTCTTTCGGGTCAGCAGCCGAGCACCATAACCACTGAGCCACCGTGGCGGCTGCAGCAGCAGCAGAGGTAAGGTTTATCGGATGAGCATAGACCCATGGTTTCCGTTTCAAGCAGCAGTGGTATAACGTTGGCTTGGAATGCCGTAACCAAAAGATCGCACGGTCACTTGCTGAACAGAGAAATTGTTTTGCAGGTTTCTCTCGAAAGAGGTAGCCTAATGAATGCTGTCCGTGTGGTCATACGATCGAGGTGTCTAAGGATCGGAGAAAGAATGCTAAAATTTGGAAACAATACAAATTTTAGCTGATTAATCGGATATGGGTCACCTCGCACTTTCCGATCCCTACCAGAGATTCATTTAGGGCCGCGCCTGCTTCATCGTCCAGCATTTTACACCTCTAGCATTTAGTCCGACGCCCGGCTACAACCAACCCGTAGCCGTCTGGTAAAATTGAATCTGTGTACATATAGACGTAAGATTGCACTCTAACAGTTGCAAACGTGATTCCTGGCTCAAGCGTTGTGTGGTTTATAGGGCTTATATCGTGGTAAAGAAAATTGTAGGGGACAATTTATCTCCTTCTCAAGAGTATGGTGCAATAGCGGTAATGTGTTATTGCCCATATATGCAGTATTGGTCATCGTATCTTAACATTCATGGATACCCGGAAATCCTCGCATCACTGCTGCTGCAGTAGAGGACTGGTTGAGCGATGAGCTACTGCCGTGCAATGGCAGGTGCTGCTACCGGTGTTGCTTATGAGACCAAGTTTGCTCTCCCCAAGGAATACATCGCGACCAACCATTAATTTAACTGCCACCTGCCACAGCGCAATTTGCTCTCAATCCGGTGGGCAGTTGTGATGACGTCACAAAGTCACATGACCTAGGTGGCCCATCTGCCTCCTAGGTTGCTTCTCTGGGGACTTTTTGTGCGACACAAGCTCCTTAAGTCTATCGCTTTAAAATTTAGCGCCACACGCAGTACCCGTACAAGAATGTCAAGAACGTTGGTGAAAATGCGAGCCAAAGCGGCGACTAAGTGCACTGATGGAGTCTCACGCCACTGAGTTTTAGATGCGCAGATGAGATTTCATAAAGTTTAGGTGTCAACGTACAGGATTGATTCCTCTTTGGAGAAAGCACGGTAATCCTGGTGTGCTAAATGTAACCTGTTTTGAAAAAGTCACTTAGGAGATATCAGTTCGCGCTATTCGTTCAGGCGCTTCAAAGTCAGCGTGACTGAAGCCTGTCTGGTCGGAACAGTTTGTGCTGGAAAACAAAACACTAAAAAATTGGCAGTGGCTTAGCTGTGGTTAAGCCTGGATATACAAGCCAAAAACGTTAAGTTACGCTTGGTTTGACGTCATGGCTGTCGCAGTTCGCGCACAATGCACTGGGAGCACCACGATAACGGTGGAGGCGTTCGGCCGTCCACACAATGCCTGTTCGGAGGCGGAGGAGGAGACGCGTGTGTAGTGAATGCGGTGCTGTCTTAGAAGGTTGCTTTAGAGACGTGTACTGTAGTGTCCATTCCTTTCGGGTGTACATCAAGATATGAGAGACAGGCATTTCCTTTCCTTAAAACCAATTTTCATTTCATTTCATTTTCTTTAAGGCCCTTACGGCGCGGTTCAGGTATCCACCGAGATATGAGAGAGACAGGCGTCGTTTCTTTTCCTTAAAACCAATTTTATTTTTATTGTTCCTTCCCTTACGGCGCGCTTCGGGTGTCCACCGAGATAGAGGAGTTTCGTGGCGCACAATTTGTCTTTTATTTATTTTTTATTTCCGATCTTTTATTTATTTCATTTCTTTTTTATTCTCGTTTCTATGCTTATTTTTATTCTTTTTTTTATTCCGGAGTCGGTGGCCACCTGCGCTGCGCGTGACGTCGCTCGGTTTCGCGCATGCGCAGAAGTGGCAAATCTGGCCTCCGGCTCACGCGAAGCGCGGTGTTGAGGAGCCTAGTGAAGTTTTTCGCTTCAAAAATCTAAAGACAAATGGAATGATGTTTCGGCTCCCACATTTCGAGAACGGCTTCCCAGGGGGACCCGAAACGTCGTTTCATTCGCTTTCTGCCGGTCCCGTTTACATTTGTCATCAGCATGCTTGTTTAGAAATGTTTGAAAGTTTAAAAGCGGATTCTGAACAGCGTAAAAAAGAAAACAAACTAGTACAAGGAGTCTAAATCATCATCATCAGCCTGACTATGCCCGCTGCAGGGCAGAGTCCTTTCCCCTGTCTCCCTAATTAATCCTGCCCTTTGCCAGTTGCGGCCACACTATCCCCGCAAATTCTTAATCTCATCCGCCCACCTTTGGCTTTCTGCCACCCCCTGCTATGCTTGCCTTCTCTTGGAATACACCCCGTTACTCGTAGGGAGCAGCGATTTTCTTGCCTTCGCATTACATGCCCTGCCCAAGCCCATTTCTTCCTCTTGATTTAGACTAGGATATCATCAACCCGCATTTGTTCTCTGACCCACTCCGCCCGCTGCGTTGTCCTTAACTTAAGCTGAACCCTCTTTGTTAGCCTCCACATTTCTCCCCATAGGTCAGTACCGGTAAGATACGGCTGTTGTATACTTTTCTCTTGAGCGATATTGATGAATTGCCATTCATGAGCTGAGAGGATCTTCCATATGCGCTCCACTCCATTCTTATCCTTCTAGTTATTTCCCTCTCCTGATCCGGATCAGCGGTCACTACCTGCCCTAAGAAGATATATTCGCTTACTACTTCAAGCCCCTCGTTACCAATTGTGAACTGCTAGACTTGCTAGACTGTTGAACACTTTCTCTGAATTTTATCAACCTTTGTGAATAGCACAGAAAAATAAAATCGCTACTACTGAAGACATAAGGGAAAATGCAGGGATTTGTGCATTGCTGCGGCTTTGAGAAGTGCCCAAAAAAGCAATTTTTTAAGCGGCAAGCTTCACTAGGCTAGTCAACACCGGGTCTGGCGTGCGCAGCGATCAATTTTAGCCACATCTGCGCGTGCGCGAGTTCGCCGCGTAACGTCACTAGAGAGGCGCAGGTGGTCGGTGGAGCCGCCGCCGAGCGCGGCTCTGCCGGTCGACCTTCGCCGTCGTTCGCGTGCTCTGCGCGTGTTTACCGAGTGTGCATCGGCGCGTGCTCGGCTTCCTCGTATGACGCTCATCGAAGGTTTTCGCTGATATCCAGGCTTAACCTAAGCTAAGCGATAGCCAATTTTTATGTCTAAGGCAATTTTTGTGTACTGCATGGACATCTCTTCTTTACACTTCCATTTTCAGGGCTAGGTAATAAGTTTTGTGGCGGAAAAACACCGTGAAAATGATAGTAAGGTGCCAAAGTTATCACACTGGAATGAAATATAGCAACATGATCACGGGTTTACTACACAGTCACTCGATATTAAAAAGCAGCGTCGGCCCCGTGAAGAGCAGCGTCTGTGGCGTACATATACCTTTCGGCGCAGCATGTGTGTCAGGACGATGACGTATTCCAGGTTGTGCATGATATTCTTGAGCCAGAATCTCCGCACCAGCTCGACCACAGGCGGCACCGTGAGCATCACGGTGAATCTTTGTCGGCGCAGCTCCTCGATCAGAGCCCGGAAGAAGGCTACCGTGAATTCCTTGTCGCAGGTATCGCCCGGCCGGTCCCAGTGGATGTTCACACCCTGTTCAAGTCAAACCTCCGCTCAGAGTATGCCTCCATCCCGCTGTGCCCAACGGCGCAGCCTAACTCTGTCCCCGAAGCCATCGTCAGAACCCAGACTCTAGACGCGAGAGACGTCAATCATTATCATCATCATCGCCATGATCAGTCTGACTACGCCCACTATAGGACAAAGGCATCTCGCATATCTCTTCCATTAACCCTATCCTGTGCCAGCTACGGCCAACTTATTCCTGTACACGATCTGATCTCATTCACCCAACTAACATTTTGCCGTCCCCGGCTAAGTTTGCCTTCTCTGGGAATATAGTTTATCTTGCGTTCAGATTACATGCCCTGTCAGAGAAAATTTCTTTTTCTTGTAATCTTCTAGGATGTCATTAGATTACAAGAAAAGAGAACTGGCTTTAGCAGCATATGTAATTTGAAGGCAAAATAATTAATAGGATGTCATTAACCCGCGGTGGTCCAGCGGTCATGGAGCTCAGCTCCTGACCCGAAAAACGCGGGTTCAATACCGGCCGCGACGGTCGAATTTTAAAGCAGGCAAAATTGTAGAGGCAAGTGTCAGTGCACGTTAAAGAGCCCCGTGCGGTCGAAATTTCCGGAGACCTTCACTACTGCCTCCTTCGTAGCCTGAGTCGCTTTGGGACGGTAAACCCTCATATAAACCCTAAACCATCATTTATCCGCGTTCATTCTCTGACACACTTTGCTCTCTTGCTGTGTCTTAACATTACATCTATAATTTTCATTTCAATAGTTCGCAGCATTGTCCTCAATTTGAGTTTTATTTATTTTCGTTAGCCTCCACTATTCTGATCCACAGATGAGTAGCGTTAAGATACAGGTGTTATAGACTTTCCTCTTTAATAATATCGGCAAAATACCATTAATGATCTGAGAATATATTGCGCTCAATCCCGTTATTATTCCTATCTTCTCATTTCACTTCGTAGACTGGATCTGCGCTCACTACGTGCCCTAAGCAGACGAGCACTCCCTTACCACTTCCAGCGCCCCGTAACCAACAGTGCACTGCTATTACCTTTGGAGATCGTTGAACATTTCGTTAGTTGTCTCCATAGTTTTTCTGCTGTCTGCTCTCGCTGTCTAATTTGTTCATCATGCTTTGCAATTTATCCATTGAGTGGCTTCGCAAGGCAATGTGAGCAGCGAATAGCACATTATTAAAGTATTCTCCGTTAGCATTTGTCTCCATCTGGTTCTAATCCAGGTCTCAGTGTAAATACATAAAAGTCGGCACAAAAAAGGAAATAAATATTGCCCTGCCCGCACCAC
Source organism: Amblyomma mixtum (assembly GCF_055824585.1). Lineage (NCBI taxonomy): Eukaryota > Metazoa > Arthropoda > Arachnida > Ixodida > Ixodidae > Amblyomma > Amblyomma mixtum. The sequence continues at coordinate 85,242,837 of NC_143019.1, read as the reverse complement.
CGAGGCAGCATAAATTAAATAGGAGAGTGACCAAGACGTTCTCGCGCTAATCTATCACGACCTTCGCTGCCTTTTCCTCCGTTGCGAAACTGCGTTTACCTCACTTCTTTGGTACATAGTGCGATCAGCTAAGGACGCTGACTTGAATGCATATATTGCCAATGTGAAACGGGCGAAGAGGGTGGTACAAGCCGCAAGACACCACTAGCGCATGAGTGTATTCTTTATTGTGTCGTCTTCTTTCCGCCTTTGACGCTGAGAGCATGCCCGGTATCGCCTAGCAGTCTGCCATTTTGAAGAGTCTAAGCAGCGATGAATACAGTATCCGACCACTCTGGTGGCATAACTTCACAACGCCTGGGGTGTAATCGGGGGGATTTCAGTGTACCCACCCAATAATTTATTTATTTATTCACGTTGCCTCACAGGCTCCAAACATGGAGTATTGTGTGAGGGGGGGGGGGGATTACATAAATAGGGGTAATAACAGGAGCATGAATGACATGATTATATAATGCTGATTGACTGTTAATACTCATTAAGCCGTAAGAACATCATTACACAATGCCAACTGACTGTTAGTACTCACCACAAAACAATAAGAACATCATTACACAATGCCAACTGACTGTTAGTACTCACCATAAAACAATAAGAACATTATACAATAGTTATTGACGCGTCAGTAATTAAAAAAAATGGCTGTTATTTCGGTCCTAAAAGAAGCTGGATCACGAATATTGACGATATGTTCCAGAAGACCATTCCAGTGAACAATAGCATGCGGCAAAGCGGATGAATTGAATGCAACGGTTTTACCTGAAAGGCGTTGGAAGCTGAGATGGTTGTTTAAACGGCGCGAGGTGCGGTGAGGTTGCGCAATAGGGAGAGTCGAATTATTAGTACTATAGACTTTCTTGTGAAATAAGCAGACTAGGGCAATTAATCTTCGTAATTGCAAGGTACAAAGAGAGAGCGATAATTTAATGTTTGTGACGCTTGAGTGACGGTCATAGTTTCTCGAGATGAAACGCGCAGCACGATTTTGGACTGATTCAAGGGAGTTAAATAAGCCTGGTGAGGTGACCAAATGGATTATGCATACACGAGTTGCGGACGAACAAATGTTTTATAGGCGAGCTTATGGGTAGTAGCAGGAGTTCCATGATTCCGTTTTAGGTATCCTAAGGTCCGGGATGCTTTAGCTGTTATTTTCTGTATATGAATGGACCAGGACAAGTTACATAAAAAATGGACACCGAGGTATTTGTAAGAAGACACCTGAGAGACTAAGCTGTTATCAAGCATGTAATTGAACGACGAGTTAGATTTTTTGCGGCTGAATGTCATTAACTTGCATTTCTCAGTGTTAAGTGACATTTTCCATGATGAACGCCAAGCGGTTACATGATCGAGGTCCCTGTGAAGTGCAAGATGATCTGCAGGTGATCGGATTTTGCGGTAAATTATGCAGTCATCTGCGAACAAGCGAATGGTTGATGTAATGTTGGATGGCAGGTCATTAATGTAAATCAGGAACAGCAACGGGCCCAGGACGCTTCCTTGAGGAACACCAGATAGAACATCGCTAAACGGAGATGAGTGGCCGTTAACAACTGTGAACTGTTTACGAAAAGACAAGAAATTCCTTAGCCATGAGGTTGTTAGTGAGTCTAGGTTGAGGGAAGTAATTTTACCTATTAAGCGTGAATGCGCAACGCGGTCGAATGCTTTTGAAAAATCTAAGAATATGCAGTCTGTTTGGAAGTTCTCGTCCATATTGTGTAGTAGCTCGCTAGTAAATTCGCAAGTAAATGTGCGATAAGGGGAAGCTAGCGGGATGGAGTAGCTGCCTGGTGCCTTAACAAGCCGAGGCAGTGCTAAAAATCAGGGTCACTATCTAATGCCTATGCGCATTTCGTAAGCCTGTTCCCTTTTGCCCACGCGCTGAACTTCGCATCACACTTTTTTATGTCGTTTTAAGGCGAGGGCGTTAAAGGTCGGTGTCGACGTTGTCGGTGTCGGTTTAGCGAAAAATAACGGGCATTGCTCTGGCACGTGGTCCCTAGATTGTAACCTAGGAGACAGGTGGATGAGCTAGATCAGGTGATCTTGGGGCGTCATCACAACTTGCAAACTGGATAATTAGCAAGCTGCCCTCCTTGGCAGGTGGCAGTAAAATGATTGGTCGCTCGGGAAGAGCAACCTGGGGAGCACAACGCCCACCGCCGGGAGCACCTGCCATCGCACGGCAGTCTCGCATCGCTTAACAGCTGCACCACTGCTCAAGGGGGGTATAAGGACTCCGAGGCATTCATGAATGTAAAGTGTACAATGTCCTTCTGCATATACAGGAATTAACCCATTACGCTATCACTTCATAGCCTCAATGGCGAGTTTAACTCTCCCTTCCAATTTTTTAAGCCTGCTGCTGACTTTGCGTGTTGATATCCAAAATAGGTAAAGCACGCCATCCTATACAGCGAGTTATTATTTAAATCAAAGGTCACTCATGTATTCCCAATAGCTCTTGCGTAATGCACAACCGAACGCTCAGAAAAGGTAAAACTTTTATGGCGCACGGGCTGTAATGACCGAATAGGACGGAGATGCAGCACTTTTCTTAGCGCCAAGAGCATCAATAACTTTTAGTGTTACCTGCACACATCACTCGGGTTTACTGCAGCTTTGAGACAAACCCAACCGCTCATGGCTCATGCTCAAGTCGTGCGCTCTGAATACACCTCGTGGAGGTGCACTGAACAAAAATGATGAGGTCGGCCCTGTTCCCCTGAACCTAAGTCTCATTTTCTCACTACTCTTAACGCGGGCTGTGTTGCGCTGGCCTTGTAGGTGTTTTTCAGAGCATTTACATATGCTACTAAGGGTCTTTCATTGTGGAGCGCCTGCATTAGTCCTGATGTTTCCACCTAATTTATGCTTCCCGTCATTAATAAAGCCATGATTTGGAGCTCATAGTGTTTGTTCGACGTTGCGTGTTGTTCTCACTGGTGACGTAAACTTAATCTACTGCTGAGCACCTTGCTCAAATTTGGGTTATTTTTTTTTTGCTGGCATAAAATCTAGAGTTGTATTGAGTACACATAGCCCCTGCAGAAATGCATTTTCCAAGGAAATATCAATTTTAGGAGCCTGTAATTGTATAGTTTTTTACGTTACCGTTTCTGTTCATTAATGTTCTTATTTTCTTTAAACAGTGCGGCACGTCTGAAGTTGTTCTCACACTAAACAACCATTGCTAATCAGTACACTTTTACCCAGTAAGAACAGTAAGCGCCGGAGGATTATTTTGTCCGAGTTAGTGCGTTGCGACCACCCCGTCCCTAAAGAGAAAACTGTTGACCACCGGGATAGTAATTGCAGTAAGACTTCAGTATAGTTACTCTCCGCACGGACTAACCGTCTTGTAGTGAGGACTAAGTGGTGGAGTTCTGTTTTTTACTCTATAGTATGCCCTACACTACTTGTCCAACCCGCGATCACTCCCTTTCGGTCGTTCCGTCTTCTTGAATGACACGCAGATGGCATCATAACCCCCATGCCAAAAAGAGTGTATCATCCTGTACATTACATGTCTACTGACGGGCCAAATCTCCGAATACATCTTCTGGTGGCTCAAGTCAGCCTAGGACAGCAGATGAGTGCTGGAGTTCTGGCGTTACAACGCAGCATGCCGAAGGCCGTCTGCCTCGGAGAAAATTCATGAGAAAAACTCGCAAAAGCTGGCCCTCTCTACTCAGCCGAGCACGTACGTCGAACTGTTGCCTGAGGGCGTGGAGCTTGTTAATGACAGCTTCGCGGACATCGAAGTCCTCCACCAAGCGCACCAGCGAGGGCGAATCCCGGCGTGATCCTCCCAGTGTGACGTGGAGACGCATTTTCTTGCCCTCTGTCAGCCGCCTATCACGGAGGCTGACGATGGCATCGACAATGTCATCGTCCAGGGTTAGGCGCTTCATGGTCACCATCTCAGTCACGGCCAGGGCGTAGTAGATGAGTTCCGAGCAGTAGGCGGTTGGCAGCCGCTCCAGGACGTACAGGCGCCGGGAGGAGAAGTACCTTCAAGGGGGGGGGGGGGGGGGGGGGGGAAGCACAGATCCCTCGAATCCCTTTCTTTGAGTTGAACGCTCTCTTTGCCAGTTAGTGGTGATCCGCTATGGCATGCCACTTTAGTCACTACGATGATCGTTACTACTCCTTCCAGATAGGAAAAGAATGAAATTCTTCGAGCTTGCAGAGTTCAGAACCGACCGAGAAGTGGCTTGAAAGTTCACAACCCCTGAACGTTCCTAATACCTTGTAAAGCCTTAATCAAATCATTCAGACCACTGGGCACTTTTCAGCTTTGTAGAGGGGAGGGGGGGTATGTAGGGCACCTCCAAAGCTTAAATCCTCTAGATTGGGACCCACCCTTCTAAACCATGGTAGCTTAATAGCCACCCTAACTGCCCCAATACACTGCTGAAATGAAGACTATTTTGACATGAGACGTTACCATTGATGTAAGTACACTCTGAGTGTGTGCTCAAAGGCGTAGGCGTGAACGAGCCTGAATCATGAGCTGGGCATATGAACTAGTCCAGCGTAAAGCCCGGATGCTTCATGCGTGCGCGATCAACCGAAACCGAAACTGCACGAGAAACTAATTTGATTATAAATTATTTAGAGGTCATAGGAGAATACCTCATTGGTAATCAGTGTATAATAATGCCTTAAGCATCATTACTAAGGAATAAATACGCGCCCAAAAGTTAGGTTTCTATACTCCTTTCAGACTGGGATGCTGACAGCTACGAGGTGCGTTCTGTTCACCACATACATCAGTGAAAACCAGAAAATATTAACAAGTGAACTAACACTTAAGGGATAAAACAGTAGGGTTCAAATACTCCATGTCACAGCCGTCGCTATCAGTCCGCTATATTGTGCGAAAAGCAGATCCTGCAGTTTTTGGCTCTACTGGACAAGGAACGAAACATGTAAGAGTGTCGTCTATGTACTTGCTATCCAGGACGCAGAGCAGCTTCCGGTGCTGTGTGGCATTCCGGTGGGTGTAACTGCGACTGCCCGTGTCCACGACCTCCGTCATGTTTGGACCCGGGGTGTGCACCGGCAGGAAGCAACTCGGGTCCCTGTCCGAGGTGTCGTCGTAGAGCTCATCCTGCAGCATTGGGAAGCGACGTGGCAGGGTGGGCGCCACGGATTCTTACGGCGGCAAGACGTAAAAAAGCCACTGAACGCGAATGTCCTTGAAAAATAAAAACAAAATGACCTGTGAAACTACGGGTCGCCGGGCCAGGTCACTGGTCAGAAAGGAAAGAGTTGCTTTGATGGTATGCTACCAGACGATTAGTATGGTATGGTATGGTATGGTATGGTATGGTATGGTATGGTATGGTATGGTATGGTATGGTATGGTATGGTATGGTATGGTATGGTATGGTATGGTATGGTATTGTGTAGTATGGTATGGCATGGCACAGTATGTTAGGGTATAGTGTGGTGTCATCATCATCAGTCTGATTACACCCACTGCAGGGCAAAGGCTTCTCCCATGTCTCTCCAATTAATTTTGTCCTTTGCCAGGTGCGGCCGCTGTATCCCCGCAAACTTCGTAGTCTCATCCGCCCACCTAACTTTCTGCCGTCGCCTGCTACGTTTGCCTTCTCTGGGAATCCACTCCGTTACCCTTAAGGACCAGCGTTTATCTTGCCTTGTGGTATGGGTATGGTGTGGTATGGCTTCATCGTACGCTAGAGTAGCGAAGCACACGGGGTTTATAGAAAAGAATGAAAACTGGTTTCGAGGAAGGGAAATGGCGCAGTAACTGTCTCAAGCATTTAGGTGGATACCCGAACCACGCCGCAAGGAACGGATAAGAAGGGAGTGAAAAAACAAAAGACGAAAGATGTGCCGTACTGGAGGGCTCCGAAGTAATTTCGACCACCTGGGCACCTTTAACATGCAGTGACATCGCACAGCACACGGGAGTCTTTTTGCGTTTCGCCTCCATCGAAACGCGGCCGCCGAGGTCGGGTTCGAACCCGGATACTCTGGCTCAGTAGCTGAGTATCCTAACCACTGAGCCACCGCGGCAAATAAAGGACACACCGAAAGTTGTGAATGAGACACGGAGTGAGGAAGTGCAGAGCTGCGCGTGCTAGTTACTGCGCTTTGCCTCACTCTTCTTTAACAGAAGCTCCCGCAGAAGCTGAAGCGCCTACGACTAGTATTCGTTCCTTTTTTTTTCAAAGCACACCTAGACAGCGTGTATAGGCAATCTTACTACTTTTACCTTCTATACGTTTCTTTCCTTGTGGTAAGGTACGGTATGGTATGGTATGGTATGGCAATGTATGGTAATGTATGGTATGGTATGTCATGGTGCGGTATGAGCCAGGGTTTAAAGGCCCCGAAGGTGCGCTTGGGCTATGAGAAACGCCGTAGGCTTCCTCATCGTACTTTAGCATCTCGAAGCACAGAAGGTTTCTCCATTTTTTTTTACCTCCTGCCCGATTCCTTTTCTTAATACGTAGCGTATTTCAGGGCTGCTTTCAAAAGTTCTTTGTCCGTAGTTCACTGAAAGAAATTTCAAAAATTGGCTGTAGTTTAGCTCTGGCTAAACCTGAAGTGACGCGATAGCTACAGCTGGCCGACTGGAACTCGCTTATTGCGCTATGCGTTCCTTCTTCATCTTCGTTCCTGGACGTAGATTAATTTTCTGCACCTCTCCACTCCTCCCCACTCGATTTCGCCGGCTCGCCGCCCGCCGGCATCTGCTCCGCACCACGGTGACCAATCACGGCGCCGCCACGCTGAAGGCTTAAAATTCTAGAGGAATGTAGGCGCGCGGCGCGCACACCAGCTGCGTGCTCTGACGTAACTCCGCGCATGCGCACAACTGACGAGGCGGGCGGCGTCTGCTCCGCCGTCGGCGCAGCGGCGAGGTGTGTGGCGCGCACACTAGCTGCGGGCTATGACGTCACTCTGCGCGTGTGCACAGCTGGCGGAGCGGTGGTGCCACGGCTTAACGCGCAGCCACGTTGACCTCTCGAAGCGGATGGTGTAGCTATCGCTACAAATACCTCGCTCTATTAGCCTTCATAACAAAGAAAATAACGCACAGGGGTTTGTAAAGACTACATCCATAAAGCCCAGCTTCCTCACAACCTAAACACGCAGTTTCTACGCCGCTTTAAGCACATGGTCTGCTTTGACGGGCTACTGAAGATGGGGGGTAATAGTATTCGCCGAAAGTTGAAAGAATCTACACTTGGAACCCCTATGTAAATAAACTCCACCAAATATTCGCCGAAAGCTGAAAGAATCTACACTTTGAATCCCAATGTAAATAAACTGCACCAAGTTGGTCGCAGTGAGCATCTATATAAGTAATTTTACGCCTTATTATCTGGCGATGGAATTTATGTTCCTCTAATTGCGTCTGAAATACATTTACGGGCTATTTAAAACTGGGAAACTAGAAGGAAAATGCGCGTTCGAAGCTTTTGAGGCAATTATTAAACGATAATCAGCAGGTTTCATTACCACTATCATCTTTATCATATCTCCACCTGGTGACTCACCAAGAACGCAAAACGTCATGCGCTGACCTCCATCACGTGTTATTTTTTATTCGTTAGTGGTTCGCAATTCATTGACGAATTAGTAAACCATACATTTTTCTTTTCAGTGACGTATTTCACGTGCGAATTCTGTTGCGTACATTGTAGGAGTGCCCTGTTCCAATCGCCGTCCTAACTTCCATAACCCATTTCCTGACAGCCATATATCCCATCCTTACTGCCCACCCGTACCGCTACTTCTCAGGGGAGGTCAGGGGATTCTACTCGGGCCCGCTCCCCCGGTTGTGGGTCATTACAGTAGTAGCCCCCCTTCCCCCCACACTTTTTTATTTTGCCTCCTTCGGGTGGCAGAAAATCACAACTGCCCTTGGGCATCCTCTTGTATATTAGAGTTGGATTAAGCCTGTTGTACGTAAGTAGTGCAGACAGGGGCTATTATTTTTCAATCCTTTAGGTGGCCCCATCCTATAGAATGTCCTTGTGCAGCCACACGAACGCGTAGCCGCCGTTGCCCTTTCACTCGTCACTGTCGCAACATCTGGTTGTTGCCAGCGAAATTGGGCGGAGTCGTCGTTAGCCCTTCTGACGAAAACTGTTCCACGAGTACCTTGTCTGTCTCTCTCCTGCTCTTCCTTCCAACTAATCGCGACCCGATGCAGCCTTGTTCATTCGCAAAAGGATGGAACGGAGGAACCATGACTAATCCGCGCCGCCTTAAAGCACGTAGAGTTTCCTCCCAGATCCCTGGCCTTCACCAGGAGACTGAGATGTCTCAATGCTTTTGAGCCTAGTCACCCGTCTCAATGTATTGACATGTGGCACACGCTTGCACATTGTATTCTTGATCCAGTTACAGCAGCTGAAGAGGGCTGTGCCGTTCCTTTGTGCGGGCGCAGATGCTACGGATTTCGGGAAGACATGGTCTGGTAGGTTCCGCCTACTCCCGCTGCTGACGCGCGAATACCTGCCGACGCGCGAGCTCTCACCAAAGTGCGCGGGTCCTACCTTGTTTATGTTCCGAGCACTCTTGGATCTTTCCACACCCGTGGCAATTCTGCATAGCGCGAGTCCCTGCTGGCCTATATTTTAGCGGTATGGCAAGGCACTGGGTTGTCCTGATTTCTGAGGATTAATGCGGTATTCATTATACGACTTATCACTCAATAAGCACAAGTTCTCTCAGTTTAACGGCTTGCTTTCTTTAGCGTGGGAGTTCAGGCACGTGGCAGGGACTTGCGGTGCTTCTAAATTAACTGTGACTCGAACCCGCACGTAATATAGGCTGTCTACGGCTGATCTCTGTGGAGCTGTCTACACTGTTGGTACGTGCAAGCCATGCATGGAGACGGCTCATAAGTTTCAGTAATGAAAAGGAACTTTCTTGCGTCTTCTTCTGAGATAGAACTTAGAACTAGCGAACGGCGGACAAGATTTTGTCACGACAACTTCCTGTGTCTACCTTTTCTTTCTCATATAAGTGCGTGAGTTCTGTTTCGGGTCGAAGCGCCCATTCAATGTTAGCGAGGTTTTGCGGAAGAGGAAACGCCATTACCACAGGGGGCAACCTTGCGGTAGTGCTGGACGTCGTTGGGGCGATGGTGGTGCCGGACGTCGTTGAGGCGATGGTGGTGCTAGACATCGTTGAGGCGACGGTGGTAGAGGCCGAGGGAGTGCTCTGCGACCTGCAATCAAAGGCCTGTCAACAGGCTGAGCGGAGATTACAGGATTTCAAAGCGCTCCAGTCGCTTTCGGCCCGACTTACAGTAGACTACTAATATGCCGTTTGGGCGTTATTTCTAGTACCGTCGACGTTCCGGCCTAGTCGACCGAAATAATGTCCAGCATGAAGTGGAGAGGTTAAGGGAGGGAAGCTTCCTTGCTACGGGCTGGTTCAGGTTCGTGCATTTGGTTGAAGGAGCCGAGCATTAGATATTGCACTTCTATTCCAATCCCATTCTAATTATAATCCAGAATTATTCTATTCCTTTGTAGTTGGTGCAGTTGTAAGTACCAGTACCGGCCATTACTTGTTAACATTTAGTAATTTCCCGCCTTTGATAGCTCCACACTATTTCTACAAATTGCACTACTTCAGCAATGCGTTGGTGTGGCGTCGTACTGTGTTGCCACCCATAGGACACGAAAGAAAATGACTGATTATCAAGAAATGAAAGGCACGGTGTCTCGAATCTCTGTGACACCTCTAACGCTCCGTGAGGGAAGGAGGTGAGACTGGAAGAGAAAAAAAGAGATTACGTAGTGGAGAGCTCCGGAAAATTCAGGGGGCACTTTGACTGTCTAAAGTGGGTAGAGGCGGAAGCGTTTTTCGCACCACCTTCGCTGTTTCTGTGGCACTGGTGGCGTCACATGTAATTGAGTACTAATTACTAAGTGATGACAAATCACTAATTAATGGTTAATTACTGATTAATGCCGGAATACTAATTAACTGCTAATTAATGACGCTTAAGCTTCGCCTTTAGGAGTGGAACGCGACAGCGCGTTGTAGCGCTGCCAGGGAGTCCACGGAACGCCACCACCCGTTCGGCGCGATGCCTTGCCCTTTGAACGCAACGCTTTTTGAGGAAAGGAAATGGCACAGTAATTCTCTGTCATCTCGGTGGACACCTGAACCGCACCGTAGAGGAAGGGAGGAAGTGGGAGTGAAAGAAGATAGATAAAGAGGAGCCGTAATGAAGAAAATGAAAATTGTATTTGAGGCAAGGAAATTACGCAGTAACTGTGTCACAAAATTCAGGGGGCACTTTTTTGACGTAAAGTGATGTCACTGATGTGTGGTTAAGATGTTAAGCTTCGCCCCTAAGAGTGGAACATGACAGTGTCTTGCAACGCTGCCAAGGAGTCCATAGAACGCCATCGCCCATTCGGTTCTACGCCTCGCTCGTCGGTAAATCGGTTTTTGAGGAAAGGAAATGTATCTGTCTCTCATTTGTCGGTGGACACCTAAACCTCGCGGAAGGGAATGGAGGAGGATGAGAGTGAGTGAAGACACCGTATTCACTAGACGCGCCTTTGTTCATTCCAAACCATCGAGCTGGCATGGCGGAGTGGATAGCATGCTCGTCTCTCACGCCGAAGACCGGGGTTCGATTCCTGAGCTAGACCAATTTCTTAATCGGTTTTATTTATTTATATGACCTGACTAGTAAAGCTAATTAGGCTAATTGGGTAATTAAGCGATTAACTAAGCTCAGTCCCACTTACTTGGAGCATCACTATACGATCCCTTCAATTGGTTGCATGGTTACTAGCCAAAGTACAATTGGCCCTGTTTAAAATTCGCGCACTGTGACGTCACGACCGTTTCCACCAATTGAAAAGCGTGACATTTTCTGTCGACAACTGCTGCTTGCAACGATGAGACATTAAAGGCTTCCGCCTTAATAAATTCGACCACCTGGGGGGATGTTTAACGTACACTGACATCACACAGCACACGGGCGCCTTTTGCGTTTCGCCTCCATCGAAACGCGGCAGCTACGATCGGCTTCGCACCCTGGTACTGCGGCTCGGCGGAACACCGCCTTAACCACAGAACCACCGCGGCAAGTAACGGACACATCGAACGTTGGGAATCAGATGCGGAGTGAGGAAGTCCAGAGCTCCGCGTCGTAGTTACTGCGTTTTTCCTCAGCTCTTCCTTCTTTCACGGAAGCTCCCGCAGAAGCTGAATCGCCTACTACTAGTACTGGTTCCTTTTCTTCAAAGTCCACCTAGACAGTGTGTATAGCCTATCTTTCTACCAACATGACCATGTATACACTGTGTATACTTGTATAATGGCATTCGTCTGCTTAATCGCCGCCTTTTATAAACGCTTAGCGGGGCTCAACTAAATGCTCCAACGCACTGAAAACAACGGGAGGGGAAATTTTGAAAACAGGAGATACAGCTGCAGTCACTGCGTTTCTCGACAACATTTTACAATACCACGCGCGCAAACGAACCACTAACATGCTAATTGAGCTCCTCCTCCCAGTTTTGCTGATAACCAGAGGCGCTATTGTAAGGACAGCCTGCGATATGAGAAAGCCAACTCGACTAATTATCAACTACGTCTATTGTTAACCAGGTGAGGCGAACGGAAAGCGTAGTCTTAAAACAATTCTGCGCATAAAAGTTCCTACTCTGTAGGGATGATGGTGGTGGATGAGGATGCTGCTGCTTCGGTAGTGTTCTCGGTGATCGTCCGCCGGGCTACGATGGGTTCCGCCAGGGGCGGCCTGTACAAGATCTGTGCCAGGCGAAAGGTGAAGAACAGCAGCGCGCCAGCCACCGTCACCAGGATCAATATGACCAGGCAGCTGGTGATAATGTCCGAAAAGGTGTTTAGCTTGCGACGGCGCCGGGAAAATTCGTCGATGGTCTGCGAAGGGTGCAAAGTTAACGAATTTTTTACGTGGCATGCCTTGAAGTCAGGCCGGACACCTCTACAGCGACAATCGGATTCACAAGAAACGATGTTACAACTTCCATAAAAGTACCTTTGCGCAGCAGAGTCTGCAAAAGCGCTAATTTTTTGTCGAGATTCATGTCAGGCACAGAGTGCTTAAAGGTATTACAATATCTTCCATCGATACGTTCCGGCGTTGTAATGACAAAGCCGTTACTTTCACGGAGCTTTGCTAAGCTACGATAGTTAAAAAATATAATACATGTGTCGCCATGACCTGCCGTTTTAGCCAGGAAACTTCGGTGCTGAAGTCGTTTGTCTTCACGAATCCCCGAGGCTATGTTACACCGTCCGTTTCAATTTTGACGTATGGAGTTAAATCGAGTGGGGAAAAATTTTTCAACCAAATCAGGCCGCGAAGAAATGAAGCCTGGGTGTGTTGCAAATTAGTGATGTTTATCAATAACAAGAATTATATAAAGTCATCTTCCGCGTGCGTTTAACGCCGAGGCAGCAGTGCGCTGCGCCGAAAGCTTCAAGACGGAATGTACAGCATTAGTGAAAAGAAAGCAGGCCACGGCGTTTCGTTCTGGAACAACGCTGCGTGGCTCGTTACGCGGACGGACGGACGGACGGACGGACGGAGGGATGGATGGATGGATGGATGGATGGAAGGATGGATGGATGGATGGATGGATGGATGGATGGATGGATGGATGGATGGATGGATGGATGGATGGATGGATGGATGGACGGACGGACGGAAGGATGGACGGATGGACGGATGGACGGATGGACGGACGGACGGACGGACGGACGGACGGACGGACGGACGGACGGACGGACGGACGGACGGACGGACGGACGGACGGATGGATGGATGGATGGATGGATGGATGGATGGATGGATGGATGGATGGATGGATGGATGGATGGATGGATGGACGGACGGACGGACGGACGGACGGACGGACGGACGGATGGATGGATGGATGGATGGATGGATGGATGGATGGATGGATGGATGGATGGATGGATGGATGGATGGATGGATGGATGGATGGATGGATGGACGGACGGACGGACGGACGGACGGACGGACGGAGGACGGATGGATGGATGGATGGATGGATGGATGGATGGATGGATGGATGGATGGATGGATGGATGGATGGATGGATGGATGGATGGATGGATGGACGGACGGACGGACGGACGGACGGACGGACGGACGGACGGACGGACGGACGTAGGGACGGACGGACAGACGGACGGATGGATGGATGGATGGATGGATGGATGGATGGATGGATGGATGGATGGATGGATGGATGGATGGATGGATGGATGGATGGATGGATGGATGGATGGATGGATGGATGGATGGATGGATGGATGGATGGATGGATGGATGGATGGATGGACGGACGGACGGACGGACGGACGGACGGACGGATGGACGGATGGATGGACGGACGGACGGATAGATGGATGACCTTCAAAAAGCCCGAATACTGGATGTCTTTCATGACTCAGAAGATTGTTCCCATCCCCGTCCAAACAGTGGGCTACGATTTGCTTCTCTCGGGTGGCGGAAAATCTTGATGGCGCCATTGCATGCGGCGACTTTGCTCCCTTTCACACTTGCCCTCACCCCTTAGTTATTTGTTATTTGCTCTCACAACACAGCTAACGCTGAAACATTCGCGCTACACAGCCGTAACTGTCCTCAGTGTTTATAGCTTTTCTAGGTTTCGCAACCGCAATTATTACTCAGAAACCTTATTTGCCGTTAGAAGGCGTTAGTGTAGCGTAGATACAGGCCTACTTAAATTTATTCTCGAAGCGCAACTCTCACCGTTGAGGAATACAGGCTGCTGCGCCGCCGTCGGGGATCATGCACCGCGATGTCCACATTCTGTCGCGGGCGAGTCCTCCTGGTAGTGGCAAACGGCACCGCGGTTGTCGAACCCGTCCACCATCCGGTGCCTGCAGGAATGCACGCCACGTCAGGAAATGCCTTCGTTTACAGCAGTGAGGTCAAAAGTGAAGCAGGTTGAAAGTGAAATAGAGAGCGATTATATTTCTGGACGGTGGCACTCTAGTTGCTCTACAAGGATGTATAGCCAAGTCAAGAGTATGCACCGTTCAGAGTTATAAGGTATAAGACTTTTAAACACAAATTTAAACATATATTCCCTCCTTAATAAGCGGTTAATACTCAAATTATAAATTATTGTTTGATTAATGGGTGTTTAACATCTCAAAGTAACTAAGGCTATGAGGGACGCTGTAGTGAGGGCTCCGTAAATTTCGACCACTCGGGGTTATTTAAGATACACTGACATCGCACAGTGCACCGGCCTCTAGAATTTCGCTGCCATTTATTTTTCAGTATACATTACTCATAGTAACTTTGCTGAATGACAACTTCTTCTGAGTGAAAACACTTTCACTGTGATTCATGTAACTCCTTTTGTGTTTCTGCGCTGAAGTTTTCGCATGTGCGTGTGTAGCAGTGGGTTAAGTGTAGTATCATTCTTTTTTTCTTTTTGTTTCATGGCAAGTTACGTGAATAGTGATTTACTGTGCCGAAATTGCCGCTCGATTTACTGCCATGGAGGCACCAATTGCTGGTCAGAACACACCTTTATATTTTAAATTGCGTTTACCACTGAGTTGGTAAACCCAATTGGGTTTACCAGTTGGGTTTAACGCACACTGCAAGGGCCTTTAAGCATTTCGCCTCCATTGAAATACCAGCGCCCCGGCCGTGATAGAACCCGCGTCTTTCGGATGAGCAGCCGAGCACCATAACCCTGGCGCGGCGTCGCCAACTTGACGTGACGGACCACCAGTGGCGCTCGTCCGCGCCGAGAACGCCGGAGTACAAACGAACGTAAAGAAAGGGAGGCTAAGTTGCGGGCTTGCGAAGCGGCCGCTTGGATTGAGAAATTGGGACAAGCGCAAAATATTGTCAAGTAGTGATGCTGGCAGTCCGGCAGTCAGGAAGGCACCGAAAAGCTTCAGAAAGAAACTTCTTATCGCCCTGACTTGTGCTCCCAAAGAACAGAACTATCGGCGATGGCGATAGCTAGCAGCGTCCTCGGAAGTCATTGAAGAACACAATCCCGACTGCTCATGGCAGTGCTCAGTTTAAAGTTGACGAGGAACCTCCTAGAGAAGGTGCCAAAAGCCACTACGAAAGTCTAGAACGATACCCGCCGCGGTAGCTCAGTGCTTACGGCGCTCGCCTACTGAGCCGGAGTTCCCGGATTAGAACCCCCGGCCGCGGCGGCCGCGTTTCTATGGAGACAAAACGCAAAGGCGCCCGTGTGCTGTGCGATGTCAGTGCAAGTTAGATCCCCAGGTGGTCGAAATCTAATCCGGAGTCTTCCACTCCGGCAACTCTTTCTTCCTGGGGTGGTCTGCGGGGCAGGGACGCGCTACGGCTCGCCTATGCCTTCGTGACCAGCCGGATCCTCTACGCCGTGCCGTACCTACGCACCACCAAACAACAAGACGAGCGCATTGACGCCATCATCAGGAAGGCAACAAAGCGAGCACTGGACCTCCCGGTGGCTACCTCCAACGCCAAACTGAAGGCGTTGGGACTGGTAAACTCCTATCAGGAGTTGCGGCAGGCCCACCTCGTGAACCAATATACACGGCTATCGCAGACGGTGCCTGCTAAACCGCTTACACATTCAACACACATGCATACCAGAGGGGACGGAGAACGCCCGGTGCTGTGGCGCCACATGCTCTTGGTCGCTCCGCTCCCGCGTAACATGGACATGACTTCACATGAAGGCAAACGACAAGCGCGGGTTCGCACGCTTGAGAGGCAATATGGCTATAAAGAGGGCGTCTATTACGTGGACATCACAGGGCCGTCGCCCGCGGGATTCTTCACGGCTGCCGTAGTTCACCGGGGAATGAATGTCGATGGGCTATCTTTTCGGGCCCCAAATTCAACACGAGCGGAGGAGGTCGCAATAGCTCTCGCTGCCGCCGATCCAAAATCGAAAACGGTTATCACAGACTCACGCCGGGCCTGTGAACATTATCTTGCAGGCGAAATATCACCTCTTGCCTCGCAAATTCTAAGACGCGCTCTCGCCGATCCAACTCGCACAAAAGTGATCTGTGCTCCTGGCCACCAGGATCTACGAGGCAATGAGGCCGCTGATGCGGCCGCCCGAGCGCTCACACACCGGGCTCCTCATCCTAGCTCTCCTGGCTCAGAAGCTCATAAATCGCTTCTGCGGTTCCGCGAAATCCTAATTTATTATTGCGACAGCCACCGTCTCTACCCGGCACCTGCCAAGGGGCTGAGTAAGGCGGAGGAGCGAACTCTGCGGCGCCTGCAGACAGGAACCCTTCTCTGTCCTGCAATAGCAAAACACTTCGATCCGAACACAGATGGGCGCTGCCCGCACTGTGGAGAGATCTGCGATATCTTTCACATGGTGTGGGCATGTACTCAGAATCCTCACCTTCCCCCCTCCCCCACCCCCACCCGAGAGGCATGGGAGACTGCCCTCCTCAACTGCTCCACACTGGAGTCCCAAAGGGCTCTGGTCAAGCGGGCGCGAGACGGGGCCTCGTCATGCGGTGTCCCGGACTAAGGATACCGACCATGCAGCAGGGTTTTTTTTTTTTTACCCTCGAGCTCTCTTTGATTAAAGGTTTTCACCACCATCACCACATTCTACCTGCCTCCTTAACGGCGCGGTGCGGGTGTCCACCGAGATGTGAAACAATTGCAACGCAATTTCCTTTCATCAACAACCAGTTCATAAAAAACTAGTTGTGCCAGGCTTCGATCATTCGAAATTAACCCGGTCGCGTCATGCGTCACCAAGCAATGAAGCTGCGTAGTAGCCGTTTTCGGGCATGAACAAATAAGCGGTACAAAGTTTTGCGTCAATAAGAGTCTTTGCCTCACAGTAGACTTGATCTGGCTGAAATCTATTGAACTTGTATTATTTTCCCAACTTTTTCTATTTGCTACTACACCTTACCTACACTTCTAGTGCCTACAAACGAGGTTGGGGCGAAGCGCTTCTAGACACGCTGCAGTGACTGGGGGCGCACAGCAACACACCAGCATCCGCCGCAGCGCTGTACTCCCACAGCTCTCCGGTCGTGTCCGGGGATCGTATCATCTGCGGTGAGGTCCGACCCGGTGACCGTTGGTTCCGGCCGGCAGCAATGGAGAGGCGCCGCGGACGGAAGGCACCCGCCGGTTCCCCGTGTGCACCAGCCGGAGAGACCGCGACCGCAGCCACCAGGAAGAAGGGGCTCTGCGAGGGGCCACGCCATTGCGCGTGGTTGACGACTATGTTGGCAAAGAAACAAATGGTTCAGTCAAATAAGCCACCTGGCCTGTCTGTCTCTGCGCGACAATTATCAGGCTTACGATGGGCAATTTCTAGGATTGGATTCAGCCCCCAGAATTGCGGCGAAGGTTCACTGTGAAGATTCGCATGCGAGGCCTCCGGAGGGAGTCACGCGACCCTGCCCCACCTGTATTGCCGCCATCTAATCAATTTTCTTAAAGAAATTCATAACTCATTCAGCCTATATATTAGTCATCATATCATATATATTAGTTATATAATCATCATCCATCACCTGCCTGTCTGTCTATCTGTTTTATTGTTTCTATCTTTACTTCTTACCTTTGTTATTTCTATCTGCTTATCTAGCTACATTTCTTCCTTTGTTTCCTTCTACCTATCCATCTGTCTATTCCTGTATACCCGTCTCTGTATTCATTCAACAAGTCAGCGTATCAAATACAGAGTCAATCACTTGCGCATCAGTAGGTTTGAATTTTCCTATGTGTCTACCATTATCGGCTAGGACTGGCTTATTTAAAAGTAAATTGGACATTAACAACACCTCCAGAAGCGATTGGACTGCACAGTATTGGGTGCGAAACGATGAGGCAGGAAAACACGCTTATAAGTACTGACAATGCCTTCTACCTGAAGGCCATAAACATCGCTTGCTTTGCTCTGAGACCCGTTTAGACGCCTTGATTCGTGTACTCGTCGTAACGTGGAGCCACATACGTGAAGAGATGGCATACGTCATAGCTCGAGCTGCTAGCATCCCTGCTGAATGCTCTTTCATAAAGGGCTGCCTTCAGAAGGCAAAAAGAACGAACATTTCCGGGTCCCCTTTTTGTTGTACGTAGCTTTTATCCCCTCACTACACGTGCGGAGCAGGAAAGAAAGGTGACAGGCGCAGAAAAAGAAAGTGCAGTGGAAGAGGGCTTTTTCTGGCAATTTCGGCTGATCTGGCTGACGCTGAAAGCAGGGAGGTGCCGGCCCTGTAGTCCTTTCTTGCGTCGCCATGTGCTGAAGCTATCGTATACTGTGCTTGCACTTAAAGAGTTCTCCCTGGCCTAAAAGCCAGCTAGAGCTCATTAATGATAGTTAGTCCGACGTGTTTGGGGAATAGCATTGTTTTCTGTGTTTCAGCTTTTAACGACCAGAACTGTACCATTACCTAAAATGAACACTTTATTGGAGGGATCCAGGGCAATTTAGATCACCTGGGGTTTTCTAACACGCGCTTACGTCGTACGACATACGGACATACGGAGCAATACAAAATGTAACAGTAATCTCTCATTTTCATCCACCCAAGCGCTGCTACGAAGGAAATCTATAGCTTTCACAGAAGCCTTGTAGTTGAAGTCTCTCCTCTAAGGTTGAAGAAAAACTGGAATTCTTTTTTTCATTTGAGAGGTTTATGCGAAAGCTGCACGCATTTATTAGCCATATACGACTGTGCTTCGGTACATTCTAATCAGTACTTACTCCCTTAAGCTATAAGCACGAAGTAGTGCACTTCAGCAGCGCCAAGTTTTAAGGTTTCCAACTTACCGTGAAGGCTGACCACCAGCTAGACTTGGGTGGAGGGGGCAGCTCAACGATGGGTGTCGGAGCGATGCTTCCGCTTATCTTCATGTCTGTCTCTGTAGATGCGGCCGCTCCGGTCGATGCAGCGATCGCATCTGGACTCGGCAGTGGAGGAGGCGCTCCTTCTTCGGTCGAGGGCCTCCTTGAGCTCTTTCCGGCACCTGCTGTCGCTGGTTTCTTAGACGGCGCCACAACGCCTCGTTCTGGTGCCTTCGTACCGGTCTCCTGAGCGGGTGGCTCACTAGTTGATATTAAGGGATGACTGGAATCTAATGATGCACGCTCAGCATCTACTGACGGGAGTTTCTCATCTACCGGCGCACGTAAGGACTCCACCGACGCACGTTTGGCTTCTACCGGTGGACGCCTACTAATTACCGATGAGGGCTTTGCAGGCGACGAGCTGGCGTCTTTACCTTCTGAGAATGTGGACTCACCGTCCTCTACACGACGGCTCCGCGTGGCATGTATGCGATCACCATGGTATCGCCGACTTGTGTCATCGGAGCACAGCATCTCCTCTTTCTTGGCTACGTCAGCTTGCAACTGCCAAGTCAATTTCACTGCCGGGTCGCCTTGTTCCACAATAGGTGGTGTGGGGGTTTGTCTGACGGCTTCGCAGACGACTTGTGGAATGGGTTGGGTCGAGAAGAGGCCTTTGCTCATGGTAAAGATGCGCCGTCGTGCGGTCTTCGCGGTCGCATCGTCGACCTGCGTGGGTTGCCGCGTCAACGTCGGCGCGTCGGGTGACGTTCTTACAGAAGCCGGCTTGAACGTCGGCTCTACGCCACTAGCAGAGTTGGGGTGTTCTTCGACGACAGCCCGCTGACCGGGCAGCACACTCATCCGCTCCGCGTTGTTACAATACACGGCGCCTGCATGCGGCTGCTGGTCGTGCTGGTTCTCGCGACGTATCTCACCATTTGATATGCAAGATGACGTAACCTCTTTTCGGTGGCTTGGCTGGTCATCGTCGTCTGCAAAGGCGTAG
Organism: Amblyomma mixtum; assembly: GCF_055824585.1. NCBI lineage: Eukaryota > Metazoa > Arthropoda > Arachnida > Ixodida > Ixodidae > Amblyomma > Amblyomma mixtum. The sequence continues at coordinate 85,222,887 of NC_143019.1, read as the reverse complement.
CTCTTGCTGGTCGTGCGAGGTGCGCCTGACAAAGTTTGGCTCCCGTGCTGCTCATCGGCCAAGGCAAAATCCGGCTGGTCTGGACGTAAGAAATATAATTTACACTTAAGAGTTGCGTACTCAGCTTGGCGCATACTTCAAGTAATAAATGCGTCAAATATACAGAACAGCAGGCTCTTTTTGTTGTGGTAGTGAAGGACGTTTTACCGCAACCTCAATATATACAATGCGACGAAGCTCTAGCCAATGGCGGCATATAGCAAGGACAACACAAGTGCTGCGGCGCAAAGCCGTATTGTAAGATAAGACTGCGTCTTAACAAGGCGAGGTAGAAAGATCTGCTCACGCTTTGGAGGATGCGCTAGGCGTTCTCTGTTTTACCCGCCACGAACTTTTAATCTATTTCTAGGGAGGCATTAGAGACACTAAACACACTATCACAATAAATGGTCCAGTGGCATTCGCGCCCTCGACTCACTACCAGGCATAATAAATTCGCACTGATGTTTCTCGCCACAGGCGATGTTTCCATTTTGCTGCAGAAAAAAAAATTCCAGTGTGCGCGTGTGACAGCAAATGCGACTGAACCCTCCACACTTCAGAAGCGTAACCCACGTCCACCCTTTAAGTGGCACCGACCAACCAGAAGCCCATGAGAGAAGCCGACCACATATCCACCTCTACACTTCGGAAGTAGCACCTATTTCCACCTTCCGGAAAACTAGCACCCACATCCACCAGAAGCCCACGTAGTAGCTTCAGAAAGAAAAAATGACGGATAAATCAAATTAAAAAACGAAATGGGAACGTAACAAATGTAGAGCGAAAGGCAAAAGACCCCTGCTGCTGCATCTTCGTCACAAACGCTCATTTTAGCGTCCGTCAAATTTTTGTTTCCGAATTATTCCTTCAATGCAGTTGGATAAAAACGATATAGAGGCAAGAACTGGCACGTTAGCCAGTTGTACCCTGAATAACATCTGAAAACCGCCTGCAGCCGGCAATCTAACCTAACTTCCTGGCAAATTTTAATTCAGGCAGCCGAGAATCTAACGTCACATAAAAAACTTAAAGCAAGCTCACCAACTGGTACTCGAGCGCGCAGACGGCGACCCTCAGTAGCACGAGTGCAACGCATATGGGTCTCGTGACTGCAGCCAGCAAGTCAACAACACTACTACTAAAAGACATGCCTTTTTCTTTGACTGGGATGTCTACCTATTAAGTGTCGAGAGTTGCTCAAGATCCTCGAGAGTCAGCTGCTGGCTTGACTGCATGTCACCTCCAGAGCGAATAGTTCAGTGTTCGGCAATCGTTGGATGACCACTGAGTGCATACTTACAGCCTAAGTGACTCGCATCCCTGTCGTCCAGGCTCACTGGGGGCGCCACGACAGCCTGCGGTGCCAGAGGTGGGCCGTTGTGCAAGGTCGCGGCGATGGGAGTTGGCACCCTGGGCGGCAGGGAGTTCTTCGGCGACCCCGAGCGACGTACTGTTGCCGACGATGACCCTGTCTCGTCGGGGAGAGCAGGGCGCCCGCTCATTTTGCTGCTCCCAGAGGATGCTGTAGACATGGCGTCCAAGGGCCTCTTCTTCTTCTTCTTCTTCTTCACCTCATTTTAATGGCACATACCCACGTGGGGGGATTGGCCAAGGTGTAGTGGTATACATAAGAAAATTTCCATAGGATTAAACGTGAAATTTGAAAAATGTATTCATGAAAAACGACAGAAGAATAATTGAAGTGAAATAACAAAGAACATTTTGGCGAGAATAATAATAATTAAAAAAACAAAAAAAAACTCCGAGATTTTTAAAGGAGTTAGCAAATCAACCTACCAGTTGCAATTATGTAATCATGTAGATTCCCACAAATTGAACTCAAAGCAAATCCTTTGGCGCTCGCTCCGAACGATAACAACACTTGCATAGATAACGGGAGCCCTAACCTGGAGAGAGGGACCTCCAGGTAAATCTTTCTCTGAAGTGCGAACTTTGGACAGTAGAGCATGAAATGGTCCACAGATTCAACGACCCCGCATGAGTCACATAGGTTTGTTGGAGACCAGCCACATCTGCATAGGTATAAATTTAAACTGGGAATCCTGCACCGCAGTCGCGTCATTGATACCTCACACTGCCTGGTGTTACACGAACGGACGTTCCATTTATACGCTAAGTGCTGATAATCAGCAGTATTTAGTAGGGGATCGCGTAACCTGGCTGATATGTGTTGGAACCGCTGAAACCTGGAGATCGCCAGCAGACTGAAATTCGGGACGGGATGCGTTACTGGCCCGTCAAGAGCTGACCTTGCTAAATAATCAGCCACCTCGTTGGAATGAATGCCTGCATGACCAGGAACCCAGACAAAACGGACCTCCTTTAAATTGGACGGGACAAAAAATCGCAGGAAGCGGAACAAAAAACCTTTTTGGGAAGTTTCAAGGGAGACTAAAACTGACAAGCAATCAGCCAGGATGATCACGTGAGATACATGACACGGAATTTTGTGCAGGGCCATTCCAAGAGCCAAAAATTCCGCAAAGAATATGGGGATATAATCTGGGATGCGGACAGAATAGCTCCATGCCAAATCCTGCGAAAAGATGCCAACTGCAGCTTTTTGGCCGCTGACGGAGGCATCAGTAGAAAGCACCACATGATGGGGGAATTCCGCTATATGACCAGAAAGAATGCCGTTTAAAATGTTTGTGGGCATGTGTTTCGCATGAGATGGGAAGATGTGGTCAAAATGGAATTCCACTGCTGCCGGCGTGTCGTCAACCCACTGCAAGGAACTGAGATCAACACCAATCGGGGTTAAAAGTTTCTGCGTTAAGGTAATTTGTGGCATTTTATATCGTGGCCAATGTTGGTAAAAAAATAAGGCCTGCTGAGACGCAAAAATAGGAGTACTGACATTAGTCATCGGGTCCAACGACCTGAGGAAAGTTCGCACCGTGAGTATTTGAAAGCGGGAAATTAAATCGGGCATACTGGCTTCGAGATAAAGCAGGGCGTTTGAAACTGATTTTGGCAGACCAAGGCAGAGACGTAGAGCACGCCTTTCCAGTAAGATTAAGGGTTGGACCTTGTAGTTTGCGCTACCAGAGAACAAAACGCAACCAAATTCAAGTATAGGTCTTACATAAGCTTTGTAAAGTAACAATAATGTGTCGCGGCGCATCCCAAACCTTTTATTGGCGATTCGTGTCAGCCGGCCTAGAGCGCGTTCTCCTTTACGCATGTTGTTCTTGATATGAAGGCTCCAATCTAAGGTTGGATGGTAAGTAACACCTAGATATGTAACAGATTCCACTTGTGGAATCAGATTAGAGTGATGGGCTAATGAAATGTACAAAGGCGTGTCTGGAGGAAATACCAGTGTGCCACATTTGTTAACATTCAGGGATAAATTAATACGGTGCAACCAAACTCCAAGAGCATCCAAATATCCCTGCATAATCTGGTAAAGCGAATGGATATCCGTGGCCGAGGCGAAAAAAGCTATGTCATCTGCATACACAAAAACTGTTATATCAGGACGGATGGGGATGTCACTGACCAAAATATTAAAAAGCAGCGGTGATAGTACAGAGCCTTGCGGCACTCCTCTTGATTGATGGTAAGTATTAGAACGTAGGGTACCCTCTGCGCAGTAAAAGTATCTGTCCTTTAGAAATTCAGATATCCATGCATAAATGTAGGTTGGAGGATGTAACTGCGCAAGTCTGTCAAGTAAAATAGTATGTTCTACACTATCATAGGCCTTTGCTACATCAAGAGTCACCAAAGCTGAAACTTCTCTTCTGCGTATCGAGAGCCGGATTCTACTCTCAAGATCCACATGCGCGGTCCATATAGAGCATCCGCGACGAAAACCAATCTGTGCTGGGCTGAGGCCATTAACATCCTGAACATGTTTTGTGAGACGGCTGTGCACTACCCTTTCAATTAATTTGACTAAATTTGAAGTTAGTGCAATTGGCCGAATATTGTCTAAAACGTACCCTTTACCAGCATCTTTCCTCAATAAAATAATTTTCGCCATCTTCCAAATGCTTGGAATCCATGCATTGGTCAATGAAGTATTGACAATATGTAAGAGGTTGCTTGTGAAATCCTGGGCTAAAATTTTAATCATACCAACAGTGACACCATCTTGCCCGGGAGCTGCAGGGTGCATCATTGCCAGGACTGAGAGGAGCTCTGCCGCATCAACCTCGGTATAATCTGAAGAGGGTGTGCTTGCGCGCAGAGGGACATTTCTTTGAGTCTGGAAACGTACTGCGAGTCCCTGAGCAATACTATCCAGGGTTTACTGAGCCTGTTGGGGTGATAACACTGTTGAAGAAGTAAGGTGAGGGACTGGAGAACTCTTGTTACGTTCCATAAATCTATACAGGGCCTTCCGATTACGAGGATTTGAAAGATAAGTGTTCAAATTTTGGTTATAGTCCTCCTTGGCTTTTGCAATTGTTTTTTTGAAAGATGCAGAGAAAAATTTGTAATTTAACCAATTTGCTGGACTCTGGTTGCAGGATAGCCTCTTCCAGGCCGCTTTTCTGCAACGATAGGCCTTCTCACACTCTTGTGTCCACCAGGGAGACGGCTGTTTATTAGAGACTGCTGCGGGCACAGTGAATATTGCATGGTCTACTGCACTTTGCAAAAATGAAACCGCCTGCTGAGCTCTGTCATCCCGGCTAGTACTGACTATAGAGGCAAGTGAGGCGGACATCAAACTTTTATAAATATTGTGGTTGACAAATTTATGGTTTACACAACTATTTTTGTGCGGAGATAACCGGATAGTGAAAGTTATAGGAAAGTGGTCACTAGAAGTACCCGAATCTTCTGTCAACCAGTCAGTCACCTCAAGCCTACCTGCCGATAATGTTAAGTCAATGGCTGAGCGAGCACCGCCTCGCATAAATGTTATATCTCTTGAATTACAGCAGCGTACAGCATTTGCAGACAGCCACGACCAGAGAAGCTGGCCGCAGGAATCAGTGCGACTTCCCCATTCACTGTGGTGGGAATTAAAATCTCCCGCAATAACTACACTACTTGCGCCAGCCACCAAGCTGTCTAAGCAGTCTGTCCTCTGTACACCTAAAGGAAAGTAGGTATTAGCAATTGTAATATCAGCACACTGCGGAAATGAAATTTTGAGCGCTAAAAGCTCACAGTCAGGGAGAAGAATTTTGTTAGAGATAGATGCCTGATGACATATGTGTTTAGAAAGCATGATTACCAATCCGCCTCCCCTACCAGCATTTCGATCTAATCTGAAAACTCGAAAGTTTTTCATTGAAAATGATTTATAAGGTGATAACCACGTTTCTTGTAAAAGCACGATATCAGGGTTGTGTTTCCGAATAAGTAGTTCTAGATCTGGAAGAGAAGAGAATACAGAGCGGCAATTCCATTGTAACACTTTGATACCTGCCATGATTACTGACCAATTGAAGAGGCAGACACCGCCTCTTTGAGGATATCAACATTGGGAATAAGTTTTGGTGGTCCTTTTCTAGCTTTCATCTGATGAGAACTAGATTTAGATGGAGACGAGGAAGCACGACGCTTCTGCGTGGAACACGACATTTCAACATCTGTTGTGCATGCATCGGTACAACATGCATTGCTAGGAAGAGAGATGTTAGGTGGGACCTGGGAAGCATCAGGAGGTGATGCTGAGCTGCTAGCAGTAGCGGCAGAAGCTGAAACAGACGCCGGCTTCGCTGCCAGAACGGATGGAGATGGTGACACAGATTGAACTGCAATAAACTGAGCCAACGCCTCAGAAAATGTGTTTAGCATACGCTCAACAACATTGTTAAGGGCTTTTTCTACAGTGGAGACAATGGAGGCAGTCAAGGTGGACTCAATATCCCCAACAGAAGCGCGCACACGACTAGCGTGTGAATCCTTCTTCCTGTTAAGAAGAGCGTAAGCATCGGCTCTTGAGCACCGCTTCTCTTTGATTATGTCTAACAAGCTGCGCTCCTCACTGCGTTTTGCGCAGTCGGCATCATCTGCTGGGTGGTTATTACTGCAGAGGCAACAATAAGGCTGTTCTGAGGTGCAGTTATCCGCAGCATGACCTTCGCCACACAAACGGCAGCGGGTCTCTGACTTGCATGCTTTGCCGCTATGCCCGAACCGCCAACAGTTGGTGCATTGAAGTGGGCGCGGTTGCAGAGTGTCTACACGGTATACAATAGGCCAGATTTTTAGTTCAGTAGGGCAGGAAGTGCCAGCAAAAGTTGTTATTACCGATTCAGTAGCAACACGCGAGCCGTTTATTTCTCTACTGCACCGATATACCGAAAGGACTCCAACACCTGCATCCTGAAATTCTTCTAGAATTTCTTGCGGGGAAGATGCTGAGTCCACACCGCGTACAATGCCCTTGACGCATGCAAGTTGCTCTGGAATGAATGCTTTTACCGGTAGAGAACTGAAAATTTTGCACTGCAGCAAGTCAGCCACGCAAGCGATATCAGACGATTTGCAGACAATGCCTCTACGGCCAAATGGACGCACTTCAGAGATCTGAAGATAGTTGGCTGTCAATGATCGTAGTTCCTGTTGAATAACTTTGGGTGTTTTCATTTTGATCGCCCCCTCACCGATTGGGACGAGAGCCACAGGAATTGCCTCAATGCCATTTTTCTGGAAGCACTCAAGCGGCAGGCTTTGGGCTGGCAAGCTGGCAAACCAAGCTGCCGACCCTCCACCTGGGGAGGTCAAAGACATCTCACAGCGAAACGCCCCCTCAGGTTCACATTAACCTAACCTTAACCTAAGCCTTGGCCAAAAACCCCCCAACGTAGAACGGCCTCACCAGTGAAGAGCAATCCGGAACCACCAGGAGAAGCAGAGTCCAGCAGCACAGTCCAGAAGCAGCAGCGTTCGAGGCCTCTTCAGTCGGGTTCTTCTTCCTCTTAAGGCTCGACGCGAGCATAGCACGCAAAGCCTCCGTTTCTTCTTCTTTATTTCTAGTATACTTGGCAGAGAGCAGAGAAGCTAAGGTGCATTTATAACGCTACAACGTTAAGGCTTCCGTAGTGCTTGTAGTTTGTGGCCTCTGGTGGAATGGCACACAGCCACAGTGGGATCTTTTTGGTTGGTTGGCCTAAAATAAAGATGGTACATGCCCACTACGGGACAGTGGCCAAGGCAGGGGCGGCGAATTGCAGGAAAGCGAAACGTTTTAAGGAAAAAGAAGGAAAAGTAATAATAAGTCACTCTCTGGCAAATCGGACGGCGGAGCTATGGGGAACCTGTTACCAAGGAGGTTTATTGCGGTGTGGATCTGCAGGAAATCCGGCATCGTCGTCGTCGCCGCTGTGAGCGAAAAATCTCCGGAGAAGCAACCTAGGTGCGCCACCTAGGTCACGTGACCTTGCGGCGTCATCACAACCTGCCCACCAGATAGTGAGCAATCTGATCTCTGTGGCAAGTAGCACTAAATTAATGATTGGTCGCGAGAGCTCTGACAAGCCCCAGCGGCGCCTGCTACAGCAGGGCAATGGCGCATCGTTGAACCGCTGTTGTATGAGAACTGCCAGGGATCTCTGAATATAAAGCCGAGAATGACCAATTCCGCATGTGTATGGCATTAACCTATTGACACTATTACGTCATACCCTTTAGGCGATACTTAAGTGTCTCGTTCAATATTTCTCATGACAGAATAGTCTGTGCTGCTGCCTCTGAAGCCATAACCAACTGCGACTTTATTATTAGATTGGCAGGCAGCCCGATGTGTGAGCTTAGTGAAGGAAGCGTCGCGCAGACCTTCTGTACCTGTCCTCACCTTGGCGGATCACATTTCTCCCTGCGAACGGACTTAAACCAGCTAGGCATCAGGTTGTTCTACAAGGCTAAGATGCTTTACCCACTTCCAGACTTCAAGGATCTTTCATAAACAGTGTGAGCATTGATCGGGGCGAAATTCTAGAGGCCCGTGTATACTGTGCGATGTCCGTGCACGTTAGAGAACCAAAGGTGGTCGAAATTTTCGGAGCCCTTCGCTACGGCGTCCATCATAGTGCCGCGTATTATTGTAGTGTTTGTTCGTTCACGCTCAAGGCTGCAGGAAAGTGTCGTTATCACTTTTGTTCGTGACGCGAGAAGCGACCAGATTAATCTCGATTGATCGCAGGCATGAAAGGCTGCATCTAGGTTTTTCCAGATTACTGTAGATGATCTTGACCTGTTATCTGGAAGTTTCCTTGCCGGCTTTAAATTGAGCGATGCCGCGAGCAGCGGGCATTCGTAGTTCGACGATTGACGAGCACGCTTGTTGCTTACGCCGCCACCGAGTGATTCAGTTCTTTTGCGGGCGCAAGTCAGCCCAAATAAACAGCTTCGTTTGCAAGTCTTTCTGGTGTCTTCTTGACCGCTGGACTGCCGTCACTACAACGTGACAATAGCCTCATTCGCTTTGGGACGTTAAATCCTCATAAAACATAAAGCGAGTGCCATTTACTCTCTGTTCCTTAATTGATCACTTTTTCTGGGCTCCTCCCCACATTTCTGCCCTTTTATCCCTTCACTCCATGCAGGGTAGAGACCTGACTTATGTCCTGTGTAAAAAAGAATCCCTCAGGGTGAAATAAATATTTCTGCAGACTCAACGGCAAGCTGTGTTTTGAAGCAACCGAAATGACATGGCACTAAAATAGTTGTATAAAATGTGTTAATATAGTCGCGGAAATTAGGCTGCCATGAAAATTGTCATAATTAGCCGAGTTGCTTTGACTGCAGGGGAAAACACTCTCGATTGGCCTGTACCTCTGTACTGCGTCACATGTGGTCTCCCTTTCATCACAACGGCCTTAATCTAGTTTACACACATTAATCTCCCCCCCCCCCCCTGCTACGCCCCTTTTGTTCAAGTCTACTCTGTGACCATAAAGATTCAGATTTCAAAAAATTCCTTTTTACTCATTAGGTTAGGCCTGGTGCCACATGTTCTGGCTTCTTTCATAGTCATATCTGACAGTGTGCCACGATGTTTTAAGGTGCAGCTCAGTGTTTGAGTGCACGCTGAGCTCACACGAATTAAGAAACATCGAGGGTTATTTAAACAAGTAAATGCAAGGGACCACTATTGCGTAAAACTGCAAAAGCACAGGGAAAATTAAATTATGACTAAAGTGAATGAAGAAACTAAATTCTTCTCGAAGTGAAAAAAAAACATCATGCCATTAGCAAAGAATAAATGCCATCCCGAGCAGAATGGTAAATGATTTGCGAGCAGGTTGGTTAAGGGGGTAGAAAAAAGGCGCCAGTAGAATTGCTTGCTAGTATTTTAAACGGCGATCATGGCTCATAACATCTATGAATACAGCCTAAGAGAAAATACACCCTCAGGTGTAATGGTAACTTATGTGCTGTTATTGTTTGGTTAAAAAAATGCACGCTTGACAAAAAACAGTACAAAGTGGACTGAAACCACGCGCTTCAAAAATGCAACACTAATCCACAGCGCCACCTGTGCATTTCTTTACTGCATGAGAAAAACGTCAGAAAGGAAAAAAAAAACCGAACATACTCCTGCTTCAATCATCGTGCTGCATAATACGAACCCGCCATACACCCGCACTTTCCACCATCACAGACAACTGAAGGTGGTCGAAATTCCTGCAGACCGTCACTACGGCGTCCCCATAGCCTAAGTTGCTTTGGCACGTTAAATCCCCATAAACCCAGAAACAAACACACACACATCCTGGGAGGCGCACACATTCATCAGGATAGCATAGCCAGCTAGGAGGATCTTCCAGTGCTGCATAAAATACAGCAAGGAGCGCTGCTCTCGAGACACAGGCTTTTTTTTCTGTGATGATTCGGCATGTGGGTCCATTATACGGCACTTCCCCAGACCAAATAGTCCCATCAACAGAGAGGGATCACAAGGGGATCACAAGGCACAACACGATTTTACCCAACAGGCAAATATTTAATGCCGCATGGCATTATTTCAATGTCCCTCTTAAGCGTTCGTTGTAATATTTGCCAGAAAAACACAGCATCAAAGCAAAAGTCCCATCAACAGAGAGGGATAACAAGGGGATCACAAGGCACAACACGATTTTACCCAACAGGCAAATATTTAATGCCGCATGGCATTATTTCAATGTCCCTCTTAAGCGTTCGTTGTAATATTTGCCAGAAAAACACAGCATCAAAGCAAACGATAAAACAATGATCAACAGCAGTCTTGGTGTATTGCGCAGGAGGCAGTTGACCATCCACGGCACAAACAGCTCCTTAGCATGAAGGCATGCCTTGAAAGGCAGGGTATATTCATCCAATTCGGCTAAGAACATTTTTTCAGCAGGCTAAATGCGCATTCACTTAACATGGTTTAAAACAACTGCAATAAAAACACCTCATAAAGCAGCCGATGCAAAGCTACAGAGAACAAAGAAATTCTAATAACCTGAGCCATATGCCTTCTGGAGAGGCTATACAGGCAACAAACCCAGCCATTCTGAACAAAAGCATTTTTGAGCGGGAAACCGTTTATGAACGCAGTTTTTTCATATAATGCAAGAATTCTCTATGGCAATTAATATATCCGCAGATCACACGAAGGAAATTTTGTATATTTTGTTTTTATTCACATTCTAAGTTTTGTCAAAAGCGTTCCCCATTGGTTTTCTATGGCAGTCTGAACTGTTCGATACGATCGATGGAAGCACTGCAAAAGATTTTGCTGCATATCTGAATAATGAACAATTATCTTCAATATTTCCGTAACAGTCTCTTATAATTTTCAAATTTCCGGAATTTTCGCCCCAGAAGGCTGGACCTGATAATTAAAGGTGCACAGTGAGGAAATTTAAGGCCAGCAACTTTCTTAAGGAATCCCTATAAAGTGCTCTCACGACCCTGTCTAGTCGGTGCGAATACGTAAAGCAACTCAACATTAAGTAGCCGGGTAAGCACAGCTATTAAAAATGAGTGGTTTCCCGGTCTTAAAAAGAAAAAAACGCGAATTAAGTTCATGCACAAAAATTGAACAAGGTCTAATCCTACAAACTCTAAAAGATGACACAAGTGTCAGGACGTTTGAGCTCCCATTGAGAGCACCACCTGAAGGGTGCGAATCTTCTATGCATTACCTGCATCTTTCACGTACATCAGCATCATCATCAGCCTGACTACACCCACTGCAGGGCAAAGGCCTCTCCCATGTCTCTCCAATTAACCCTGTCCTTGGCCAGTTGCGGCCACCGTATTCGCGCAAATTTCTTAATCTCATCCGCCCACCTAACTTTCTGCCGCCCCCTGCTACGCTTGCCTTCTCTTGGAATCCACTCCGTTACCCTTAAGGACCAGCGATTATCTTGCCTTCGCATTACATGCCCTGCCCAAGCCCACTTCTTCCTCTTGATTCCAACTAGGATGTCATTAACGCGCGTTTGTTCCCTCACCCACTCTGCCCGCTTCCGATCTCTTAAACCTATCATTTTTCTTTCCATAGGTCGCTGCGATGTCTTTAGCTTAAGCGGAACCCTCTTTGTTAGCCTCCCCGTTTCTGCCCCATAGGTGAGAGCCGGTAAGATACAGCTGTTGTAGACTTTTGTCTTGAGGGATACTGGTAAACTGCCATTCATGATCTGAGAACCTGCCAAATGCGTTCCACCCCATTCTTATTCCTCTAGTAATTTCCCTCTCATGATCCGGATCTGCGGTCACTACCTTCCCTAAGAAGACATATTCTCTTACTACTTCTAGCACCTCGCTACCAATTGCGAACTGCTGTTCCCTTGCTAGACTGATGAATATTACTTTGGTTTTCTGCATGTTAATTTTTAGCCCTATCGCTCTGCCCTGCCTGTCTAACTCATTGATCATGCTTCGCAGTTCATGTCCTGAGTGGCTTAGCAAGGCAATATCATCAGCGAATAGCAAATTCCTCAGGTATTCTCCATTAACTCTTACCCCCAACTCTTCCCATTTCAGGCCCCGGAATACCTCCTGTAAGCAGGCGGTGAATAGCATTGGCGAGATCGTGTCTCTCTGCCTGACACGTACAGTACAGGACTAATAGGACGCAGCAAGCTTTGCAGCCATCCAAGCCTGTGTTGCGCCACAGGCGCAACGAGAATGGTGGCTTTTAATTCTGTAATTACCAGTTCTAAAAAATATTCTTGGCGTCTCGCGCATGCGCAGAACGGAATACGAATGTTTGCTGTCTGAGTTTTCCAAAAACGGATGCTAAAATATTTCATGCCTGAAAACAAACCTTAAAACCAGTGATAAATGAATGTGGGGACTCGACCTGCTCTGTTCTCTTGAGTTTGCTTCCCCACGATGTGGTCCGACCTAGTTAGCTTAACTAACAAGGGAGGGCGGCTCTGTCACAGCGATACTAGCGGCAATAGACGGCGGGAACTCGACGCGCGTGGACGTTTCGGCGCCGTCCTCCGCTCTCTGCCAACAGGGCGAGGCCTCGTGGGAACATTTTCCTCGAGCTCGACCCTTCCGGCCTCGGAGTTTCTCCCCTGGCCTAGAGTAGGCGAACATTCGCTCGCAACCTTGCTGGTGAGTCGGACGACCACGATTCCCTAGCGTATTCTGTTGCTAGCTGGCGTTATTGCTATGGCAGCAATACTTAGCCCACGTTCCTAGCGAAGAAATGCCCTCCGTGGTCGGCGTGCGCTAGGTAGCGCGCCCGATTGCTATGTGGGGTCGGCAATTTGCATGGTCAGCCGTGGATAAGGAGAGTACGCAATATTCCTTCTATTTTAACCCCTTATGACATAAATGGTTATAATATTTCTAGCATACCACATTTCGTACAGACTATGGGTGATTTACTGCGGAGGACCTTAGTAGTTCCCTTGCGTGTGAAATCTCTCGCGCCGGCTATGGCCGATGCGCTTCCGTGGTCACGAGACTGAGGCAAACCACCACAAAGTAGAAGAAGAAGAAGAAGCATAATCATGGAAGACCGGTCGGCGGACGCTAACCAAGACCTGGCACCCGGCGACTTCGCGGAAGCGCCCCAGCGCGTTCCGGTAGCTGCAACGTGGCAACAAGAGCAGGCGGCAGTGCCGCCTTCGCGGAGGCTCCAGGACGGCGCCCATAGCAGCAACATCGGCGACCCTGCCGCGGACCCCGATCTGGCCAGCGCAGCATCCATCGTGGCGCAGGCCGGCAGCGAGTACCGCGTGCTGCCTTCCAGCACCGACAGTTGTAACCTGGTATCCCACATGGATTCCGCGCATTACAGGATTTCCAGATAAAGATGGTTTGGTTTATGGGGTTTAACGTCCCAAAGCGACTAAGGCTATGAGAGACGCCGTAGTGGAGGGCTCCGGAAATTTCGACTGGGGCTCTTTAACGTGCACTGACATCGCACAGTACACGGGCCTCTAGAATTTCTCCTCCAAAGAAATTCAACCGCCGCGGCCGGGATTGAACCCGCGTCTTTCGGGTCAGCAGCCGAGCACCATAGCCACTGAGCCACCGCGGCGGCTCCAGATAAAGAGTCGCTTCCTTTCGGCCTTAAAACAAATTCTTGTACCCTCCGCGGCGAATTATGTCGTTCGACCGCTGAGCTCGGGGCCCGGTGATTCAATCCCGGCTACGCGTCAGCATTGCAATGCAGGCCAAATAATGGAAAGGGCAGCTTTGTGCTGTGCGATGTCATTACATGATAAAGAACCCGAGGTAAAGAACCCCAGGTTGTCGAAATTTCCGGATCCCTTCACTACGGCGTCCCTCATAGCCTGAGTTGCTTCGGGACACTAAACCCCAATAAACCAAACGAACCAACCAAACCGAGGTGGTCGAGATTTATTCTGAGCCTTCCACTACGGTCTCCCTCAGAGGTCATGTGCTTATTATTGGATTTAAAGCCACACAATGCGTAACAAAATCATTTATACTGCCATGATTATCTGTTATGTGCTATCAAAAAGTGTTCTCTGTTACTTCTGCTGCTGGATAACATTCTGTCAACGGCACAAAACCACAATGACTATGAAGAGGCCCGTGTACTGTGCGATGCCAGTGCACGTTAAAGAACCCCAGGTGGTCGAAATTTCCGGAGCCCTTCACTACGGCGTCTCTCATAGCCTGAGTTGCTTTAGGACGTTAAACCCCATAAACCAAACCTAAACCAAACTATGATGATAATAGACATGACGGCTACCCTTTGAAACAAGTCGTCACGTCATGATGTCAAGACAAAAAGAAAAAAAAAGAAACAAGCTCCTCAGCCCTGCTCAAGTCTTTTTAGCAGACTTCGCCTGGTTTGAGCCGACGATGCCTAAGATGATGCTATGTTTAAGAGACGCCCCCAAAGAGCGGATCACGCTCTGCGTTTTTCGCCCTTGAAGATGGCAGTTGACATCATCTTGCCGTAACTGCAGTTTTTTTTCTTCCTCTAGGAGCACGCAATATTTAACGATCTCCCCAGACTCAGTAAGGCATGTTGCCGGGCTAGTTGGTATGGCATCTTAAAACTTGGAATAAAACGACCTTGGCGCAAATAATTTCACATAGACAAAACAAAAGAGACGAGTATGATTTCTGTGTCGTTTTTCTCCCGTTTTGTTCACGTGCATTAGTACAGGACGTCTTCATTCTTACAGAATGTGCAACTAATTAGACATCATTGAACCTTTACTACAGAAAGTTCTCCCTCTGTTTTAAACAGTGGGAGGAGAAAAGCAGGCACAAAAATTGACAGACGATCAACACCATTCATGCGGCAGATTATGCGTAAGCTTAAAGGTACGGACACACTGGCGGAAAACCGTACGTGGAGCGCTGCCGGTGGCGAGGCGCTCGTCGCGAAACCTGCTGCCACACTGCCACGGCCGGTTGATCTGCCGCGCAGCGAATGGGTCGAGGATTCATTTTCGCCGGCTTGCCGCGTGCCGCGGAGCGGGGAGACCAATGAGGGGTGCCCGGCTTTGTCACGTGGGGAGCGTCTGTGTCGCCACCTCTTGGCTCCTACTACAGTTACATGCCAGCGGCGGCGGCGGTGCCACGCGCGCTCCCTCAGAATCGCGGATCTCGACCGGTTTGGCACAAAGGGAGCTTTGCGCGGCGGCGCTTTCCCGCGTAATCTTTGCCGCCGGTGTGGTCATCCCTTTCGCAGCGGGGGTTGCGCCGCCAGCGGCGTGCCGCGCGTTTTTCCGCTAGTGTGTTCGCACCTTCAGTATTGTACTCCTTCTTTCTCCGTACCAACCCCCTTCTCCCCTACCCTTTCTCATCCGCAACCCGTCGCTTCCTCAAACTCTCTTCCCTCTCCCACTTTCTCTTTCCCTTCCTCCTCTTTCTTCACCCGCCAATGTCGGACACTTTTTGCTGTGATGGGCGTTCTAATGCTAACGCATTAAAAAAACATGTGCAAGGACATATTAATGCATGGGAGATACAGGTACAGCTGCAAGTTACTCACAGTACGTTGATGTACTCTCCGAGATCCATTTTACACCCTAATATTTCTCGCAGTACACTACACAGCGATAGGTCGTCGGGTATAAGTACTTGTTAATGGTCGCAGGTTTATATTGTTACTCCTAATTGATCTGTGCCTGCAGAGAGACGTACTGGTATGTAAAAGGTTGCGTCACCTACAACCGTCAATCTACTAGCTAATTTTTATTCTGAAGGCTCACGAGGACCTTGCGGTGTTACTGGCGCTTTTTTTCAAGCGACTAATCCATATAACATAGAGTGCCGCGATTTAACCTCGGTTTTATTAACACGGTTAGACGCTAGTGGTTGTGCACTACTTTTCCGCGTACTGCTGTTGTGAATGTGCATAGAGTAATATTACTCCTCTCTTTTTTTCCCCTGACTTCCGCTTCACTGCCCAGGAACACCACACGGCCACCGGTCTGGCAGCAGAACCAAACTCGGTGAGCGAGAGCACAGGCGGCGCAGAGAGCAGCCACGAGAGCCAACGTAGTCACGTGACACAACGCCGACGCGTCAACGCCATGGCCAACAAGGGCGCCGAGGCCGATCTCGTCCCGACAGGTGACGATTTGCGCTTTGCTTCCTTTGCCACTAGAAACGCCCAGCTGCCGCAACCAGAGCTGTGAGAACGAGTTCATCAGGAACTACTCTTTCCCGCGAAACTATGAAACTATGCAAGGCAGTCGTGTAGTGATATACGCACGCCATACAGCATAAATACAGATATGCTCCACAACAATGCCCTTATCAGCTACTGCTGACAGCTTACTATGTCTGTGTGCACATTTAGAGGGGCTCTGAAAGGAGCACTGAGTGATGCTGGGGTATGCCTAGGATATTAAAGACGCCGCTTCACAAATATCCTCCCCAAAATTCATTCTAATGCGTTTCGTGGAAGCTGAGTTCACTGCGGTTAAAATTTTAATTTCCGCGTTTTTGCGCCGTTTTCTCTCCTCTCCACTTTTGCACACTGAAATGTCGGCGCTCCCCCCCCCCCCCCCCCAACTCGGCCCATCCGCTGCCTGCCGAAGCGCGCATTGTAAACGATCGGCCCGCTTTCGAAGTATTCTACGGGGCATGAACGCTCGGTGGCCTATATTCTACATAATGCAAGCGTATTATAGCCAACCTCATGCACCCTTTTCAGGGTCCCCTTAAGCCTTATCCTTGTGGTCTTAAAATTTCTTAAAATTGCTTCAAATTTCCCTTTCTCGTTATGTAACGGAGGTTTCTGATCCCTTAAAAGACGCATTGACTTTCCTAAATTTCTGTACTCAGTGCGATGGTGCAGGAAAGTAAATTTGTAGCGCTTAAACACCCCGCTCTCAAAAATCTTCTTTCCTTTCTAACCGATGCTCTGGTGCACGATGTAGAGGTGCCAAGGAGGCAGGGCTCGAGCAACTGCTACACCGTGACCCTCTGCTGCGCCGTCGTGGTCCTGCCCCTGGTGATAGCGGGCGCCGGTCTGGGGCTGCTGGCTACGAGGAGCGGGGCGCGCCGAGCCGCCCAGGCCTTCGTCGATATCTCGGAGACGCTGCTGGACCTGTGCGGCGAGGACAACTCGAGCGACGCGTGTCGCGACACCCTGGACCGAATGAAGCTCTCCATGAAGGCCGACGCTGACCCCTGTGACGATTTCTACGAGAGCGTGTGCGGAAACTGGGTGCCCCGGTAAGCACCCTCGCGTCTTCACAATCGCTTCGACGTCTGTGAGTGCGTCTGGGGTACCATGATTCACGATGCGGCAGAGGTTGCCACATCCGCTCTTATTTATCAGCACTAACAGCTCGTTGGTGGTAGTGGTGGAAAAGATTTATTTTAGGCTATTTACAGGAGACAGTGGGGACCGGCCTTAAGGGCCAGCCCCTTAACAAATTCTAGGAGGGGTCCCTAGTCCGGGACCCTTGTGGCTACCGCGGCAGCTCAGGCCCTATACCACGAGGGCTCTTTGGCTCTCTAACGCAGAGCAGCCGAGCAGGGCAGCCTCCCAGCTCTCTCGGGTAGGTGAGGGGGAAAGGGGATAAGCAGAGTTGTAAGGGCATGCCCACACCATGTGGTACACGTCCGAGAACGCGCATCCACAATGCGGCGGACACTCCCCGTTAAAAGCCAGATTAAAATATTGCAGCACTGCCGGACATACTACCGTAGGCATCTTTATAATGGTCGGTAAGGACGAGTTTTGTTAGCATGACTGGATAGAAGCATGTCCTGAGGAAGAGATGTGGGAAGATATAAAATGCCCCATGACAAACCTGTAGCGCTCTTTGGCAGCACGATATCAAATGTCGTCTGCCTCCTCAGCTTTTTTAGTCTTGCGCAAAACTCATAGTATTCTTAAAGCTAGTTTTTAGACAATATCTGCCTTTAAAATACTGAGAAATATATGGCTTGATCACCGGCATCATTATTAGTAAGACAGAACCCCAGGTGGTCGAAATTTCCGGAGCCCTCCACTACGGCGTCTCTCATAGCCTTAGGCGCTTTGGGACGTTTTTTTTTATTCAAGAAAATTTAGACAACACAGTGCCTTGGTGCAGAGGGCAAAAGGCGAAAATCAATCCGCCTGACTGGGCCCTAAGCACCACTCGAACACAACAGCAAGGGGCACATACATGCACATACATAAACAATATAATGATCACAGTGCAAATGTTTGTGCAACACAACTTCCTAATAGAAACATTCATTATATTCTTATTAAGAAGAAAACACGTCTAAAAAAATTACAGGAAAGGACAGTGCAAGAGCATAGATCAAAAATATGTATGGAAACTAATAGTTAAACCCCATAAACCAACCAACCAACCAACCAACCAACCAGAACGAAGGCTTGGCCAAAACGCGAGTATTAATATGGGGCAATGAACTATTGTATGATATTGCATTTCCCGCCCACTACCCATAGGAGAAGTGACATTGTAGCTCGAGTGCCTGTCTTCCACACTCACAGCTGCCCGTCCCAAAGTTATGCACAGAATCTTAAACGGGTACAGCTGAGGCTTCGTCAGTTCCTGACACGTTATTATCGGCAGCACTGCCAGCCACGTCTGTGCGCTCGCTTTCGGAATCAAGTTCAAAGGAGCAGAATTTGTTCATAAATTCTGCATAACTTCGGCAAGTTCCATGAACTGGTGCACTCGAATCCATTGTCATCAGAGTAGCGATTGTAATACGTCGCAACCATAATTGAAAAACTGCAGGTTTTCTATTTATTGAGTAGAGTAGCTGCTGTCTACTTATTTTCTTCATGTAAACTTTAACTGTCTCTGTAGTGGGTGTAGTCAATTAATTTACTGTGGGCAGGAAATGTTCACGGACTATTGCTTGTAATGTAAAGTTGAATGGTCTCTTCAGCGGGTGTAGCTAATTAGTGTACTATATTCAGGAAATGGAAAAGGACTATTTCATTTAATGTAAAGTTTAATGTTCTCTGCAGTGGGTGCAGCCAATAAATGAACTATTGACAGGAAATGTAAACGAACTTTTTCTTTTAGTGTAAATTTCAATGGTCTGTGCAGCGCGTGTAGCCAGTTAATGTACTATTGGCAGGACATCTAAATTCACCAGGAAACTGACTTTTTTTTTGCCGAAGAAAGGAACCATCCACCTCTTGATCATCATACATTTTTAACACGAAAGCCGTAAAGTTTAAAACGATCACTCTGTATATGACGCGGGTAGGATATCCGCAGCCGCCAGTAAACATGTTCAGTGGCAAGACGGCATTGAACTTTTTGAGGGTCATATTTGAATAGATAAAGCGGGTTGTTCGTACAACAGACAAGGGATAATAGTTACGGTTTGTTTTCTGCGGCAATACTATAAATAAAGCTCATCGTTCACCCACCGAAATTTGCATAAAAAAACTGAAATAGCATACACGGTATACACGAGGTCTGTTAGAAAAGTATCCGACTTTATTTTTTTTTTGCGAACACCTTATGGATATGAAACAAGCGCGCTTACAGCAGTCAACCTTGAACCCTCGGGCGCATGCACGAATTTTTTCCCGCCTGCCGATAGCGTCAGTCGCTGGCAAGCAGCGTTTGAGTGAGGCAGTGCGCAGTGCTCTCGTCGGTTTTTTGTTGCAAGGAAAATGGCGGAGCGAGAGGAGCAGCGCTACTACCTCAAATTTTGCCAGAAACTTGGCGATAGCCAAGTGGAAACCATTCGAAATGTTCAGACGGCTTTCGGTGATGATGCTATGAGCAGCACACAGATTAAGCAGTGGAGCAACTGGTTTAAAGACGGCCGCACATCCGTGGAGAGAGAGCCACGCTCCGGTCGGCCATCAACATGCCGAAATGACCAGGTAATTGCCGAAGTGAACGCT
Organism: Amblyomma mixtum; assembly: GCF_055824585.1. NCBI lineage: Eukaryota > Metazoa > Arthropoda > Arachnida > Ixodida > Ixodidae > Amblyomma > Amblyomma mixtum. The sequence goes on along the minus strand of NC_143019.1, from coordinate 85,203,083 downwards.
GTGGTGATGCGGGACTGTTGTGTGACTATCCGGGAAATTGCGGGAGAGGTGGACATCAGCAATTTTTCTGCACATTCCATTATCACCGAAGATTTGGCCATGGAGAGAGTGGCAGCGAAATTCGTGCCGAAGCTGCTGACAGTGGAGAAAAAGCAGCTTCGTGTTGAAGTCTCAAAGGAGATGCTGGATTCCACAAACAGTTACCCTGACTTCACCGACGCCGTAATCACTAGTGACGAGTCTTCGGTGTACGGGTACGACCCGGAAACCAAATCACAGTCGTCACAGAGGACGCATTCCACGTCATCAAGACCAAAGAAGGCCCGCCAAGTGCGCAGCAATGTCAAAGTGATGCTGACTGCTTTTTTGACTCCCTCTGTGTGGCACACCACGATTACGCACCCCACAGGGTCAAAGAATGACTAAAGAGTAACAGAGATGTCCTCCATCGCCTACGTGGCGCTGTGCGGCGCAAGAGACTGGAATTGAGGTCAACAAGAAATTGGCGCATCCCTCGCGGCATTGCTCCTGCACATTCCTCGCATTTGATTCAGACTTTTCTGGCGAAAAACCAGACTCCTGTAGTTCAACAGGCTCCTTACTCTCCTGATATGTCCCCCTACGACTTCTGGCTGTTTCCTAAAATCAAGAGGTCATTGAAAGGAGCGCGATTTCAGAAAAGAAAGGACATTATGGCTGCAACGACAGCAGAGCTAAATTCCATTCCGAAAAGGGCCTTTCCGGAATACCTCCAACAATGGCAGCACCGCTGGGATATGTATATGGAGCCCCAAGGAGACTAATTTGAAGGTTATTAGGTTTCTAACGCTTCAGTTATGCCAGTTTTTTTTCTTCGGCCAAAGGTCGGATACTTTTCTAACAGACCTCGTATGCTCCGAAGAAGTGTCCAACGTGTTCTGCCGAGCTTGCCGTGGACCCCGCTCGGCAAACCTGAACGCTGGCTCATGTACTGTGGTGATTATTTAAGCTGTATGGTGCTTGGGGTTCGAGACATAATTGAGATTTTGGTCTCCATGTATGCACAGATACAAGAACAGACCGTCGTACCTCGAGGAGCATGTGGAGTCCTTTAACATCCGCGTCCACGAGACACTCCTCACCAAAGCCGCCACCGTGCCACCGTTGTCCGACCTGCGAGCGGCCGCCCTACACCAGATGGCGGTCTTCCACAACAGCTGCCACGCAATGGCCACGGGAGGGCGCGACTGGGCTGACGGCGTCTCCGAGGTCACCGTGGTCCTGGGCCTAGACACGCGCACTTGGCTCAACGTGACCGCCTTCGACGCCCTGATGAACCTCGTCCTTGACGCCACCCACAAGACGGGACTGCCGTCGTTCATCCGGTATGCGAAAAACTTCGAGGTTCTGCAGCGTCAGTACTTAAAATCAGGGTGCCTCTGTGGGTCTCAGACCCACCACTAGTACTGAGAAAGGTCCTGAGACCCCCCGCGCTAGCATTTACGGACTGCATGAATCTAAAGTAGGCAACCATTCTTCTTGCCAGTGGTGGTCGGAATATTGCGTCTGTATCGTTTCCAAAGTTTTTTCCGTGATTTTTAGCAAGAATCGTTTACATATATTTTACAAAACCCGAGGCGCAGAAAACAAAGTTGGCAACACTACACAAAGGCTGGAAGGATAAAGGAAACCCGTGCCCTCACACAACCAGTGAGTTCAGAGCTAATAAATTATCACTGAAAAGCATAGTAACTTCATGAAATTAGCAAAGAGAGGAAGTTTTTAGACGGGTTAGTAAACCGAGGAGCTTGTTAGCAAACCGAGGTTTGCTAACAACCGAAATGCCGTAAGGCATTTCGAACAGTTTCCAGGCTTCGTACAACCGTGCGTACAACTCAGTTACGACGATGATCGCACGAGGCTCCGGGCACAAGCAGAGGGTGGTGACGCGGTCAAGGTGTCAGCAGGGCGACGCGTCGGTTGGCAGGTGATGTGCGGATAACAGCTCTTGCTGAAAATATGTAAAAACGGACAGTGCGGGCAGCGCCATCGAATTGTTGTTCACGCTAAAAAATGGTGTTCTGTCGCTCTTTAGGTATGCTAATGTTTCTTTGGTAGAAAAACCAATGCCAATGTATGGTTGAAGAAGTTGGATTTGAAAATTTTCCTATCACTCGATTCAAACCCGTGACGTCTACAGCAAAAACGACTCGCTGTTTTGAAGTGAATAGAGACCTAGCATAGCCACTGGCATCCTCGGCGGGGAAAAATCTCTACGCACGCAGTTTACTTGCGAAATCGGCCGGTGATGGCGACACATGCATTCTGCTTTTTAGTCTTCTAGCTTATAAAATCATTTTCGGTGAAAATGGTCCCTCTGTCTTAGAATTCCTCAGTTGATCAATAAAGGCCGAATTTGATTACACATTAGCGTCTCTTTAAAAATGTAAAGACGCCTCATTTTAGTAGCATGTTTTCTTCTCTGAAATGATGCGTTATCTTGTGTATACACGGATAACCACGTGGTATTCGCCAACGACTGCTTAGAAATATATAACTTAATTATTTCTATCAAGCTATACATGTTACGGTTCCACCTAACGAACAATAGTTGTTACATCAAAGCTCGGTCTAGGTCATGTGAAGCATCAAAAAGTCTGCAATATCATCTGTGATAAGTCCTTTATTTGCATTCAGGCTCTTGAAGCGGGCTGAGTAAAGCATTGCAGTGAATTAAAACGACGCATCAGTTGATATATTTCATGCTTTACGTGACCTAACCCCACTTTTCCTAAGCATCGCTCGGTTTTGAAATCTAAACCGAAACAGTATCAGCGAGGAAATTCAATTATGAAGTATTCAGCGGTCGCAGGAGAATACTACGGAGTGAATCGTGTAAATTAATGTCTAACGCATCGCTGCAAAAAAAAAAGATAACACGGAAGCAAAAAATTCGATGTCTACACTCATTTAACTCATGACATTCTAGTGGAGGGTGTGTCTCACTGTTAAGCGTGTTTTTATACATAAGAGATTTGCCTGCGTATAAAAACTCCTTTCGGCGCTCTAGTGGGCGGAAGCCTTCCTATGTACGACATTTGTTACGTAACAGTCAAACGATTCTCGCTGCGGAAATTGAACGCAGTTGTGATAATCACGACCTCCAATTCATTACTGCTTCATTTCTTCAGCGTCACGGTGAGGCAAGGCACCACTCACACCGAGATGGGTGAGACCCTGATCTCCACACTTCGATCGCATTCCAAGATGAGCGAATATCTGCTGGGAGCACTGCCGGCACTCAACGTGAATTTCAAACACGAGTTTCACCTGCTGTTCGAGCTGGACCGCTACGTGGAGAAGATCCGAGCAGCGCCCGAGGAAACTTCGCAGTAAGAATGCGTCCAGCTCTCATTCGTGGGCCTCAGCCCATCTACCTTCCACTGTGCCTCCCGCACACTGGACGTTTATTAGTTTTTTCTGACACCAGATTTTTACGCGTAGGAAAAGCGCTAACAAAAGTTTTTTGGATTGCTCGTACAAACTATGCGTTATCAGCTTTAACGTAGCGCGAAGAACAGGGAAGTTTCGTGGAACCAAAATTTACTACCCAAGTAAACTTCAGATTCTTCTCTTCTTCCTCGCACCAGGGGTGCCCCGCCAGAGACGGTTTGTAGACTAGAAGACTGAAGCTTTTCTTCGCACCAGGGGTGCCCCGTCAGAGACGGTCTCAAGATGAGTTGACACGCAGGGATAAATGGAATACTTGAAGTTTTATAAACAAATATTTACAGCATATACAAGTTAAGACACTGGAGACATATTAAACAGCAAAGGACAAACAACAAAAAGGTGGAACTGGCTAACACTAGGGGAGGCCCTTACTCGGCATAGCCGAAGATGCATAGCATCTCACCTTAGCGCAGAACCCTTATTACGGCTCGGGAGCCCGGTTTTAAAGACTTCGAGGCCCGGCCCACATTTGGTAGCACCCAATCATTCTACACTCTTCATAAGATTGGCTAATCGAGTGCATGGCCAACCCTCCAACTACCGTAGGGTAAATCACCCTCTTCACCACAAAATAAAAGTAAAAACAAACACAAATACACATTCGTGCCAGCACGTGCGCGAATCGGTACCGCGGGGCGGGGGACACCCGTACTTCCCGGAGCATTCGCGAGCGGCCGCGTTCCGAGAAAGGAGACGCTTCGCTTTGAGCGCCCCCAGCCGCGTTCCGATGACCCCGCGTACACTACCGATCCCTTACAACCCACTCATGTATTATATGGTTTTATTTATCCGACGTTCTGTGGTGGCTACGACGAAACCAGCTGCACTTGACTAGAACGGGTGCAACGTTAGTGAACGCGTGGTGAACCAAGCAAGAAATTAGGAATGTCAGTAACTCCGGATCAGTGAGACTCGAAGAACTGGGGGAAATGTGCCTAAGCGCGCCAACTATACATGATTTCGCTGGGCAAGCAACTCCCTTCGGTGGGCATTATTAATTACTTAGTGATTTTTGAGGAAAGGAAACTGCGCAGTAACTGTCACTTTTCTGACTGATGAGCTGTACGATGCTTTAGCAATAATAAGTTTAGTTAGTAGTGCAGGTTTTGTCGAGTTGTTCGAGTGTTCTTATTTACCCGTGCGTTAACCTACGAAGCCAATTTTCTCCCATCTATCAACCTCGTCAGGAGCTATATCGAGTCATCAGCATGCCTGTTCCTGTGTGGATCTTTTTCCTTTGCAGAGCTGGCCCGTATAGGCACAGCGTGGTGCCACTATTGAATGCTAGCGAGGAGCTGGGCAAAACTCTTCGTCCGGATAACATAACCACCCAGAGGGCTAGAAACCTTCGCGGAGGTACCAGAATTGATGCTGTTGTCGAGAGACTGCAGTCGGCACCGCTATCCACTGCAGCTGTGTACGCTTTGACAGTGCTGCTATCGCAGGTAGGCATATCAATACTATAATCTTAGTCACGGACAGCTAGCATGGAAATACCTTCTTTCTGGTTCACCAGGTGGGGGTTCACCAGACTGTGCTTTGAATAATATTTTGCTTCAATTAAGGTCAAAGCATAATTAATGCTACGTTAGGTGCCCTATAGATCAAGTAAATAGCTTTATTCAAGCCTCGGTTCCTGGTCGTGCACCAAACATATAGCGCGACCAATGTAATATGAAAATATAAAACAACCAAACCGAGTTCCTTGGGAAGCAACAATAAGCAAGCTGTATTTCTAGTATCATTCCAACAATGCTAGAACCATTGATACGTATTCATCCAGGGGTGTTCAGTAAGTTGTCTACAGCGGTATGTTGTATTACTTTTGAAGAGCAGATATTTTCTATACAAGTTGTACAAACCTAGATATGCAACACACATAGCAGCCGGTCGACCTGGTGAAAATACTGGAAGTGACTGGATGACAAGTGCGCTGCAGTGAGTGTCTACATAGTAAGTAAGGGACTTGGAGCTTACTTCGCTGAATAAATTCCTTACAGGGAAGAAAATGCGCATTAAGAAATCCTTAAGAGAAGTATGCTGCATACGAGGATTATGCACCACACTACTAGCAAGTGAATTTTTGGACCGAGTAGTTTAAATTGGTTAGGGAATTCATTGAAGTCGATCCCCGTTCAGAGCGGCTCATCGAAGCATCTTTTTAAGAAATGTGCTGTAGACTGGAGGCCATAACTTGGAAAAATCGTCGGGCGAAAGTCAAAGTTGTGGCTCTTTAGTTATGAATTTTAGTTCGCACGGTGCCAGTATACGCCGGAATACGCATTTTGCCTCGGCTATCCAGACAGAAAAATTCAATATGTATAAACATATACACTGTACCGCTTCCTGTCAAAAATGAATGAATGAATGAATGAATGAATGAATGAAATCAGTCACGACGCTTTGATGATGTCAAATATTTGTCGCTGGTGGATGCTAGAAATCCTGACACCTGAGCACAAAAGATGACGCCAGCAACTCGGCCAAGATAAAATTACAAATACGTAAAGAAAATTCAAGAGACCTCGTTTCTGGAATAGATTACGAAACATGGTTATGAAACCATGATTTTGAGATTAAACAAGGGTTTTGCGTAGAAGCGCAAAGGGTCACCAACTGCAAAAAAAAGAATTTTATGTGGAGGTCAGGTGGAAAAACCACGGCATGCTTTCTTTGGCATACAGAAGGCGGTCAAATTATAAAATTCATGCCACGAAAGAGAATCATTACTGAAGACACCTATGCTTCAGTAATGTAGGCATTACATGAGACAATGAAAGTTTCCTCCTACATGTAACGGATCTTGTCATTGAAGGTTAACTGGAACTCTGATGATGCCAAGGGGATTGCACTAAAAAGTACTAAGTTCAGTTTGGCCTGGAAACATTTTTTCATATTCAGGTAGACAACTTACTGAACACTCCTCCTACTCAGGTGCTATCCCAATGAATGAATGAATCACGCAATTGAACTCCTCGTCTGCTCTCTTTTATTTATTTTTTTGTGCACTGCAGCAATGGCACATAGAAAAATATGGATTCCTTCGACGCTTTAAGCATGTGTTAGTCCTAGAAGAGAGTAAAAAGGCAGTAACATACCCAACAATTCTGGACAAAAGCATTTTTGAGTGGAAAACCTTTTAAGAAAGCAATTTTTTCATATAATGTAAGATTTCACTATAGCACTCAATATATCCGCAGACCACTCGACGGCCGTCTTGGTTTTTTTTCGCTTAACGTTTTTGCTAAACTCAAAAGCGTTCCCCATTGGTTTTCTATTGCAGTCTCAACTGTTCGATGCCATCAATGGAAACACTTTAAAAGAACGATTTTTGCTAAATATCAGAAGAATGAACCATTACCTTCAATATTTCTATAACAGTGTCTTAAAATTCTCGAATTTTCAAAAAGGTTCTCCCAGAATGTCGCACATGCTCTCCTCTAGCAAGCTGTTATAATGAGGCAGGGTATGCTGCCTAGGAACCGGGGTAGATTTGGACCACTAAAGAATGCTATTTTCGAAAGGGAGGCGTATTCCGACTTCATTTGATGGACTTTTAATAGCAGAACCAGTTGCCTTTGGTTAGTATTCGAGAATATTTAAACCTCGTTTAAAATCTGTGTAACTGCAACAACTTCTCATGTTTGAAGAAATCTTCTGCGGCGAAGCCGAAGTATTCCATGTTTACAGCGATAAAAGTCTACCCCAGCACTTGGGCAGCATACCGTGCCCATAGCAGGGAGTGCGCTGTTAGACGTGCTACTTCCGTTCTACTCCCATATGAGGTAATTCGTGTTTAGAGCGTAGTAACCATTCTGGTGCTTTGCGACTATTCCAAGAATGCTACAAGAATCGGCTTGCTTGAAAACGGTGCTAACGGCAAAGCAACAAATAAGGTGGTAATCGTTGATTACCCTTAAAGGGAAACTGCATAGGTTTTAGAAATCAGCGAGCTTAAGAGGGGGGAATGTGTGAAACATGCAGGCAAAGCATGCGAAGTCTTTTTGTGCTAACACTTGAAATAATGAAGTATTCGCCTATTAAAATCCGGACGCCCTTCAAACCTTTCCGCAGCGCACAACGCCAGGTGGGGAGTGCATAATGACGTCATCGAAGGTATCGGTACATTTCCAACGTACAAACGCCTGCTTTGAAGGAAAAAAACCAACGCCACCGAAGGCAAACCCTACCGAGAGTTGTTTGGCAGTCTCTAACGAGTCAGGGCAGGGTGTGGCTGACGAAGCAGTAATTTGAAATCATACCTTCGCTGTCGTCACGCTGAATTTCCCTGTACTCCTCGAGTGCATTGAGGAGAAGCGCAAAATCAAATTGTCGATTACGTCACTATTTTAAATGGTAGTGCAAAAACATTTGGCATGCTTTACCTACAGCCTATATAGATTTTAATCCTTGAATATCGCGAAATTCCCAAAAAAGTGCTGCAGTTGCCCTTTCTTCTTCAGCCCATGTGCTGTGCTACCCCAGTGCACATTTTAATATCCCCAAGTGGTCGAAATTATTCCGGAGCCCTAAACAGCAGAATTGTTAAGACATTTTGACTGCTTCCTTCCTTCCTTCCCTCAGTGTGCGGCTCAAATGTCCAACAAAAATTCAGAGTTACTGCGCTTTTTCCTTTCTGCAAAAGCCAATTTTCCAATTTTTATTTTTTAACAAAAATATTTTATTCGGCACAAGCGCAAGCAGAGCACATGCAAAACGCAAATAAGCGTTGAAGAGGAAACAAAACGTATGCAAAATCAGATGTATGCGTTAATAGATAAAGAGGGTGATGTCATCATAAATATTGATAATATGGTTAATGTAACCGAAGAGTTAACAGAAATTTATACAGCAGCTAATGCACTCAGTATGTTAAGCAGAGAGGCAGTAGCACAGAGCAATGGAACATCCCGTCAGTAAAAAAAAAAAAAGAGGGAGAAAATAAAGCCTTAGGAGCAATGCAAAGCGGGAAAGCAGCTGGTCGCGATCAGGTAACAGCAGATCCGTTGAAGGACGGTGAGAAAATAGCGCTAGAAAAAGCTGCTCACCCTGTATACGCAAAGGCTTTCGATTTCGAGAGGGCCTGAAGCTTGGAAGAACGCTAACATAATACTAATCCATAAGAAAGGAGAGGTCAGAGACTTGGAGAATCAGAAACCGATCAGCTTATTGCTCGTTGCCTATAAGGTGTTTAGCAAGGTAATCGCTAATAGAGTCAGGACAATCTTAGGCTTCAAGCAACCGAACGATCAGGCAGGCTTTCTAAAGGCTACCCGACAACTGGCCATGTTCACACTACCAGTGAGGTGTCAGAGAAATGCGCAGAACATAACCAGATAAAGCATTTCACCAAGTCGAAACCTCACCAGTCATACAGGCATTGTGAAATGGGGGTGTAGAAAAGCCGTACGTAAAATTACTGGATGATATCCATAACGGCTGCACAGACACCAGACTCCTCCATAAAGACAGGAATAAATTTCCTTGTTCCATTTAAATCCCTCCGTGCACAGTGTATTTCATTTCCATTAGTGTTGAGTGAAGTCACCACACTCCACTCGTGAACGAGCAGGTGATGAAGTACGGACCGCTACTTCGTGCCCGCCGGTCCGAGCGCGTCCTCTGGTGCCTGCGCCTGACGGCTGCGCACTTCGACGCCCTCTACCCGGACTGGGTGGCGAGCACCTTCCAGAAGCGCGAAGCCCTGGCCTCCGTCACGGGACTCTTCGCCGACATAAGGGTGCTGCTGATGCGAGACAACCGCGTCAACCACGGCGTTGTCGTCCGCACCGGCCACTTGAAGAGATCGCCCCTAAAGTATTACGGTATGTCTCTCCTGTCGATGTAACTTCTTTCTTCACTGTCTAATTGATACCTATTCACGCTCAGTAAGAATGGCTCAGTACAGTAGTGAGCAGCCTTGTCTAGAGCGCTTGAGCAGTGCGCACTTGGTAACAAAAACCGAAATTAGAGAGCAGCCCCTCATTACAGGGCAACGTTTTCGTGCCTGCTTTGTTTACGAGGCTATCTGGCGCTACTTCCGTGCAAGCGTTGCAGCTGGACCCTAGAGGCTGCCACAAAATCTGGATTTGTTTGCAAGGAAGTGCACCGCCCGAGCGCTCTAGACAAGGCTGCTCACCACTGTACCATGAGCTCTCGTTTCTTTAAGGCGAGCAGTTTCGAAATTTGCTGCCAGCCTGGTAGCGATGTCACTAGTCGCAAATGAGAAGTTGCGAGTAACCTCATAAGATCCGAGTTGTTTTCATTTCAAGGAAGAAATCTGATTCGTACCTACACCTCTTTGTTTGTTGCGTTCTGGAAACGTGCAACAAAAAAAAAACCTTCCGACCATTTGCTACTATGTTGTGCATTTTGAAAGTTTGTCACGAAAAACACACAACAGTGGTTAAGTGCGAAAAAAAATTCATCTATTCATTGGCTTTCGCTTACTGCGGTGATTCCTTTACAATTATGGACGAGCTGCTGTTCACGTTTGTGCGGAAACTTGTGAAACATATTAGGCAGTTTTAGCTGTGCGTCCGCCAAAGCTGGGCGTACGCTACGGGCGGACCCTACGCGCACTGCCACCCGTCCTGGCAACGTCAGTTTTAGTTGCGAGTGGCTAGCGTAGCGCCCGAGAAGCGTAACATATTGTGGCGCCATCTAGCCACAGCAAGTCAAAGCTCCTGAACTGTTGTGCGTAAAGTACTTCTCCAACTTTGCACTAGAATTTGTGCTTTAATTTGATTGAATTGATTTACTTTTAGAAAAAAAACAGCCTTCGAATGCAACCTTTTCCTCTTTTATTAATGGCATTGGCGTTTGCATTCGAAGGCTGTTTCTTTTTCTAAATGTAAATCAATTCAATCAAATTAAAGCACAAATTCTAGTGCAAAGTTGGAGAAGTACTTTACCGTGGTCGTTGCTATGGCGACAGTGTAGATAGCTAGGCTTAACATAAAGAAATTCTCGAATTTATCTAAAAAACTATGACTATTTGTCACGTATATCATTAGGGAGGGGTGAGAATGCGCAAAATAAAAGTGAATACACCCGTTTAGAGCGAGCTATCGCGTCGAAAAATGGAGCGGTGATGCAGTATTTGTAGTATTTGGTACGAAGCGGGCGTGCAAGGCGCCGCCATGTTGCCAACGTTAACCACGCAGGCCACGCAACGCAAAGTCAGCTGGCTTACGTACGTACGCAAGACGCAGGGCTTGCGCTTGCGTTCTGCGCATGTGCACTACGGTCCCCGCTAGCTCCTTGCGTACGTCAAGCCCTTGCGGACGCTCAGATAAAAGTGTCTTATTGTTATCAGTGTGAAGGTGACGCTTGCATTTTGAACAAATCAACCCTGGCTGACCTTTGCATCGGGACATCTTGAAGCGCTGCCATTTCTCATATATGGCTGGCCGCTGTTCCACGCTCTGCGGCCCCCTGCACTGGAGCATTAGGATACGGACCCCACCCGCCTTCGGCAACTTTGCTCTGTATCTCTCAATAACTGTTTCCACCAGCATCGCTTCAGTGGAATCCTTTAATATGTCATCAGTTCACCAAGTAAACCAGCACCACCCATAAATGAGTTTTGTGTGGCAACAACTACTGGCTGAAGCACATCCCGTATATCCCTCTCCTTCCTGTCATACCTCTTGCGCTGTCCTATTGACACAGCCGTATAGCTTGTGCTGGCCAGTGTTCCCTCTCGGTTGTTGTGCCATTTTTCGACTGTCACATCTCTTCCATTAGGCAATATTGATGATGATGATGTCCTGAGGCTTAATGGAACATAGCCACGGTGGTGGGATGGCTAGGGTGCATAGAGGATACAAACGCACTCATGTACAAGGAGTGGAGTATTTGGATAATTTTGGGACTTAAAACTAGAATGTGTGCAAAAAAAATGGTTAAGAAAAACCAGTCAATTCTTACTTTAGCAGAGGAACCTACCTCATGTCGTGACATACTCGCGAATATAATCGCACACTGGTTTCAAAGCATATCTCTTGGCGCTTGGTTTGGTTTGGTTTGGTTTATTGGGGTTTAACGTCCCAAAGCGACTGAGGCTATGAGAGACGCCGTAGTGAAGGTCTCCGGAAATTTCGACCACCTGGGGTTCTTTAACGTGCAGTGACATCGCACAGCACACGGGCCTCGAATTTCGCCTTCAAGAAATTCAGCCGCCGCGGCCGGGATCGAACCCGCGTCTTTCGGGTCAGCAGCCGAGCGTCTTAACCACTGAGCCACCGCGAAGGGGATCTTGGCGCTTGCCCCGAAGGAGAGAATAGGAATAGATAAAATATTTCTCTTCGTGACTTCCCCTTTCTTTTTCTTCATCTCAACAGCACTGGCCAAATTGCAGCCAGGAATTCGCTTACAAGGGCTGCAGATGTCATGTTTGCCTCAACAGCAGCATCCGCTTTGTGAGCATGATTGTGGTGCGAATTGCTGTCGCCAATGCTAAGAAAGCTTTTTTGACTAGGTATCAGCTGTCTCCGCACTGCACAACCGTGAACGGTATCCGCACTGCATGAGTATTCTGGTCCACCTGTATAATAAAACAATTGCCTTTTAGTTACTACAACGCGGTTTTTTTTATGTCAAGTGGTAATTCAGGTACAAACGAACTGCCTCTGAACAAGCCATTATATCCTGTAGACGCGAAAACGCGACATGCCACTACCAACGTAATCTAGCCCTGAATGTTGCAACATCGTTTTTTAAGAGACAGGACTGTCGTATAGAAGCAAGTGAACTGAAATACAGATTTCTTGATACTGTTCATCTTACAGCATTTCTGCGCTGACGATGAGAGTAAGAGAAAATGAGTCAGGCTTCCGCGGTGTTTCTTCCTTTCAATGAACTGCCTATAGAACTTCGTTTATGAGGTGTGGGATGACACTTCGCCGTTATGTGGTTTCCGGACACTATCAAATATTGTCTGAAACAGGGATACTCCTCTTCATACGTTTTAGTTTGATGCAGGACCTCATAAACGGTTTGTCGCGAATTCACGACATTTAACAACAAGAGGTTAAGAGCTTCAGGAAGACTAACAGCGCATATCAATAGAAACAGGAAGCTATTTTTATGACGAGCATGTTTTCGTGACGTGTATGTTTTCAAAAGGCAAGGTGAGAAGACTTTTTATAGCCCGCCGATCGTGCTACCTAGTATAATGATATTCATAAACACTCGGCACGGCCATGCTGTACACTATGAACCACTGTTTGCGGACCTTCGGGCTACGATGCCGCGTTCTAAACATTTTGCAGTAACACAGTTCGGAAACAGCGCAAGCGACCCTGTCTGTTTCTGGTTGGTATCAGCGTCTAAGGTTGCTGCGTATACAACTGCTTCCTGCAGCCTACTGGACGGCACGCACAGTGGGCGCGCCGCTTCGCATGCACATGTCTCGGCAGCTCTCGCCTCGTTGATTTCTATTGCTTCACGTGAAAGCGATACGCCACTCGTGACACGTGAAAAGCCGACATGACCAGATGCAGTTACAAGAATATTTCAGTTATTTCTTTGCTTTTTATCTATTTTACTTAACATTTTGTACAACCGCACATGGTATGTGCTAAGAATGACATATTTGTAATCTTGGGAGCTAGGTTCATTTAATTTTCGCCTTAAGAGTTAGCTTAACATTTGTAGGAACGGCACAGAACATCGGTGTTGCGAAATGCGGAACAGCACGGTGTAACAGCCGTGAGAGCTCTTGAACTTCTTCCTCGCTAGTAGCCCCTGAGTCCATTGTTTTTTTTTTCTTTTCTGTTTCATCACTCCTTAACGGCATTTGCCAAAAATATGCGGCCCATCGAATTCGCTCATTTAAACCATGTGCTGGGACTCTATCTAGTACCCGTAAAAGTCCTCAGGTACGGAATGCTGGCATCGAGAGTCCCACTCGCTTTGCAGATTTCCAGCGCTGACGGCGCAAAACAGGCCGCACCAAGTCCAGGGTTCTTGGACACCAATTCGAAATATTGGGATATTGGAAGGTACTCCGATGGAAATAGTGAAGATACTGAAGTCTATTCTTCCGATGCGTAGCAGAATCTTAAAAACTTTTCCATCGTTCGAATTTAGTAGTTAATATTAGCATAAAAATATCAGGAACGCTTAAGCTCCAGCTTAAGGGAATGACGCGATAGCGTTATGGGTTAATGCCCCTATAATTTAATGCCCTGGTATGTTAATATGTTAATGTCCTATATGTTAATGCCCGTATATGTTAATGCCCCTATGAGTTAATGCCCTGGTGTGATGGCGCCACAAGGTCACGCGACCTAGGCGTCCCACCTAAGTTGCTTGTATGAGATTTCCGAAGTGGCGAGGGGTCCTCTTTTTCACTTTCCCTCAAGGCACCACATTCCATCTGCGTGCTCCGCCCGCTCCGGCTGCGAGGCTTGAAACGGTGCCCACGCTGAGCAGTTTTTTCCGACATGGATGTACTGACGCTCTCGCGTTAAAATCCAACAGGAAACGTGTTTGGTGATTGCAAAAACCTTAACAGGCAAAAAAATTCCAACCTCCCGAAGAAAGGTTTCCGGATATATTGATTCTAATATTGGAATCTTATGATATGTGAAAAAAAATGCGCTCATAAACGACTTATCGTTGAATTAGATGCTAGTCTAGAATTTATATGTATGCGCATGGCCCGGAAGCAAGCATGGTGGGCTGCTCCGTACGTCTCTCACTATGGTATTCTTAAGATTTACTTCTGCGGTGGTTCTGACTATGCATAATTAAGTTACAATGACAACAATTCGCGTACGTTATCAATTGATCATAAAGGCAGCAGGGGGCGCAGAAATTCTAAGGACGATTATGACTCTTCCTAATGCGAAATCTGAGCGCTGCTTTGTCGGTGTCTCAGTCATTGCAGGCTCTTTGCTTTGCTTCGCTAGGTCGTCGGCATGTCTCGCGAGGTTATTAGTTTCATAGCAGTGTTAGTTGATGAAAACAATGTGCAATGCACAGCTCGCGAGAATGTGTAGGTGTGTAGAATGTAGGCTATACCGAGAGAAGCTAGGCAATGAATGTGAAGAACATTTTCTTGCGTTTGTAGCGGCAAACGGCTGACGGCAGCAGTTTTAGTAGCTGAATGGGACAACTTTGGCGAAAAGCTGTGGCGATGAAGGTGAGATGAAGATCGAGGCACCTGCCACGTACGATTTTGCACGTCCGGCGCGCCTCCCGTTAGAGGTCAAATTCAAGAGCCAGATGACCTTCAGGCTCAGCATGGGAGGAGTAAACTTTTCGCTCTAGAACGCTTAATTCTGGGGCGCAGGTGACAGCGAAGCGAGGACCAAGGCGACGCCACCGCTCAACCTTCCCCACCGCCTCAACGAAAGTTTCCTCCGGAACTTGGCCATTTTGATGCGGAACCGTGCCGGCCGAGCCCCGGTAAACGAGCGCGCCGCCGACCTGGTCGTCTCGGGTCACCTGGGCTACGACGGCGACTGGTTCCTCGTGACGCCTTCCTACCTGTGCGGCCACGGAGTGCTCTCCCTCCGCGACGACGAGGTGGGCGTCCACTACCCGACCGTGGCGGCGTCCATCCTGCGGGCTGTGTTCGATGACTCCGCCGTCTACTCGCCGGCCTCGCTGGCCAACTACACGGGCGAGTGCTTCAGCGAGTCCATCTCCTTTGCGCTGGGAAAATACGTGGCACCAGAGGCGGTGAGTGTTCGGCATGACTTATATCGCAAAACGATAAAGCGAATACGTGCAGTACCCGCCGCGGTGGCTCAGTGGTTAAAGCGCTCGTCTACAGAGCAGGAGTGCCCGGAGCTCACACAAGGCAGCCACCAACGCAAAATACTTTCAACGCAGTTTTGAAACAAACATGAGCACCAGTTTCAAACAAACATTGCCCATTAGCTTACTGAAAGCAGAACCCAATATTTCTGGACTCAGTTAGCGCAGTCCTACATAAATTAGTGTTTTTTTGGCCGCCAGAACAACACCTAGTTTGAAAGCATTTGTATCATCCGTTCTCATTGAGAATGATGACCTCAAATGCGCGTTTAGTCCGCACTGAACGACCGATCTCAAAAAGCTGCTGTGAGCGAGATTTTGGTGTTATTTTTCGCTATGAAAGCTGCATCTCGGCCACTGCAGGAGTAGCCACGACAGATATCTGGTTGAGGAAACGTGTATATAGACATTGTGAAGTACGCTTTCTGCGATTCAGTTTCTTTTCCCCGTTTACAGCTTTTGTCGGAAGTATAAACCCCAAAGGGGTCGCTCTTGGGCCATTCTGTCTAGCATGTTACGCATCGCCAGCATTCAAAGTCTCCTGAACGTGAAGGGAGATGTCATCCTCACCGCTCAAAATTTTGATTTCAGAGACGCCCTTAGGGCTTTTTACATTTGGCAAAGCGTTTATATACCACGAAGCCCGAATAACTTTGTCTGTCTAGTAGTAGTAGTAGAAAACTTTTATTGAGATCTTTTAAGAGATTCGCGGATTCGAAGCCTCCGTCGTCTTTCGTGGCGCCGGCGACTTGAGGCTTCTCTTCAGCAAGGTTGGGCCCCTAGTCCAGGGCTCCACTGAGTCGCGCTGCATCAGTAGCGTGCCGCACTAAGGCCCTTTGGGCCGCGAGCTCGCTGCTGGTGAGCCGGCTCTCCCATTGCTCCGCACTCGGGAATTCGTGTTGGTGGAATGCTTTATTTCGTTCGCACTCCCATGTGATGTGGTATAGTGTGGGTGTGTCGCCGCACCAGGGGCAGTTTGCTCTGTATTGTGTTGGTGACATCTTGTTATAGATGTACAAGTTGGGGAAGGAGTTTGTTTGTAGCCTACGCCAGCCGACTGCTTCCTCCCTCGTGAGGGCTTTGTGTGGTGGTGGGTACTTGAATCTAGTCCCTCTGTATAGTTGTAATGTCTCTGTGTACCCCCCCTCGCATGCTAGTAGCTGAAGCTCCAGAACATCTGTCTAAGTTTCTGCATTGCTTGCTTCACACCTTCTCCGCCAGGTGATGCCCTACATGGGCGCACGTTGGGCGGCTTTGTACTCCGCCTTCCTGTCCAGGAGATGGGCTGCTGACACCCACAAGCGGCGCCAGTTGACCGACAGGGAGCGCATACACCTCTTCTTCCGCCTGAACTGCTTCGTCGGTTGTGGGGACCCCGCGATCCGCGACCTGTGCAACGACGTGGCCTACTCGAGCGAGGAGTTCTCACGGGCGATGGGCTGCAAGCGCGAGCGCAAGGTACTCTGCGACTGCGACCGCCTGGAAAACTGCCGGACCCATGTGCCCGGAGAATAGCAGCTGTCGCCACCTGCAGCCCGATTGTGATCCTATCCCTGGTTATAAAGAGATGTTTAACCTGCATCACAGAGCATTCACCGCCGATTCCTGCCTAGTTTTTGGTAAGAAAAAATTATACAAGTGCAAAAGACGAAGTCAGTTTTTCCACGTTGCGATCAACTTGCGAGTACGTCGACAAGCAGTCCACCACCAGAGTCACTCACAAAAAGAATGCCGAAGCATTCAACTGCAACCTAATTTTCGGATTTTTGCATTTCAAGCAGTACGCACAGCAAATTTTTGATACAAGTTTTTTGTATGGTGGCATATTACATTGAACTACATGGATCAGCACATTGAGTTTTCCTAGGTCCAGTAAATAATTTTTAATTGAGTTTCTTCTCTCATGCTGTTTCTGTTCTGGCTTAGATAACCTGATGGTGGCTATACATCAGCTTGAGCTTCAGGTCACGTGAGGAGTCTGCTTCGTACTCCAACTGTTGAGGCAACCTGCCCTGAGGACCAAAGTGATAAAGGAACAAGGCCACATCCGCCAACGTGCGTTTTGGCAACAGAAGGGGCACGCATAACTTCCCATATTTGCATCTAAACGGTGCCGTACGCCTGGGAGGCGTATTCAGTAACTGCAGCCGGTACAGCCAAGAGACCAGGAAGCTCATAAGTGACCATGCAAACCCACAACAATCTGAGGAGCAGGCCTAAAAACAACGGACAGGCCTAAGAACGTAAACTTATTACGCGGACTGATTTTCAAAAGAATACAGAAAACGTCACGTTCGCATCCACCAAAAGCTTAACACCCACCCAGGGAACATTTTTAATGAACAAAATATTCAACCACTCAAGAGACCTGAACTACCGCCCTCTATACTGAAACAGCGACTCTAAGAAAAGACTGCTTTCATTGACACGCTAACACCGTCTCGTGGCATACCTGAGAGGCCGTGCAGTGAGGGCCGTCCTGAGCCCAGAGGGCGCCACTAGAATACTGAAAGGTGGCGACAGTTACCGACACAAACTACCACAGCGAGACCTGTATCTTTTATGGTTTATGAACGGTATCCTGAGACAGACTTCAGTGAAGCCGCTAAAGCCTGTATGACAGCGCCCAGTATCTGGTACAGTGTCAGAACACAGAGGAGCGCGCAGACGCAACATGTGGCAGCAGCTGCAGCCAAACCACAACCCTCACTGAAATTTTACTACAAGCTAAACCAGAGTTTACCTTCCCCGAAAATTTTTTTCAGTGCTGCCATAAAACAGGCTCAACCAATCGGGGAAGGGGGGCAGGTGTTTAAGTCTCCCACATGTATAGTCCCCGTCAAAAGTATACAGCCCATGGGCTTTGCTTCTGAGCTCTTTAGCGCGGCTCCCCAACACATCAAACAGTCCAATCCTTGGAAGGAATGAAGACACAAAGCCATTTTCTTTCGAGAGATTACAGTCGCTAAGCATGCATAACGAGGCATGCTGCAGACCTCACAAGGAAACCCCTTGGGCTGTATACTTTTGACGGGAGCTGTATGTCACACCCCCCAATGACAGTTTCATGCAGAGAGCAAATGTTCACTTCGCCACGCCTGACTGACATTCCTGTCTTCCACAGGCTGTGGAGGCTCAGGACCAAAGTCATCTTGTACGAAACCCCGCGGTCATTTTAGACCGGAAGGTAGCGAACGCCAGGAGAAGTTGGTGCAAATATTTTTTTGAAGGTGCACTCAAGAGGAATCTGAACTCATATTTTTACCGCTGGAACTCGATCTACACGTTCCAAGCGTTCTTGGGAACTTCGAATTATTGCCCTGTGCAGCCGATTTTCCTAAATTAAATCGGATGAACGTCGGGCTCCTGTCTTTTTTTTAATTCCCCGCAAACGGTAGGAGTAGTCGACCACCCTTTCACCCAGTCCCGTGGCGGCTCGCCGCTCTGTCATCGGCGGAGTGATACGTAGTGATCGGCGAAAACAGAGACCACGCGTACTTTTATTTCCGTGGGACTAATTTACAGCTATGTAGTCTCTGACTAGGCCTATTTATTCACAGAAACCTAAAAGAAACAAAATAAAAGTTAAAGCAAAGTCGCCACGCAATTGCCTGAAAGGCACTCCATGCGTTGGTCGACTCCCACCGTATGCAGGGAATTAAAAAAAAAGGCGGGAGCCGTACGTTAATCCGGTTTATTTAGAGAAATCGGTCGCACAGGGCAATAAATCTGTTTCTAAGAATGCTGGGAACAATGGAAAAATGGTGTCCCAGCATTCGATAACGGCATGTTCTCCCGTTTCATCCTTTTTGCACGAGATGCAATTGGCTGCAGATAGATAGCTACAGTCTCCCAAGTGGCTGAAGTCCGCCGCTGGCTATATTTGGCAAACAGGCTTCCAGCAGAAATCGCTAATAAAAACTGTCATATATCTCGAGGTTTGAAAATGAAAAGAAATTGCAGAGCAGCTGTTCTAAACTTAATAAGCAGTGAAAAGTACGAAACGAACCACGAACTGCAGCATCCGGCAAACGACAGGGTGCTCATGAACCCACTACGGAAATACCCCAACATGTAGAGCAAACTCTGCTGGTTTTAATAGCCATAGTGATGAAAGACGCGCCAGTGTGCTGTCCCTGGGTGTCGCTGGTGCACTACGAGCTATGGTAACAAGATCCGTGTCCTTCTACATGCCTAAAGAAAAAAAATCGTTGGTCCCTTGTAAGCACCCAATAGAGACGACACAGTCCAGAATTTACCTGATTGTTATCCAACCAACAAACCAGTATATTTGCCTAGGAGGGAACCGCTGAGCGATAGCTGAACTGACACTCAGTCTATAGATGTGACAAAAGTCACAGGGATCCTGTTTAGCTGTCGAGAGAGATCACGATGACACATCTCAAGCGGGTATCTCGCCCATTCCAATCTCCCCGTTTACCTCTCCTATTCCCACCCCCGCCCCCAATCTTCGTATCCTTCCCCTCCCGACCAACATGTCCCCCGTCCTGCACGCCGGACGTCGTCATGCGGCCGCACAGCACCATTCCCCTCTCTTTGATACCCAGGGTGTAGCTTACACGGATGCCTCCTTCGTGGCTCCTCGAGGTTCCTGCGGCTACGCCCTGTACCATCCACACCTCCCTGCTCCTGAAACCCACACCAGCGGGCCGTATCTACACCCTCCAGACGCATTGTCCCTCGAGGTCCTCGCCATTGCGCATGCCCTCCAGTCATTTTCCCTCCTTCCCTCTCTCCAAGAGTACACAGTCTATTCGGACTCACAAGCCGCTATACACCACATACAGAAACGCACCCTGACCCCTTCTCTCCAACTGAGGTCGAACGAGCGGTCTCCGCACTGCAGCCTTCCATCGTTTTCCTCCGCTGGGTCCCTGGGCATTCAGGGATTGACGGCAATGAGCTGGCCCATCAGCTCGCCCGCGACACACTTTTCCGGGCACCGTTGATCCCCTGGCCCAAGCCCTCGGAGGACGGTGGGAGACTCACCCTTCGCCGCACCATAAAAGAGGTCTACCTTGAGCTCCGCCTCGACAAACGCCTTTACCCTCCCCCTCATCCATCACTCACGGTGCCGGAGTCTCGCCTTCTTCGGCACATTCAGATGAATGCATTTATCACCCCGTCCCGCCTCTTCCTCTATCGCTATCGATCGGACCCTTCCTGTCCCAACTGCCCCTGTATCTATGCGGACCTGGCCCATTGCCTCTTCTATTGCCCGGCTGCTCAGCAGTCGGGTTCCTTCCCCCCACCCTCTCTATCCATCACCACCTGGCTCGACTGGCTTGGCACTGAAGGGGAAGAAGAACAGCGGCTTCTAGTCGCCCAGGCGGTCGAAATGCTCGGCCTGTAAATTATGGTCGATTAAAAGTCTTTTACTACTACTACTACTACACATGCGTCAAGTATACCAGGTGTTTCAGCGAACACTTTAGAAAATTCCCAAACACAGGAAGTTCTAAATTGAAAGAAAATCTGCTCAGGAACAAAATGTTAGCAGCGGCAAACTTAATTATTATAACCATTCTAATTTGAAAGATAACTAAACTTATTAATCGTCTAATTAACACACAAAGCAAGTCATTTTGTAAAGCTTTGCAGTGCATGAAAATGTGACGATGTTTTACTGCACAAAACCGGAAATGAGCACACGAGGCGCTCAGAAAGCTCCGTGTAAATACAAAGTCCTCTGTTAACGTGTTGCAATGACTATGACGACAAATTTGAACTGCGAGTTATTGAACCATGCATGGCAATCACTTTCTTTGCCTTTGCTGCTCTGAAAAGTAATGACAACGCAGTTGGCAATGGCTACCCTTTTCCTTGCAACAAGCTCCGAAGCAAAGGAATGAAAGAGGCATCACACTGCAGACTGATGAAGCGGCTCATAACAAAATCACCATGCTTTCCTCTGTGTGGTCATCATCATCCTGACTACATCCACCGCAGGGCAAATGCCTCTCCCACGTCTCTCCGATTAACCCTCTCATTTGCCAGTTGTGGCCACCGTGTCCCCATAAACTTCTTAATCTCATCCGCCCACCTAACCTTCTGCCGTCCCCTGCTACACTTGCCTTCTCTTGGAATCCACTCTGCAATCCTTAGAAAGAGCAGTTCACCCTGCCCACAACAGGTGGCGCCACTAGGACAGCTGCCATTCATGGCCTTCGGAGAAGACGTTAACAGCATCGACACTCAGTGTGAACCGCTGCTGTGCAGCTTGTGTACGAATGCCAAGTGACTCTTAAGCCTGGTTGTGGTACGGATGTCATGCATTTTGAATGAATATGTACAGCTAATGTCCCTGTGGTCTACTAGCGGAAAAATAGACGCACTTATTACAAATGGGGTTTAATAGGCACATATCGAAGGGGGAGGGGAGGGTCCTATGTTGGTCTGAAGGGGGGCCGTGTCGAAGCGTAGTTCCACTTTCTGAGCATCGCTGCACATCTGCAGCGATAGCAGCTACCGGACGGACATCAGCGAGCCAAACCCAGCTGCGTGGATTCAGACGCTGATTGGCGTATCACTGGTATTTTTTTCTTTTTAGAAGGCATCATGCCGTTGCGGAGCAAGTGTGCATTTCCCTCGTTTGTCTACTTGGCCCTGCGCGCCGAAAATGCACGCTGCTTACATGGACGCGTTGCTTTCCACTACTACTGCATCAAACCTACGAAGGATGTGGCGGAAGGCCTATTTTGAAGTAGTAATGCTTTAATATTCCTCACAGGGGCGATGCAGTAGGGCATGACAGAATTGAAAAAAATTTGTCACAGACGCGTATTCTCTTAAAATAAGATATGACCTTTGTCTACTTTTTCACCAATTAATTTTCTTGCGATAAGAAATTGTTGAAGAGCTGTTTTGGTAGCCATTAGATAATAAACATTTGGAAATGCGGGTTTTTTCCAGTCATTTGTGGTTTTAATCAACGCGGTTTTACTCCATCGGGGAAACCAGTGAATTACTGATGTTTCTTCATCCACCCAAACAGCTGGCAACTGCTGGTTGAATTAAGACATCAGTGTATTTCCTGTATATTTTATGTTGCCCCAATACTTTTAACTAATTTACATAGAGAAATACCTTTCCAAAATATATTTGAGTACATAGGCATCCGTAAAGCAGATCACATTTAGACCTGGACTATACTGGGGTGCAATCCTAATAATGCAAACAAAAATCTCTGGTTCTTTGAAGTTTGAGTTCATGAGAGCCTAGTGTACACGTGCATACTGTCACATTTGTACAAATCGGCACAACTTTCTCGCTTTTTCCGCAGCACACTGGAAAAAAAAGCAGGATGAGGCATAAAAGCCGATGCTGAACCAGAGATAGAATTCCACATTCTATGCCTAAACTTTCTTTAAAATTCCATGCTCTGAAATAATTTTTTTCACCAGTTCTGCAAGACAGACACTGTTTCAAAGCTTGTCCAGGTGATCCACACTTGTGCTGATTGTGGTCGTGACTTGGACTGAGCAAAGCCTCACATGACTTTTATCAAGTCATTTATTTGCAACTTTAATACCATACAGGTGAAATAGCTGCACAAAAAAAATACCCTGTATAATCTGATGACAATGCAGCCGCAACTGCCTCGACAATGGCAGTAGCAGCACAGCTTGAATATCGCATACAGATGTAAAATTCAAACAGTTAAGCGTACAGAGTTTGCATGACACACAATACACATTATACACAGACAGTAATCTAAGCTTGATACAGCCTTGATTCAGAGACAGCTGCACAAAAAGAACTACCCTGTATAATCTGATGACACAGCAGCCGCAATTGCCATGACAATGGCAGTAACCATTACTGCCATGACAATGGCAGTAACGGTACAGCTTGAATATCGCGTAGATGTAAAACTCAAACAGTCAAGCGTACAGAGTTTGCATGACACACAATACACTTTATACACAGACAGTAATCTAAGCTTGATACAGCCTTGATTCAGAGAAAGCTGCACAAAAAAAACTACCCTGTATAATCTGATGACACAGCAGCCGCAATTGTCATGACAATGGCAGTAAC
Source organism: Amblyomma mixtum (assembly GCF_055824585.1). Taxonomy (NCBI): domain Eukaryota; kingdom Metazoa; phylum Arthropoda; class Arachnida; order Ixodida; family Ixodidae; genus Amblyomma; species Amblyomma mixtum. The sequence goes on along the minus strand of NC_143019.1, from coordinate 85,179,758 downwards.
GGTAGTTTGAATATCACGTAGATGTAAAACTCAAACAGTCAAGCGTACAGAGTTTCCATGACACACAATACACATTATACACAGAGGGTAATCTAAGCTTGATACAGCCTTGATTCATTTCCTGGAAATTATGATAAAAACAAACATAAAAATAACTTCCGTTCCAAGGAAGGTTCAACACTATCAGCACCTCAAAACTGCACTTCTACAAGGCTTTCCGAATTAATGATTCTGTAGCATGGCACAAATGCAACAATGTGCATACACAATGAGAGTATTCAGCAAGCGATGCAAGTCAACTAAAAGCACAAACCACCTGGGGTCAGCGTTCTAGGTAACTGAGTAATGCCCATGTTGCAAGAAACACCTGAATGGCCTTTGGGATGCAAGACCTGATATTTGAAGGTGCTTGGTACTGATATAGCACACGCATGCCTAAAAAGGCTTGGGAGGTGAGGTTGGTCACCAAAAAATTTGCAACCTACAGGAGCAGTTTATTCACGTTGAAACGGTGATCAAAACCAGCTTGCGAACATGTAAGAGGGAGATAAATGTAGGCTTATAAAAGTGGTGACGATCCTGACAATCACTTGATGCGTGTGTATAAAAAACTAAAACATATGTGATCTCGGTTTTATGACATATGTTAGTAATACCCATTCAAACCGTGTTAAGGTCCAGCAACGTTTAAAAAAAAATATTTGAACAAGGCGCTCAGGAGGAAGAACAGAAAGCTATGGATCGAACCAAAATAGTGAGAAAATCTTTCACTTAAAAACCTGCTGGTGATTACTTCTTTGACAGAGATCACTCAGTTTAAAATTTTTCAGCACATTTTTGTCAAAATTCGTATAAATGAATCTGGAAACAATTGCTGGCAATACCTTCTGAAGTGCAATGTAGAATAACAAAACTTCTGTTGATAATGAGACTACGTTAACAGCCCAACATCTGAGCCACATGGTGTAACTGTAATGTGATTCCTTTCAGGTTTTCATTCTTTGGTGAAAAAATAAAATTGGCATTTAAAGTATCCCTGGAGGGTGTCATTTGACAGGGATGCCAAAAAAAAAGGACACCTATGATACTGGTGGCTGACACTTATCAGAATTACACACTAAAAAGCAACTGTACTCGGTAGATAGCTGTACAACAGTACAGCAATCACCCAACAGGGTAAAAATACTGTGGAAAACTGATGTGATTTGTTTTCTTGCAATGACAGACAATGGCAAGAACGTGAGCATTTTTTAGGTCGTCACAACTTTGATACTGTTTCCGAAGTGAGCAATATTAATGAAAAACCTGACTAACAAGATAAATGTACTCTAGTTGCCATTTCTTTAACCAGAAAAGCACTGGTGTCTAACAAACGCTCCCAGTCCTTTTCACACTTACCTACGGCAAATAATGCGCAGTGATAGTCATGCAGAAAAGTATACAAGAAATTTGCTCAGTTCAGCTTCCCAGTTTGCTATTTGCACAATCCAAAGCAGACTGTCAGCGTCTGGGTTGCCTGTAAAACCATAACTTATGACTGGCGCGAGCGCTTTTGCCGCTTGTAGCAGAGAAAAGTGGAGAGGTGACTGCGCACGTTCTTCATTCTTCGTGCTACAAATGGGTCCTCGCCGACGTAGACCCGGAACAGATCTGCAGGATAGAGTGAAACATTCACGTACTGCATCGGAACATGTTTCCACTGCATGTGCCAAGCAGGCATAGCAATTACCGTAAAAACCGGAATATAGGTCGGACCGGAATATAGGTCGACCCCCCAACTAACCAATTCTAAAGATGAAAAACATTTTTTTCAATGGCGGAAGTACCGAAAAACACCCTTACCTTGAAAGAAACGCGAGTGTCTGCGCATAGGCGACTTAAGTGTAGAGAGAGGAACTCGAGTGAGACACAGCTGGAACCATCGTGCCTGCATGCTCTGCCGAAGCGTGATTGGTGGCCCCGAGAGGGACCGTTGAAAAAAAAAGCTCTTGAGAGAAGAGGAGGAGGAGAGGCGACAACACAGAGAAGGGCACAAAGTGAGCAAGCTACTCCGAGTCGTCAGAGTCGGCCGAACTTGAGTCGGATGACGATTGCTTATCACTGCCCACGTCCCACAGAGCGTCATCCTCTGTGCCGTCTAGCGCGTTGCTAATGCTGCACTTCCTGAATGACTTGCGCACCATTTCTGCGGGCAGAGATTTCCACGCTGACGACACCCAGCCACAAACAGTCGCAAGCGGTGGACGTCGCAGGCGGCCGGTGGGGGTGGTGGGGTTGTCGCCCAGCATCCATTCATTGTAGAGTTCGCGCACTCTATCTTTGAACGGCTTGTTTAGCACGTCTAGTGGCTGCAGCACAGATGTCAGTCCACCAGGGATGACGACAAGGTCCGTCTTGCCATCGCCCAGGGCCCGCTTTACGTTGGCTGTAAGGTGACCTCGAAACGTGTCCAGAACGAGCATGTTTGCTCGCTCAAAGAGAGCACCAGGTCGCCGCTTCCACACGAGCCGGATCCACTCCAGCATTAATGATTCCGTCATGAAACCCTTTTCACTAACCCGGACGATGACATCGCGTGGGAACTCCTCTTTCGGTAGTGTCTTCCGTTTAAAAATGATGAAAGGGGGCAGCTTGTACCCATCGGCTGTGCACGCGAGCATCACTGTGAATCGCGAGTGCTCGTTGCCAGTCGTTAGAAGCTTCACTTGCTTAGCTCCTTTTTCTGAAACTGTACGACTTGAGGGCATGTCGAACCAAACTGGCGTTTCGTCGGCGTTTCCGATTTGACCCATCATATAGTCGCGTCGGTGCCGGAGTGCAATCACATGTCTCTGAAATTCGACCAGCTTATCTTCAAACTCTTCGGGCAGTTTCTGGCACACAGAAGTACGGCGCCGTAGTGCGAAGCCCTTCCTCCTCATGAATCGCCGCACCCAGGATGGCGAGCCCTTAAACTGCGCCCTCAAGAATCCAGACGCACGCGCGATCTCTATCGCTTTCACGCGGATGTGTTCAGCAGTCACAGGCAGCGATCTCGCATGCAGCTCCCGGACAAACTTCGCAACCTTTTCCTCCAGTTCTGGGTACGCTGCGGTCCGCCCACGAAATGATGTTCTTTTTTGGTTGCTGCAAGTTGTAATGCGCATCTTCTGCCTCCACCAGTATCGAACACTCTTTTCCGATACTCCAAATTCGCGCTGTGCCGCCAGGTTGCCGTGAGCTTCCGCGTACTCTATCGCCTTTTTCTTGAAGGCTACGGTGAACTGCCGTCGGCTTCCGCTCATTTTGAAAAAAAGGTGGAAAGCAGCGTTTAGGGTAACCAAAATAACTTTGTCAACGGAAACGCAAAATGGCTGTGCCACGAAACACAGCACAGCTGCCGATGGCGATGGCGATGAAGGCTGTTGACTTCAGCAGCCCATTGTTGCAAGACTTCCATAGTTTTTCTGCCAATGACCGGTATATAAGACGGGGGTCGACTTTTCGGCATGGTTTTTTGAAAAAAAAATTCGACCTATATTCCGGTTTTTACGGTAGCAACCGGTGAATGGCTGTGAAGATCTTTGAAACACTTTGGACCCAAAGCTCCGCTGATGCACTTCTGTCGGCCACAAGCAGCTAAACGACTCCAAAAGAAAGCTACCGTAGTTACCGTATAGTGCGGAATATAGGTCGAGGTTTTTTCCGAAAAATATTACCAAAAGGTCACCCTTCGACTTATATACCGGCCTTTGGCACAAAATGAATAGTCGTCTGGCAACAGGTGCGAGCCACGGACATTTTAGCGTCTGCACCGTTATCGCTTCCATGTTGATGATTCTTTCCTTCCTCTTTGTCGACCGACGTGGCCAAACGTTGTAACGTATTAATTTCGCGACGGCCCGCAAAATGAGTACCGGTACTCGACGTCAGTTCACCACGGCGCCTAAAAAAAGTTATCGAATTCGCCGAAGAGTATGGGAACATGTCGGCCCAGCGACACTTTGGCGTCTCGGAGAAGAGCGTCCGGTACTGGCGAGCGCAGAAAATCGAGCTGTCTGCCTGCAATGTGCAGAAGAGGTCTTTTCGCGGGCGCCGCGCGGTGCACCCTGAGCTCGAAGACAAGGTATGCGGGCATTCAAGAAATGTTGCATTAGCAACTCGTAGGACGGCACCGAGGACGACATGCTGTGGGACGCAGCCAGCGCGAAGCAGTCGTCTTCGGACGAGAGCTCAGACAGCTCGGACGAATGAGGAGGCTACGAGTATGGTGGCACCAGTGAATAAAACGAAGTTTTGTGCCTCATAATTTTTATGTTGACTTTTTTGCTTCAAGGTATGGGGGTCGACCTATATTCCGCCTCGACCTATATTCCGCATTATACGGCACTCAAGAGAACAAAGTTATCTTGCCTTTGCATTCGTTCCCTGCCCATGCCCATTTCTTCCTTTTGATTTCAAACAGGAATTCATTAAGCTGGGTTTGTTACCTGACTCATTGTGCTCTCTCCCTGCCTCATAACGCTACTCCAACCATTTTCCTTTCCATAGCTCGCTCCCTTGTCCTTAATTTAAGTCCTTCCCTTTTTGTTAGCCTCCACGTCTTTGTCCCATGGGTGGGTACCGGTAGCCAGCTGTTACCTATTTCCCTAACTGCCTTCTCTTGAAGTCCACTCCGTTACCCTTAAGGACCAGCGGTTATCTTGCCCTCGCATTTCGTGCCCTGCCCAAGCCCATTTCTTCCTCTTGATTTCAACTAGGATGTCACTAACCCGCAATTGTTCCCTCCCCCACTCTGCCCGCTTCTGATCTCTTAACATTACACCCATCATTTTTCTTTCCATAGCTCGCTGCGTTGTCCTTAACTTAAGCTGAGCCCTGTTGGACTATGGAGCTACACTATTTTTTTATAGCTGAATTCTACTATCAAATTTTGCGAACAATAATGTCAAGAAATTATACTTTGTAATTATGGTGCTTAAACATAATTGAATATTTTTTCATGATGCTGTACCTCAAGAACAATATAAATGGCACAGCTTGGCATGGCAGGTCTTTGATTATAGCTCCATTTCGATTGGAACCAAAGAATATTGAGAGAAAAGTGTTTTCATGAATTGCAAAAAGTGCCGTAATTAAATCTTCAGCTATTTCCCATCACATGGGAACAACTGAGATATACTGAAGCTAATTATAATTTTGACAACATGAAGAATAAACACATAAACACACCTAATTTGAGTTCGATATCTCTAATAAGATTTTAAGAACAGTTTCTCCGCCGAAAAACAGCCGACATTGAAATGCGAGCAAAATTACGAGATTTCCCCTTCAACTTTTTATCCAGATTGTAGCCAGCATTGCACTGGGAAAATCCAGTTGTGAACATCGACGCACCTTTGAGAGCAGAGAGTTTTTCCGGCGACAGCGGCGCCCTCTGGATTGCAGTGCCCCGGGAAACGGATGCATTTGAGAGCCTGCCAGTCACGGTACGCTCGATGAGTTCTTTGTCAGTCCAAAACAGGCTGGCAGCTCGGCCACAAAAGCTGCTGTCTGTCGTGGCGCCAAACAGCTTGCCCCACTCCTTCTTGGAAAACCAGAAACCGCACCCTCCGTAAAGCTGCAAAACAAAAAAAAAAAACACTCACCGCAGTGCAAGTGCCACTGGACTCTTCTGGCTGCCGCCCCCGAACTCCATCCAATGTCAGTGCTCCGTAAAAATCGACCCTACGGCTATTTCTCGCAATGACGATATTTGTGCAGCCACGAAAGACACAGTTTTAAGAGCGGCAGCTCTACTAGTTCCCGCGCAAAACCTCAACGTCACGTCGCTCCGAAGGATGAGCTTCAAGCGGCGGAGCGGGGGCTTAGCTGTGGCGCCATATCACGTAACTTGCCGCGCGCGGAGTTGGCAGCGTTTGCTAGCCTTCGCAAGTGCATTGAAACCATGACACAGCGCTCACCTCGCAGCTGAGCTGAATCACGTGACTCGCCGTTCATCTGATGAGATAGGCGTTGTTGCTGAGATAAGCGTTAATAAGATGAGCGTTTGTAAGATGAGCGTTTGTAAGATGAGCGTTTGTAAGATGAGCGTTTCTAAGATGAGCGTTTCTAAGATGAGCGTTTCTAAGATGAGCGTTTCTAAGATGAGCGTTTCTAAGATGAGCGTTTCTAAGATGAGCGTTTCTAAGATGAGCGTTTCTAAGATGAGCGTTTCTAAGATGAGCGTTTCTAAGATGAGCGTTTCTAAGATGAGCGTTTCTAAGATGAGCGTTTCTAAGATGAGCGTTTCTAAGAGAGCGTTTGTAAGAGAGCGTTTGTAAGATGAGCGTTTGTAAGATGAGCGTTTCTAAGATGAGCGTTTCTAAGATGAGCGTTTCTAAGATGAGCGTTTATAAGATGAGCGTTTATAAGATAAGCGTTTATAAGATAAGCGTTGATGGCGTTCACAGATAGCCATGGAGGAGGTGGGCGCTGGGAGCATTTCAACAAGCTCCCAGCAGCAAAATTTTTTTGAAATTGTTCTCCAATATCTTTACATAACACATTACATAAGCACACATGCACAAGTTCTATGTGACATTAAACTGCATATTTGGAATCAGCATGCAAAACCACATGTTCCCTGAAAATTTCGTAGTTGTGACTTCAATAATCAAATCGGTTCATGAGAGCAGCTACCCCCTATAAGTTGTTGGAACTGAAATGCAGATAGGGCGGGAGGATAAGGCACTGCCTTTGAAAGCAAGCAAGCAGGTGCAATTACAACAACTGCATCTCAGTAGGAACGAAACATTGGACAGAGTTGTCCTTGTGCCTCTTGGGGATCTGGCTGTTCATTCCACGACCGAGATCAGTAAGAGCCAAGAAATACCAGAGAGAAAGCTTCCTGAGAAACTTATGCCAACTGTGGGCAAACATCGGTAACATTTAGTTTATTTATTTGTTTACAATACTGCCGGTCTTTTCACATGACTACAGCAGGGGCAATTAATACACTGCAAAAAAACCTCGCAAGCATACAAACATCACAAGATCATGCTCGAGGTTTAACCCTCGAAAGAGTGCTTTCGCACTAATACTTTGCAAGGATTGAAAAGGGCTTTGCATTAACGAGGTTTCAATGCAGGTTTAACATATTTCAGTCCATGCATATTCTGGAGCATTTCAATCATTTGACAGCTACATTACCAGTAACTGGCACGTGCCTCTTCCGTCAGCAGTCCCACACCCCGTAACATGGGCTGCAAAGCACTGTAACTGCACGACCTACTATATTTCACTAGAATTACATTCTATCTCATTGATTCAACACTCAATTAGCCACAACAAGGCAGTTCTACTCTCCTGCATGCCTGTATGCCTTGTTTTTTTTATGTACGCCTAACACACTTCACCTCTTTCAGCTCAATGTGAACACTGTTGCATACAAAAGTAAAAGTTTCAACATCCTGACACTGTTTTCTGCGTCATTTGATTGAAGCAGCTCTATTTTATTACCCTTTTATGCTTTAAGACAAAATGCTCCACTGAGAAGAACGCTCCTACAGGTCTGCAAGTGGACAGTTTACGGAACTGCAACAAAGAGACCCCTAAGCCAAGCCGTTGCTTCTGTCTTTCAAGAGACTAGCACTGGCGTCACAAGTGCTAATCAGGCAAGTCTACATGTTCGTGCTGGAGCAGAAAACACAAAAGCCTTGTGTGCACTTTCAATGCTAAGCAAGCGCGCTTCGTCCTGCGTCCGAGTGCAAACAAAAGCGAACATTAACGACAGTCACTCATGCAAAGTGCACCAACCCGCATTACAAAGTGTGCATAAAGTTATGAGCTCGTTACCTTTCCATCCTCTCTAATGGTGCCGATCTCTATGGTATCTTCATCAGCTGCGTCACAGCGCGTGTAGTCCATGTTTTCAGGTCGATCAGTGTACATAGTTTCATCCAGTTCAGTCTCAGCTGCGGAAGAGAGCAAACATGCAGATTTACTAATCAGGCTGTCTTTGAACGACAATGCCGCTGCTATTTCGGCTGTCAACAGATATTCTCTCCCTCACACGATAATCACACCTGCGTTGTCATACTGGAAGCATTTGTACTGAGACTGCCCTGCCAATAGGCAGTTTGTGGTTGACAAGGCACACGTTTGCTCGGGCTAAGATTCCTATGTGCTAGGCAAGGAAGCCGAGAGCACTGAAATTATCTGATGCATTCAACACACACCAGATGGCCACCGCAACCAAGAAACACGCTGTCGTTCGTAGGTAGCCAACCTCTGTGGGTTGCTTTTGCTTGGTTCCGATGATCTTTGAACAATGAAAACTATACAGTCAAGCAATTATGTACACTTAAAGAAATATGCATGCTCTACAAAGGTGCAGTATGCTTGCGTTCTGTCATGCAGACAAGAAGCTACAGGGGCCTCTATTATTTTTGTTATTCTTCATCTTTTTAGGAACGTTAGATCTAAAAACTAGCCACTAGAGCCAAAAATTGCTTCTAAGAAAAAGAGATTAACGTTTGTATTCCACCAGTGGCAAGTGGTTGTCTGTTCTTCTATTTTTGCACCAATTATCTTTCAGCCACACAGTAATTACATTATTAATTTCCCACTGACAAACACCACAAATTAAATGAAAAATAGAAACATTCCACTATGCTCTCCTTGGCTTTGATGACTTTTGGCTTCCATCATATGCTACAAGCTGCCAGACATCTCAAGGAAGACTCCGGATCAACTCGGACACCTCAAGGAAGACTCCGGATCAACGCGGACACCTCAAAGAAGACTCTGGATCAACTCGGACACCTCAAGGAAGACTCCGGATCAACTCGGACACCTCAAGGAAGACTCCGGATCAACTCGGACACCTCAAGGAAGACTCCGGATCAACTCGGACACCTCAAGGAAGACTCCGGATCAACTCGGACACCTCAAGGAAGACTCCGGATCAACTCGGACACCTCAAGGAAGACTCCGGATCAACTCGGACACCTCAAGGAAGACTCCGGATCAACTCGGACACCTCAAGGAAGACTCCGGATCAACTCGGACACCTCAAATAAGACTCCGGAACAACTTGGACACCTCAAGGAAGACTCCGGATCAACTCGGACACCTCAAGGAAGACTCCGGATCAACTCGGACACCTCAAGGAAGACTCCGGAACAACTCGGACACCTCAAGGAAGACTCCGGATCAACTCGGACACCTCAAGGAAGACTCCGGATCAACTCGGACACCTCAAGGAAGACTGGATCAACTTCAACCTGGCAAGATTTTAATGCGACTCCATCCTTCCAAGAAGGGCAAGTCGACTTTCGCGATGAATTTCCAGAAACAGGTTTGGAGGCTCCCCTCTTCCTCCCTGGGGTGGATACACATACCCCCTCAGCCAGATAACAAAGCAGACCAGGCTCAAGAGAAAAATGGCTGGCCCCCTCCGCGGCATGCACTGCACGAGAGGCCACAGTCCCTCCTGACTTGACCTGGTACTTGTACACAGTGGCATGTTGCCTCCGCAAGATAAGCTAGAAAATATGATGCGCCACTGTCATATTCATGTAAACGCAGCCTGAGACTTCACAAAAGGGAAAGTCCCTGCTGCCAACATCACTCAACCTCCAGATGGAGTCTTCATAGTCCGAAGATGAATCGCTCTTGTCTACATCAACAGGCGAGACAGCAAAGCGTGGCCAGAGGCGGCAGTTGACTGCCGACGAACGCGAGCATCACAACACAGCGAAACGTGCGAAGCGAGCTGCTGCAGCAAAACAGTGTTCACACCCCAAGCACCCAACAACCCAGCAACAAGTAATGCTCTGGCATTTACACATAAGAATTGCTTAGGTGCTTCCATAATTTTTTTAACATGCAACGACATTGCACCATGCATGAGCATTGTTCCATTTTGGATCCATCAACATATGGCAGCTATGGTTGGGGTTGGAAAAAAAAAGAAAAGTATCAATTCCTTGCCTTCTGAACGGACATCTGATTGCGCGCAGTCTTCAGCATCGGATGTGTGGCCTGCAGATGAAAAAAAAAAAGCCAATAATTACAACAGCAGATACAGCCAGCTTTTGTGCAATAAGATCAACATGCTATAACAGACTTCAGGCAAAAAAGAATTTCCCTGCACACAAATGCTTATGCCAAAGAAGAGCTAGTGCACATACCAGAAATTTGCTATAGACATGATATTTAGCAGTGACCTTTCCCCGATAAAATACTCCATGGTAGTACAAGGCTGGTGTTGAAACTGCTTGTTGCTGCTCCGCTGGCTTGCTCTACTGGCTGTGCAATAAGAAATGCACATGACAGTTCTTCATGCAACAGAGCCCAAATTGCATGTTGGACCACTACACACATGCTACACACCAATATCGCTTTGCATGGAGCCTATTAATAAGCACAGTGTCGTGAATAATGCACGTGCTATGTTAAGATAATCGGACACCTAAAGCTGAAAGACAAGAAAAATAAATTACAACTTGCCATTCGATTCCTTGGCACCGGATGTTGGCGCTGGAACAGTGCTCATTGTGACATCACTCTCCGCAGTGTCAGCCGGGCTTCCCTCTGGAATGGTGCGACTGGTTTTCATTGACGTGCCATGAACGCCGGCACCAAAAAGCCAACCACATGCCTGCTTTCCAGGGAGACACGGAACGAATTGAATTTGGCCTACCCTCACCGACGAATGAGTATTTATGAGCTTTCAAAAGTATAAAAATTAAGTGCAGGAACCGTTGCCAATGGCTTTGTTGCGACCACACTTTTCTGTAGTCAAGACAGTTTTCAGCGTGTGGATGTGCCAGCTATGCTGTCATTCACTTTCACATGGCTTTAGTCATCAACGAGAAAAAAAAGAAGTTTCCACTTTTCCATTCAGTTTTCCCATCAATAAAGGTGCTTCTTGCTGCGAGAGAAAAATCAACTTAGCCAGAAAAAGCCATGCAATCCCGTTTTACAAAGTATAAAAATTGAACAGAGCTGCCCTCGGCATCACTTCAACATGCCAAAGCTGCTCGTGGTCCATAACGGATGCCGAAGGCAGGGCTCCAGATCAGTTTCGACTCCCGGGGGCTTCTTTAAGGTGCACCGACAGTGCATAGCTGTCGCAAAGTTCCTGAAGCTTCCTCTACAAGTTTCCCCATCTGGGGCATGTCCAAATTCAGGGAACACCGGCGCATGGGGGCAACTGAGGGAAGAAAATGAAACAAGAGCTCTGCTAGGGAGGCAATGTCAAAAACGTCTCCATTTGCAACTCTTCTTATTCCAGAGACGGTTCTCTTCATGCTGCTGGATGTCCAACAAAGGCTCTTTCATAACACCACCACCCCTCGTACGGTCGCCTGAACGTGTGTACTACTACGTACTTTCGATTGGTGCCCCTGGGTGGGTTGGCAGCAGCTCCGCTAGCAGCAGCTGCATGGTGTTGGCCGCTTTAAATATAGTCGCCGACCGATTTTTCGGACTCGGCGGGACCCGAAAAATGGTCCGAATAATCGAACAGTCCGAAAAATCCTTGAACTTAAAAAATAACCTTTTCTGCAAAAAAACGGCTTTCAAAATCGCGAAAAACACCGCTCCCCATGTTCCATCTGCAAGCGATAATATTAGACTCTATCTGAGTCATAGCCGTGCTTTCCTCATGCCTGCACCCTATCACATTATGATACCAAATAGCGCGACGCGGCCGCGGTCATGCCGCGAATGAATGCACTCGCTGCGCGAAGCAAGAAAAGTCAGTTTGCATGGGGCAATGATGTTCGTGAAGACCGCGAGGTAACCCACGGGAAGACGCAATCGGAAGTGAGCGCCTCCGAATGCAGTCCCCCCCTCCCCCTGTCTGCCGCGTGTGCTGCACCGCACCGCGGGATGCGTCGTTCAAGGCGCGGCGGACGCTGCAGCTGTCCCGCTGTACCGTTTTCAATGCGATTGCGCGCCCTTTGTAGGCCATCTCGATGGCAATGAAGAGCATCTCATTATCTCGACTGGCAACGATGGAGAACAAATAGCCAAGCCTATCCAAGCCAGTTCGATTGCGCCCGCCGAGCCGAATCCGTTTAAATCCAAGATGGCACCTTTCACGGTGGCGGCCAACGGGTTGGTAGAGACAGCGATGCCCGCTCGTGTCTAGTATATTAGGCCGAAATAACAAACTTTCGGTTGAAAAATGATCACAACAATATTGTTGGCGTCTATTTTAGTCCAAAAATTCAAACTTTTAGACTCCGAAAAGTCCGAAATATCGGTCGTGAAAATGTACACGTTCTTATGAGGTGCTCGACGTTCCTCAGGGAAGTCCGAAATATCGCACTAGTCCAAATTATTGGAGTCCGAAATATCGGTCGGCTACTTAACAGGAAACCCGGTGATAAACCCCACAGCTCCCTGCAGAGCTGAAGCTTCCAAAAAGAATTGTGCCTTTCACTGGTGTTCCTTCACCAAGAGTGCTGGGGCAGTTGTTACTTTAGCTCCCACTTCTTCGCCATTTCTTCTGGTGTCATTGCTTTCCTTTCCAGGTCTAGCGTCAAGTGCTTTGAGCACCATTCCTTTACATCCATTTTCTTTACAACAAAGATGTGGAGCTTGAAAAGCGCGAGCCAGGCAGATTGCTTGGAGGAAGTCAGTGCGTGCGGATGTGCGTGAGGTCAGCTATACAAGAGGTTCCAGCCGGGACCTGATACAGTAGAACCCCACTGATATGTTTTTCACGGGACCGTAAAAAAAAACATTAAGAGCCAGGAAACGTAAGAGCCGGGAAGTAGGTCAAATTGAAAAATGACAGTAGTGGGCAACTGAACACATTTATTGCCATATTAGCGCTTGAAGAAGTCGTGCAGCGTTGCCTGTCGCATTTTCTCCCGTCCAATGAGCGCAACTCGCTTCTCCAAAACTTGCAGTGCCGTGTGGCTGTCGCGATCGTCGCGAACGTACCTGACACGTATCTGACAAGGTCCAATACCGCCACAACCGATGTAAACGTTGGTTCCGGCTGCGGCTCATCCTCCTCCTCTTCATCGCCACTGTTGTGCGCGTCTGCACACTCAGCCACGATCTGGTCGATCTTCATAGGTGGCAACGGCATCGTCCACAGACACATAATCACTGTACGCGATCCCGTTTGCGCCAACCGTTTCCATGGCTGTGTCGAGTTCGCAGTCCTCAGTGGTCCCAGGCTCTGCTGCGCAGTCCACGTCGCCGAAACACTTCGCGAAGCAGTTCTTGACCGTTGCGGCGGTGAAAGCACTCCATGCCGTGGCCAAATAGTGCATGGCATCCAGGATCGTAATGCCGGTCAGCTGCTGCCCGCGGTCCACAGAGGCCAGGGATCGCTTCACTGTGCACTTTCTGTAGAAATGCTTCATGTTTTTTATGATGTCAACATCCAAGGGTTGAAGGTGGCTGGTTGTGTTGGCCAGAAGGTACACCACCTTGACGTTCCGCAGCGATGTAGTGTCCTTAGGATGCGCGGAGCAGTTATTTTAAAAAAGGATGACTTTCCTGCCCTGAGAGCCCATCTTTGAGTCCATGGAACTCGTCAAAAACTGCGCATGTCATCCAGGCCTTAGTGTTGTTCTTGTAGTGGCAGGGCAGGTACCGCACATTTTTCAGGCAACGTGGGTTTCGAAATTTGCCGATGACCCACGGCTTCATCATCTCGGAGCCATCCGAGTTGCAGCACAATAACACGGTGAGACGGTCTTTGCTGCATTTTCCACCGTGGAAAGCCTCGCCTTTCAAGCTAAGTGTCTTCGATGGTTGAACTTTGAAAAAGAGGCCCGCTTCATCGGCATTGAAAATGTCCCGAGGTTCTTAACTGTCGATAATGTGCGCCACGGACTCTTTCCAGCTGTCTACGGTAGCCGCGTCCACGCTTGCAGCCTCCCCGTTCACGGTTCGGTAGCAAATACCATGTCTTCGCTAAATCGGTCGATCCAACCGTTTAACGCACTGAAATCGCCGATCCCGAGCTTGTCGGCTATCTCAAGTGCTTTCTCGCGTAAAATGGTGCCGTCAAAATTAACACCTGCAGCTCTGGCTTGCTTGAACCATTTGTATACAGCCTCATCAAGCTGCACGTGCTCCACACCACGGGCTTGCTTGCTTTTGATGTCGAAGGTCCGGGCGTTTGCTTCGATCTCGTTTCTTTTCGAAACAATAGAGTTCAGGGTGGATGGCGTGAGTCCCAGTTTTTGGGCGATACACACTCGCTTCCGCGTCGGGTTCGCGTCCACAGTGCGGAGAATATTCAGTTTATCCTCCAAGTAGAGTACCTTGCGCTTTTTTGATGCCATCACGCTGTATGTAAAGTTCCCGCGCACGCGTTGCGTGTAGACTAGAGAGGACAGGCGTCGGAGCGAGGCAGCCGCTAACCAACAGGCAGGAGGGCAATTGAGCGCGCTGGACACATGTGCGCACAACCACGGAACGATGCAACGACACGTCAAAGCAGAGCAAGGTCGAAGTCACGAAGTCAGCCACTCAAGCACCAACCGCACAAAGGAACAAGCATGGAAGAACAAAAAACGGCACAAGGATAGGTAAAAGCAAAAAAAAAAGTTCAACGACTGCTGCTGATGATGATAACGCAGCCTGTTTGAGCATCATGGGTGCCCTCTGTAGACACACCAGCAACGCCATGCCAAGCCAGGCCAGGCCAAGTCAATCCGCCTGAAAAGTAAACATGGCCGTTGCTGCTTGTAGCGTGGGCCGGCTTGGGATGCCAGTTCACAACGTATCATGCGGGAACGTGTCCGGAGTTGCGACGTAACATCGGGGTTTCTAATGCATGGAACTCTATGGGAGTCATGCCGGGACTCGACCACAAGAACGCAGCACCCGGGAACGCATAAGCGGGGTTCTACTGTACACCAAGTGGGGTGACTGCAGCCCCGAAGAGTGAACGCATGGCCAAAGCTCACTGCCATCTATATACATCGCCTTGTACTTCTGTGTTACTTCCTTCCACCACATAACGTTGTGTGCGATTACTTGTGGTCGACCACTTGTATCAGCTAACAGTCTTGCATTTCATTCCTCATATCGACAGCTGTTGTGTACACAATATATTAAGGCGTACTTCTTAGTTTGGTACTTGTTAACTGCCTCCTGCCTGATCAACTTTTGCTGTTGCACCTTGCTAGAAATGAACTGTCTGTTGCCAGACCCCTTGTCTACATCTAACGCCTCCAGCCAGCGGCTATCCAGCATGGCCCTACTGCCCACCACCTCCAGAAAGCTTCCTTCCTTACCATGGCCCATGATCCTTACCACGATCCTTACTGCATGTACAAGAACCCACCCCTTATGTAATGCCCGACGGGGAGCTTTTAAGGTAATATAAACTGAACTGAACTGAACATGGGGTGGAGTACTTAAAACGCTCCACCCTCTCCAAACTGGCGGACTGTACAGTGGTGAACAAGTGGGATACATATAATATGGCAATGCCTTCAGCGCCAATCAGCCTCGTACCCCACCAGAATCTGACGAAAGCAAATAAGCATTTTCTCATTTTGCCTCCATCAACACACAGCCACTGAGATTGCAAAAGAAAAAGAGATAAAGACGTAAAGAACAGATAAAAGAAAGAAAAGGAGGTTCCTTGCCTTCTGAATGGGCATTCGACTGCACACAGTCTTCAGTCTCAGACTTGTGGCCTGCGAATAAAAAGCAAGCCAGTAATCACAACATGAGATGTAGCCAGCTTTTGCATGATGGGTTGAAAATCTACTGCAGCCTGAAGGCAAAGAAAAACTTTTCTTGCACACAAATCCTTGTTTCCAAAGCATTCTTCTTCGCACAAATGCTTACGCCACAAAAAAAAAAAAAGTGCTGCTTCTGTCTGAAATTTGCTACAGATGTGATATATGCTAGCGGCTTTTCACCGATTAAGAATTTTGTGTCACAACAGAACCTTGTAAATACGGACCTCGACGGAGTGGAAAGAGCGTCCGAATTGTTCTTGTCAAATTATCAAATGGCCCCCAGCAAACGCCAAGAACCGTCTGCGTAAAATTGCAATTAATTTGAAGAGAACCTAGGCATTGGCCATCTTCTTCTGAGACAAAAAGCGACAACAGCAATTTTTTGCAGTGCCGTCAAATGCTTCAATTCGTGCACACCACCTGGAGAGTCAGAAGTGCATCTGAGTAAAGGTAAAGGTCCCAGTGTGTCTTCTCAGCGTGCAACGCAGTAGCGCTGCAGCTTCTTTGCATGTGCCATCGCACATGAGAAAGCTTCCCCATACAAACCATGAACAACATTCGACGAGTGCACTGTTTCCGCATGCTGCAAGGCCGGAAACGAAGGAAGCCCACGTTGGTACCGGTTCAGCAAGACGTTTATGGAAATTAACTTGGGGGTCTTCTTAATCACATTGTTACAGAAGAAAATGTAACAGCATTTAGGTTTGGTTTGGTTTGGTTTATGGGGTCTAACGTCCCAAAGCAACTACGGCTATGAGGGACGCCGTAGTGAAGGGCTCCGGAAATTTCGACCACCTGGGGTTCTTCAACGTGCACTGGCATCGCACAGCACACGGGCCTCTAGAATTTCTCCTCCAAAGAAATTCAAGCGCCGCGGCTGGGATCGAACCCGCGTCGCTTGCTATGAAGTCAACACTGAGTGTCTAATGTTCTTGCGATTTTCTTGTTGAAAACTCCCGTTGGAACCAGCTAGTTCCAGTGCACTTATATGGTATGCATAAGCTATCACCTTCAAGAATATTCAGTGCCTTCCACTGGATTGTCACACGGGACTGTGACAATCAACTAACCCCTGCTAATCCACTTTAATCCACTTTTCGGCTGGACCTGCTTCTAAAATCTTGGGGGTGCATCAAATGCCAAATATGATGGCGCCCTATGATTGGACGACCGGTGGTCACAGGGTGATGACGACGTCACAACCACCTCAGTCATATTCACAGACCACAGAGAGTCAGAGCCAGTGGTGGGGCTTGTAAGGCCCAGGTTGCTCTTCCCAAGAGCTCCCATAAGGCTCACACACGCAATGCCACTGTGGGCATGTGGAAGATGCATTGAATTTGATTTAATTTCACTGTCACGTGCACAGGGGGCTTGGTAGCTCACCATCCGATAAGCAGGTTGTAATGACATCACAAGGTCACGTGACCCCTCTCAACCAATCAGGGAATTTTGTAACAGAGAAGCTGGAAATTCTTTTGTGAGACAGAAACCTAAATTTCGCATTAAAACAAAGAAAGCGAAAACAGCAACTATGCAAACATTCTAAATGGCATGGACACTACAGGCTCGCTCAGCTAGCTGGATAGATGAAATGCATGGCCGATGACTGCTGTTGCCGCAGGCTGCTGGCAAAGCTCCAAAAACAAGACCACACAGCTGGACTCTCGATCTATCCACAAGCGTCTCCCGACTGTCAATATGCCCCCCGTTGCACGCATATCAAAAGGACGTAGGAAATAATGTAAAATGCAGCTCAGTCCCGGTGAGGAACACGTAGACGAGCGTTAGCCAAGGTCACACCTTCAACCTGCATCACTTTCAATGCCTGGCTGAGTTAACCAGTACTAACCCTGGGGCGTGGGAATGACGCTTATGACGCCTTAGACTTACATGGTAGTTTGGTACGACTCTAGTGGCAATCTAAATCCCCAGATTAAGGGGGTTGAATTATTGAAAAATTATATGGCCTGTGTTAATCTATTTCTGCTAAGCTGGCTTGGTTGTGCGCAAAGAAATGCATGACAGTCTTCTCACAACCGAGCCCACATTGTATGTTAAATCTTGATTTATTCATTTATTTATTTGCAGAGGCCACGATCTAGTACAAGATCACGATCACGGCAAAACAAATACATATGCATACAATACAGAGACAAAACCATCCTTCAGAACGTAGTTGCAGGCATTTTTCAAGCAGCACTACCAAATTTCATGTGACAGCGTTACTACTGAATTCATTCGACAACTGTCCTTGGGAAGGAAGAATAATCCCAACAGCTATTTCGTACATTTAAAGGAGTCACAGAGCAAGGCAGTGTTTTCATAGTGCACACAGATATCAGCTTGAATGGGGCATCTCAATTAAGGGGGGACGAGGGTCTTAAAACTAACTCGTTTATTTATGGCTAGAATCTCATTAAATTTTGCACATAGATGTGTTTTTCTCTTGTGATTCCAAATATGTAATTATAATTGAGCTGGTGGTCTTAAATCTTGAAAAGTCTAGAATGTAATAGGTCATTTCTTACGCAGCTTTAGTGAACTTTCTCATTGCATTTTGTTGCTTTTAATTACATGAATTGATAGCCAGAGAGATCCCATACCTGATGACATTCTTCGTTTTTCTCTGAAGGCATGTCATCCTGATATACTGTGTCAAGAGTAAAAGGTCGCAGTATTTGACACTGCAACTCATTAAGCTAATTGTAAATTGCTATTTATACGTGGCCTAAACAAAAAAAGTAGGAATGTCATCGGGTATGGGAATTTGCTGGCTATCAATTCATGTAATTAAAAGCAACAAAATGCAGTGAGAAAGTTCATTAAAGCTGCGTAAGAAATTACCTACTTACACTCTATAATTCAAGATAACTTTTGATCTAAGACAACCAGCTCAGTTATGATTACATTTTTGGAATCAGAAGAGAAAAACACATCTGTGTGCAAAATTTCACGAGATTCTAGCCACAAATAAAAAGGTGAGTTTTAAGACCCTTGTCCCCCCTTAACACAGTAGTGTTTATGTCACACAAGCTATAATATGCCAACCGGAAATCTCAAACGAAAAAAATTGCAACTTGCCATTTGATTCTTGGACAGCAGGTGTCGGTGTTGCGACAGTGCTCTCTGAGGCTTCAACTCCAGTGGTGCCAGTCGGGCTTCCCTCTGAAATGGTGCATTGTTTCATTTACGTGCTGGGAATATCACCACGGAGATGCCAGCTACGCCTTTGTTACACAGCCACCGAGAACACACTGAAGTTGGCCTGTATCGATAGATTACCACATTCGAATGAAACGAGCTACTTTAACTGAGAAAATAGCTTTCATAAGCTAGAAAAAAAGATGAAAGATGAACATATCAACCGTACTCGTACGGAGCTGTGTCTCAGTAAGAAGAATGCATTGGTTCATCTGAATGTGTCCCCATTTTACAGCAGTGGCAGGGTCGCCTGGCAACATCGTGTTGAGTGCAAGACCCCAACTTTAAGCCACCCTTGCATTACCGTTATCCTTCCAAAGAGAAAATAAAAGCAAAAAACAGCACATAAAAAAAAAACAAATTCTGCCCAGGAGTACCAGGAACATAGAGTCACAGTCAAGGCAAGCAGTTGCAACTTCTGTTTGACATGAATTTTTGGCGACGCCTAATTTACTGCTTTCACCTCCGTAAGGTGCTCTCCCCGAATGCTGGGCTCAGAGTTTCTCAATATTACCGTAAAAACCAGAATGTAGGTCAACCCCCCAACTAACCAATTCTAAAAATGAAAAAAATCTTTTTCAATGGCAAAAGTACAGAGTCACACACACCCTTACCTTGAAACAAATGCGACTCAACCGGCTGCACAATGGTGACAGTATTTATGTATTTTCATTTAGATGCTGCTCGTATGTACACCCGGCCAATTCTTTAACACTATCTCACGACCATCAACCCACGTGTTGTCAGCGTCTCATTAACGGCGGTGAGCGGAGAAACAAGCAAGATACGCACATGTGTACACATGCGCTTACTCTCGCTTCTTCTGCCGCTCCGTGATAAGGTGCTGAAAAACACGAGAGGCAACGGTCGCGCGATAGTGTTAAAGAATTGGCTGGGTGTACAGTACAGAGAAGGGCACGAAGTGCGCAAGCGTTACTCCGAGTCACCAGAGTCGTCCGAACTCGAGTCGGATGACAACTGCTTCTCGCTGCCCACGTCCCATAGATCTGTGCCGTCTAGCGCGTTGCTTATGCTGCATTTCCTAAGAGACTTGTGCACCATCTCTGCGGGGAGAGATTTCTACGCCGACAACACCCAGCCACTAACCAAAATCACTTTGTGACAACGGAAACGCAAAACGACAGTTCCACAACGTCGCCATACCGCGCTGCTGCTGATGGCGATGGAGGCTGTTGACTTCAGCTGCCCATTGTCGCAAGACTTCCATAGTTTTCCCGCCAATGACCGGTATATAAGACGGTTTTTTGAAAAAAAGCTATATTTCAGTTTTTACGGTACCTAGAGGCAGGATTCTCGCAGAGGTGGGCAGTAGTGGTATTGCCGCCCAACACTTCAGCTGACGGCCAGTGTCAATGACCATCGCCACTTTCACAAGATAGAAATTACTGAACTTTACCGATGGATGTAGTAAAGCGTTTAAAGTGGGGCCATGTTATTACACATGCCAATGATATTCAAGCAGACCTCTATGTGCTGTACCACTGCATTTGTCTCTTTGTGGAACATCAACACTACTACAGCACCTACATGCCTCACTAAACGCTCTGTTCTTCACCACGGTGAGGTGCCACTGAACATCCCGCATGTAAGTGAGGCCAGCACTGGTAGACCTCATGCACTCGAGCGCTAGCAAAGCATTGATGTGTAGACTAGAAACCCGAGTCCCAGAGAAAAAAAAAACTTTTTTTTTTTCCGGTTTGCACTGCCCACAAGAAAAAACTAAAATTTCCAAAGTTTTTTGCACAGTATCGCTTCAATACACGCTATAAAACGTAGTCTAAATGTGCTGTTTGGGAGTCTGCTTAGCATATGAAGCTGTCCAAATGGTGGCAAGGTAGCAACGAACTGCTGGGGTAAGTTGCATCATTCTTTCATCGTCTGTGTCAAATGAAAGAAGCTAGTCGGAGTTTGGTAATATGCACGTGAAGCTGTGAAATGGGCGGGAGAGCCCATGCAGGCATTTCCCCATCTAGCATCGACAAGTCAGACTGGTGCAATGCTTTGCGTCGATTGTATTGTATGCACTATGTCACCATCTTTCCAGAAAAGGCTTTATAACAGCTTACTTACTCCTGGGTTATGATATAAAAGTGCTTTTTTACAGCTCTAGTGCTGACAAAACCTCATGCGAGTTGGAACTGGCATACACTGGAGGTGGCAGTGAGAAGAGAGGCTGCAAGCCCCCTCCACCTCACCTCCCCACCCCACTCATTTACATTATACAACTGCGGGAACAGTGCAGAATTATTGCACCAAGTGGAAATGTAGGAAGACACATTCTAACAACATGTATTGCTAACTTACGTGATAATGCTAAGCATTACTCAAAAAATGGTTTGGTTTATTGGGGTTTAACGTCCGAAAGCGACTCAGGCTACGAGGGATGCCGTAGTTAACGGCTCCAGAAATTTCGACCACCTGGGGTTCTTCAACGTGCACTGACAGCGCACAGCACATGGAATGCTCTATTTCTAAATAAGGGCCTCTAGAATTTCGCCACCATTGAAATTCAACTGCCGTGGCCAGAATTGAACCCTCGTCTTCCGGGTCAGCAGCTGAGTGCCGTAACCACTGAGCCACTGTGGCGGCTATCTCAACAAAATGCCAAAAACAATAGCACATTCCACATTCATGCTCAAATTATGGCTTTCAAGTGCCCACTTATGCTCCTGTATTAAATAAGTGAAGCTGCAGAACGAAATACACTGATGTGTTCTTATAAACTACACATCTTTGTTTGTTATGCACTCAAAGTATTGTTCCGATGCAGTGTCGTTTTGCTAAAGCTAACAGTTCTTTTTGGTATGTCAAATGCCTTCCACTGCTGTGCCGAGACTTCTGTTACTGTGTTGAAGTAATATTGGTAAATTGGTTTTTTTTTTGGAAAGGCAATGGCACAGTATCTGCCTCACATATGTCGGTGGACACCTGAACCGCGCTGTAAGGGAAGGGAGGAAGGTGGAAGAGAAACAAGGAAGAGATATTGGGTCTCCTCGGGAATAATTTCAACCACCTGGGGATCTTTAACGTGCACTGACATTGCACAGCACACGGGTGCCTTTCGCATTTCGCCTCCATTGCAACGTGGCCGCCACGGTCACGTTTGAAACTTGGTACTCCGGCTCGGGAGATAAGCGCCTTAACCACTGGGCCACCACGACGGATGTGTTGAAGTGCCTTTTTTTTTTTCCGTCAAGCTGGTCTAGTGCAGCCTTTTCTCCTGTATCCCTCAAGGATGCATGCTTTTTTGAAATAAATTCTCCAATTCAATTCAATGTAGCACATGGAAGTGCACAGGCCTCCCACCAGGGCTATGTGAACAATTTGCAGACCCCAAGAAAGCGCAACCACTGGGAACGCATTACTAAGGTTCCACTGTGTTCAAGCGATTCAGAAACCTTCAAAGACTGCCTCAAGCACTCACCGTCTTGAGAAATTTTAGACTTGAGGCTTTTCTCGAGATCCGAGTTTTGAGCCCGGAGCTCCTCAATGTCCCGCTGCAAAGCCTCATATTTGCGTTTGAGCGCTGAGTAGGCACTTTTGGGCACGCTGTCGCCACTCCCGGCTGCTGCACTTGGTGAACTTTGACCCTGGTCGCCTGGTCTCGCTCTCCTCAGCTGCTCTTCCATGGTCTGCAACCTGTTTTCCAAGGCCTTGAGGACGTCCGCAGGCACGGGCTCAGTCTCGTAGTCGCGCAGGACGCGTTCAATCAGACGCTGCCTCTGCACCCGCTTAGCATGGTCTCTCTCGTGCCGTCGTGCTGGTGGCCGGGAGGCCTGGGGTCCCTAGAAAGATAAACGTTGCAGTAAGGATCATGGCGGTGGCCATTGCAGCAAAGCAAACATCATGAGCAATACAATGCTAAAAGAGCATTGGAAATCGTAAACGCAGGATCTTCAATGAACTTACCTATCAAGTTGTAGATATAGTGAACAGTGAACCAGCTGTACTTGAAATGTTTGAGCTGAATTCTTTCTAACTATGCACGCACCAGATTACTGCATGGTATTGTGACTGCTTCGTCATTTTGTAAGTTTTATCAGACACTGCGTACATCATTGTTTCGTTTCAGAGACACTTATGTCTAATTACTAGGAGCGCGCAAATAGCATTTACTACCGTATAAACCGGAATATAAGTCGAGATTTTTTCTTAAAAAAAGCAAGCTAAAGTCACCCCTCGTCTTATATAGCGGCCTTTAGCAGAACGTGAGTCGCAGTCTGGCAACATGCGGCGTAGCTGCTCGCGAACGGACAGCCGAAGCCGTATCGACATCAAACGTCTTCGCTTGCATTTCCTTTCTCCTTCGCTGGCCGTTAGTTTTCGCGTGTGGTGTTTTGTTAGCCCTCGCTTGAAATTCCATTTCAACAATGAATAGCGGCACGCGGAGGCAGTATACGGCGGCATTCAAGAAAAAAGTAATCGAGTTCGCTGAAGCGAACGGCAACATGGCCGCTCAGCGCATGTTCGGCGTCTCGGAAAAGAGCGTGCGCTATTGGCGAGGGCAAAAGGACAAGTTGCTCGCGTGCAAGCCCAACAAAATGTCCTTTCGTGGGCGTAGTGCAGTGCACCCACAACTGGAGGACACACTTGCGGACTTTGTGCGGCATCATCGTGCGCGCTCACTACCCGTGACGGCGCATCTGATTCAGTGCAAAGCCCTGGAGCTTGCGCGTGAAGCCGGACTAAGCCGAGAAGAATTTAGCGCACCGAAGGCATGGGTGCGCCGTTTCATGAAGCGCAAGGGATTTTCCCTCCGTAGGCGCACATCGATCTGCCAAAAGCTGCCGGAGGAGTACGCTGATAAGCTCATCAGCTTCCAGCGGTTCGTGATCCGCCTCCGAGAGGAGCATAACTACATGCTGGGGCAAATTGGAAACGCTGACGAGACCCCTGTGTGGTTTGACATGCCTTCGTCTACCACCGTCAGCGAACGCGGCGCCAAAGAGGTGAAGCTGCTGTCGACAGGCAGTGAGCACTCGCGGTTCACTGTCATGCTCGCGTGTACAGCTGATGGCAGAAAGCTGCCACCTTTTGTCATTTTTAAAAGAAAAACAATACCGAAGGAAGCCTTCCCTTCAGGTGTCATCGTGCGAGTAAATGAGAAGGGCTACATGGACGAGGCTATGATGATTGAGTGGATCCGCGTGGTATGGAATCGCCGGCCCGGTGCACTGCTGCGCCCTCGGAGCATGCTGGTGTTGGACGCATTTCGTGGCCACCTTACGGAAGCCGTGAAGCGTGCCCTAAGCGAGGCTAGGACGGACCTCGTCGTCATTCCTGGTGGAATGACGTCCACCCTTCAGCCACTCGATGTCGTATTAAACAAGCCTTTTAAGGACAGAGTGCGGCATGAGTACAACGAGTGGATGTCCGGGGACAACCCTAAGACGCCAACGGGCCGCCTGCAAAGGCCTCCGCTTGCGACCGTCTGCAGCTGGGTGTTGTCGGCCTGGCGTTCTTTGCCAGACGCCATGGTCGAGAACGCATTCAAAAAGTGCTGCATAAGCAACATGCTTGACGGCACTGAGGACGACGCACTTTGGGAGGCGGCGAGCGACAAAGAATCGTCGTCTGACGACGCTGATGACAGCTCGGAGTGAGGTCGCCGCTCCGGTGCTCCACGGACGCAGCCGACGCCGCAAATAAATGCATTTCGGCAATATTTGCTTCTTTTCATTTTTTTCAATTATTTTCACTTCAAGGTAAGGGGGTCGACCTATATTCCCACTCGACCTATATGCGGTTTATACGGTATTCAATTTGCATCACATCCACTATTCAACCCTCCTAAACGTTCAGGAATTACGAATTTC